>NC_134365.1:86987833-87304666 GCF_035582795.1 Mycteria americana
TTTACTTTAAAGACCGCGGACTGAAGGACAGGCACCTGGTGTTCTGTCAGTCAAGAGTCGTGATCCATCAATGCATCAAGCCCAGCCATGAGCTGAGAGCTGAGTCAGTGTGAGGAATCTGCTCCAAGAAAGTTTTTCCGAAGAAACTGTTATCTAATCAGCAATGCCACATGGCATTGTTATGAAATAAGGTAAGTGGTTAATGTGTAATCATCACCCTGTTTCTGGGTAGATTAGATCGGACCTTAAGTCCAAGTTTTATATTCTGTGGTTATCCAAACACTCCTGAACTTGTTCTGTGGGCGTTTCTAACCAAGCAGAGAAAAGTTCAGCCTGTTTATGTATCACCTCTTAGTTATACCCATGGTGTTCGAGCCTTCTTCTCTAGACGTCTCCTTTCGGTATATCACAGGTTACAAGCCTTCCTTATGCAGCATTCTGTTCAAATGTTCATTTGCACTTCACTGTGGATTAGTAATCCCCTTTGTGAAAGTTTTTTACTGATTGTTTATTTTGGAAGCAATCATTTTATTCTGTTTTAGTACCATGCCTAGGTTAACAGAGTTTGGGGCCTCTAGATACCGTTTATCCCTGTGTTGACAGGCAGATTTAGATGCCAATGCTCTAGTCTTTCCTGAGCAAGAGTGTTATACAGTACTTTTTTATAGGGATGCACATCATGTGACAAGTACAGTAGGGAATGCCAGGGAGGGTGTTGTGTCCTTCTGAGATGCCTCTTAAAGCCTGCCACAAGCGTGGGGTGTGAGGAGGATCAGAGAATATGATTTCAAGGGCACTGCTAGCTGAGCAGTGTAGAAATTGCCTGCTAGTCTGCAGTGCACTGCACCCCAAGAGCAACTAGACTCCCCACCCCCAAAATAAAGAAAAGCCTCTCTCTGGTGACCAGAAGAACCAGACACAGGCAGGAATATGAGCTGGTTAAAATCAGACAGTAACAGCGACTTTGGGAGGTAATGTAATCTTTTCTTTGCCCAAGAGAAACAGGGAAAACTCAGAGATAACAATTCAGAGACATCCTGGCTGTAAATAAATTTCCAATTATATATGCCAAGAAAATAAGAGAATACCTTCTTTCTTCTTTAGGAAATGGCATTTTTCACAAAGGAAATATCATTAAGTGTAATTCCCAGGAAAGATAATTAGAGACATCCTAAATAATTTCTCTCCTATTAACAGTGCCTATGTAATGTCATTATTATGCTGAGATACTGAAAAACGTCCCTCAGACATGACCAAGGCAATTCAATAGGACTTCCAAAATAATTTCTTCCACAAATTGCTTTGGGCAGAAGATGACAATTGCTGCTTGATTTGCCACTCCAAAAGGTATTAATATTGGAGAGTTGCATTAATACAGGGAACAAAATCATAATGTGCATTGGTGTTTTGCAGCTTTGTTATATATGGCACAAAGCACTGTGCTTTGGAAGTCATCTAACGGCAACAATACAGAGCTCTGCACAGTCTAATTTACCTTATTGAGAAGGCTGAAAACACTGCATACTATATACCCACTGATACGATTGCTACAGCCCACATTTGAACATGCTAGTGTTTGCTTTCCTCCTCCTAATACACTATCTCCTTTCTTTGGGGAGAGCTGGCTTTATCTGGAGAGCCCTCAGTGTTTCCAAGTTATTTTGGCCTAGAGTAGGGTAAAATGCTCCATGTTCATTGAACTGAATTTTGAAATCCCATTAAAATAAGATCTTTGGTGAACAAAGCAAGGAAGCTGAAATTGACTGCAAAGCAGTAAGTGTCCCAAAACGCATGGAGCCTGAGCTATCACCATTGCATCCGCCCACATGAGCCTAGCAGAGGAACACAAGTGGCTGATATGTTAGCACAGCCTGCAGTGTTTGTTTCAAAATGGGAACAAAGCCCAGCAGATGATAGCGCAGCATGTTCTGGGCTTCATTTTTAGCCATAAATACAAGAAAATTGTGGCAAACAGGAGCTTAGCACAGAGCTAGATAAACATTGCAATGGGGAGCTGCATGACAGCTGTCATAATACATGGCTCGGAGAGTGCAGCTGCTGTTAACGCAGAACTGCAACTGTGTGCTCTCCGGATAAAATTGTACATGGGAAAACAGTTCTTGAAATAGCTAGTGATCCCACATCTGCAAAAAGGCCTTGCATAGTTCGTATTCCAAATGCCATTATTTTGAAGTTGACTCTGTCATGTAGCTTTTAATGCACTGCTTTGGAGGTAAAGAGTAAACATACAGAGTCGCAATCCTGCAGGAACGCTGAACAGTAAGTCATTTTCCAGGCTGTTCTGGGGCTTGCAAAACACTGAACTACAGATGCTTCAGCAACCCTTCTCCTGCAGCTTGCCGCTTCTTGCAGCTTGCATCTTCATCCTCCATTTGCCTCTTTGCCCTATGAAAGATCTAGTTTGTGTCCTGTGATGCCCATGGAATTGGTAAAGGACAAAGAAAGGCCTGCTGGAATTCCTCACATGCTTGAGGTAGTGGTAACCCCTGGCACTGCTTGGTGTGTTGGAGGGCCCTGAGCTACCTGATCTAGTATTTAGGTCTGGCCTGTGGTAGAACATACCATGTGGTGACTCTCGAGATTGTTACAACGGTAAAACGCCGTTACAATGTAAAATTACAATTAAGGTAACTGTAGAAGAAAGGGATTTTCCCATTCTGATTGAAACATTGTGATTTCAAAATGATACCTCATCTCATATCAAGATAAAAAAGGTTTAAAAAAATCAGACAGGTTTTCCTATTGTGATCAGCTAATCAATCAATTCAAATTTATCAATACTTTCTGTTTGATTACATATTTGAGGGCAGTAGAAGACTATATCATTAGTATAATCAATACCTGGAGATACAATCAATCTTGTGATAATTAAGTAAAGTCTCTGGGTGAGAGTTTGGCGAGGATCTCAGCAATACTCAGCACACTCACCAAGACTTTAAGTCTGGTTGAGTCAAGCCTGAACCCAATGTTTCTGACAAGTGAGAATGGAAGGTGACAAAACCTTTCTGGAGAGATCCATGAAAAATGTTTACAAGTGACTGTGTGAACCATTCTCTGAATACATAGAGATATCTCATCATGAAAGGGCAATATTTATCTATATTAAACCACAAACAATACATAAAATAGACTTATTGTTGCTTTCAATAGCTTCTTTAATGGCAACAACACAAAGTGGAATACAAAATATGGCAGAGGCCATGGTAAAGCAAGAGCATTGTAAAACAGATTACAACGTAAGTGATGCTGGTTATATACTCACATTTTGTTTATGCATCTAGCAACAGAAGCAACATGCCATGCTTTTACATTACATAGTACAGGACATCAGAATGTCAACTGCGGGTGCAAGAGGTTACACACCCCCGGCATGTCTCTTATCTTTGAGTCTCTTTCATTTGACCAAATATGATAGTTCTTGCATTCGTGAGGATTATGGGGAGGGAGAACAGTGCAAGGCAGGATCGAGAAATACGGATCTGCAGTGCAGCATGAAAGAGAGCTCTCCCATTCAGTGTGGGCATTCTGTGGCACAGGGCAAAAAAGCAATACAAGCATAGACAGAGATCTAGGTCTCAAATTTCTTGCTGGGGCTGCATCTTCCCTCAGTGTTGCAGAATTTGCAGTCTAACAGCCACAGCTGTTGCCAGGGAGAAGTGGACGCAGAAATGAAAGCTTGTCATTGAAATTGATTTCATTGTAATTTGGAAGGTTTTCATGTTCTCGCGCAATGTAACAAAAACCACTTCCATCGCTGTGTTCACACAACAGCCAGGCACCTCTCTGGACTTTGTGAGAAGATATGATGTCATTGTCGTGTCCCCTGGCCAGATTTGTTGCTTCTCTTATCACCCTGCTCTTCCCTTGATATTGGGCATGTTCATAGAGAGTGATCTGGGGATGGTGCAGATTTTCAGTAATAATCTGCAGAGAAGTGATCTTATCATTCATCTCTTTACCAACAAAGCTATGTTCTCCCTCCTCAAATACCAGTAACTGGCCTGTATAGTTCAGGTGCTCATAAGCCACCCAAGGCTGGCCAATTACTTTCACTGAGGAGACACAATCATTCCAATCTACATCTTTTAGATTGGCAACGTCACTGGTGAATTCTTTGGAGTAACCCTGGAAGTTGGCATGCTCATAAATGATGATTTTTCCCATCTCAGAAGGACTTCCGTAGTTTGGATTTCTTGCTGTAGGAGCTGGATGACAGCCTGCAGAAAGGGAAAACAGAAAATAATCAATGCTTGTAAGAAGCCTTTTTGCACCAGACACAAAATGCTGGAGAGGGGAAAAAAAAAAGGAAAAAAGGAAAAGTAAATCATTTTTAGCAGAGGCTAAATATAGCAGCAGCTGGAAAAGAGTGAGGGCATGACATATAAATTTGAATTTGGAAGAAAAAAGTAAAATGAGATATGTACAGCAAAACTGTCCAGTTTTACTTAGTTGTGTATGTTGGTTTATGTATATGTGTGAGGGACATCTGAGCATTTAGTTTAACATCTTATTGGTATATTCTAAATAATAATGAAATAAAATACATAACTGGTGATAAATCTTTCAGTTGATAATTGACACTGCATTTGAGAATTATTTTAGAAATTGGCGTTCATTGTTTGGACTAGATTTCATGATCCACATAACATTACAAGTAAAGAAGTAGTGAGACATTCAATTAATTTCTAAATGAAAGTGCATTTTGTACGGTAAACAGGAAAAAAATCTATTCTGTTAAGACCAGAGCTGAACTTTTACAGTCACTGAAATACCTAATTTCTCTTTTTATATGAAATTCTGTTGAAATCAAGAGATTCCTGTTCTTGACATAAGCTGAGAAGCAATCAAGTTCAAAGCATCAGCTCTTTGAGTCAGACTGAATTTCAGGTTGTAAGTGTCTTTTTGTAGCACTGTTACAAATACTCATATCTAATTCCACACAAAGTCATCTGGAATCAAAGAACCGCAGTATTTATTAGTAACAGCTGCAGGAACAGAAACAAGCTACCAATTAAGATAACAGCTCCCTTATAATCACATAACACATAACAACTCCCTTATAATCACATAACACATAACTCCCTTATAATCACATAACAGGCATCGAAGCAAAGTTTTAGATTTCAGGGCAAATATATCTGAGGGAAAGAAGCAGTTACTCTAGTTGATTCTGGGAAGGGATGGGAGAAGATCAGATCTGCCCAAGTAAGATTAAAAGTCAGGCTAAAATTGCAAGACCTGAGCAACATAATCAACATTAAAAAAAAATCTCACTTAAATCTCACTTTTTAAAAAAAAATCTCACTATGTGATTAAAAACTTTTAAGCATTTTTTCACAGTTATAATTGAATTTATGGAGGCTGTGGCTACCTGAACTTTAATTGATTGATTGATTGAGCATTAGTATAATGACCTTCTACCTGTAGAAAAAGTAATAATAATAAGCCAGTTAATTTTGCTGACACAACATAAAGATCCTATGCCCAAGATTAATTTGTAAAATATTCTCACTTTCACCCCTTGGAATTTTGTAGCAATGGTTCTCTCCACCCTCTCCTTTTGTAAGGTATGTTTATCCTGCAGCTGTCTTCTCATCATCTAAAAGATGTGTTAAGTGTCTGCAAATACAGACATCAGATCCTCACAAACATGTTGCAGCTCTCATCCCAACACTTAAACCTCTTTCTCTTCAACTGCATTTCACAGTAGCTGCCCAAGAAGCCATTGAAAGTCTTCATGTAAAAAGTGTGCATCTCACCTTGATGTCAGCTTCTCGGATGGGGAGAGCTGATGGCACTTCCTCCGGTCCGGTGCTGCTGTTTGCAAGAGGCGGCTCACTTGCCTACATTTATAGCTTGCACAGAAGTCTTGTGAAACACCCCATTCAACAGAACTGGGAAGTGGCCAATATTACCCTCAGGAATCAAAAATCTTTAACTATTATTTTGATTTTGATCTTCCTACAACCAGCCATCTCGTTGCTCTGGTTCAAAAGTCCATTGAAGAGTGAGCATCTTGATAAACCTTAGAGCTTTGATTCTTGTTTGTCTTTATTCTCCAGAAGCCAGCTGAATCACAGTAATAAAAACACTTCAAAGTATTTTGTGACACATGGGCTGTAGAATTTTTTTGCTTGCTGCAGTTTACATTTTTGCTTACCTGGGAAGCACATCTAATACAGAACGTTACTTTTCCAAAGGGTTTCTATGTGAGATATCTAGGTGACAGAGGTGTGTTGCCGTGAAAAGCCGAAATCAGAACTCAATAGTCGGGATGACTATTAAGCAGGTATTCTTTATTGCAGCGCTGGGCAGCACTGGGGATCGCTCCGCCACAAGTGCTCCGCCAGGTTAGCGCAACACATCAGTTCATATACAGAAAAATCATACATATTCATCAGATTTCTTGAAAAGGGCAGTTTTATGGTGATGAGTTCCCGGAATTCATTTACATAGTCCAAGCATGCGCAGTAAAATTAGGGTTAGGGTCTTTTCACCCTCCCGGTGGTCTTCCATAGCCTTCCTCACGTTGTCCAGTAGTTGAACTTTGGGCTTCCTTTGTCCATATATAGTCATTGAGTTAGCTCATCAGTCCTTCGGCCTTGGAATGTTACAAGGGGATCGATTTAAGCTAGTTCTTTGGTGCTTATCTTTGGCACAATCGTCCTGAGTTCCTGTTATCAGTGATTTAATTAGGAAGCCTAACGAGCTTGCTCAAGGCCTGCTTAGTCCTATCAGGTAAGAAGTCACAGGAAATGTCCCACCATCAACTCTGCTCAGCAGGTAACCAAAACTATCTTTGCAGGGGAAGAGAACAAAAGAGAACAAGGATGCGAGTGAAAGTAAAAAAATGCAAGTCTATGTCTTAGTCAGGGATTGTCAGGGATTTAACCCTTTCAGGTGGCATTTAAGTAGCTTTTTTGTAAATTCACTTTCCCCCTTCCCACCTACGTTTGAGCAGCCACAGGGATGCAGAGCTGGTAAAGCAGGGCAAGGAGGCCCTAGCAGAGCTGCAGTGGCAATATTTTTGCTTATTTTCATATTGCAGGTTTACTCTGTAATATATTTTCAGACATGTTAATTGGCTAGCATACTGGCAAACTGTACTACAGTGGGAGGAAACAATGGGATCTTCATTAGTTCAAGAGCAATCCAGATCCTGCAAATAGCCACAGCAGTAACAAGAATAGACTTGCTTTAAAGGCTTATTTTGCCTTAGTCATCTCCGAATTTTGAAATCAAGCAACAGTCTGATGAATTATAACAACTGTGTAAAAAAATGAACAAGCTGCACTGCCAGTGAAAGCAAATGAGCGACTGTTTAGCTTCACAGAAAGATATAGGTGGTGTAACCAAATGTAACCAAAGTGATTAGTTTGTTGTGTGGTCTTTTGTAACTAAGGTAATAGAATCAACAGAGAGATAGGAGCAGGATAGACAATACTTTCATGTTGTATTTATACATCTATGGCTATGGATATGCTGCTATGCCCAAAGACAATAGGACAAGAAGCAGCACAGACATGTTGCTATGCTCCCAGTACAGCCCCAGCCCATCTTGACAATGAGCCGAGGAGTGGTTAGAATAATTGGTTTGTGTTAGAACAGGAATAAGGGTGCCAATCATTGTTAGGGACCATGCACAATGAAGAAGGGAAGCAAGCTACATAAGCAAGGTGATATTGCGCATGTGCAGAAGAAAGGGGTCAACTAAAGGACACACCTGTACGACCACCAAGGACCACCAGAGACCCCCACGGAAGCCCCTTGGAGTTCAAGGACACATGCGTAATGACCATGCAAATATGATAATTAGTTCTGGGAAACAGAATGAATATGCATGATCATTCCAGGAAATTTGATGCATATGTATGTAGTCAAACAATATAAGTTTTGGTTGATGTAACCTATGGTATGCACACTTGGTGGAGCGATCCCCCGCGCATCTGGCGCCGTAATAAAGAATGCCTGCTTCTTAATGCTACATTGGTGTTAAGGAGTTTGATTCCTGATTTTGGTGACAGTGGGAAGGGACCTCTGGAGGTCTTGAGTCCAACCCCCCCTCCTCATAGCTGTGCTGAATCTAAACCTACCTGCGGCTGCTCAGCGCCTTGCCCAGGTGACTCCTGAACATCTCCAAGGCTGGAAATTGCCCAGCCTCTCCAGGTGCTGAACTACCCTCGGAGGAAAGTGTTCCCTCCCTTACCACCAGATGTGAGAAAGCTCGCAACAAGGACTCAGAGGAGATTTAGTGGTTATCGGAGCAAGCAAATCAAATATGCATAATCTCAGTAGCGGTAGATCTCAAATATACCTTGGATCTGGGCAGACTGGCCGGGCACTGTGTGCAGTCCTCTGAGAGGAACCAAGGAGGCAGGGGCTACGAGCCAGTTTTTCATACAACAGAACTCCTGAGAAAGAAAATACGTAGTTGTGCTTACAGCTACGGCGCAGATGCTGCTTTAGGCTGTCATTAGACATAATGACCTCAAGGGGCAACATTTGACCAGCAGGGCTTCTTTCAGAAATATTTATGGCTTAGGGGATTTTTTGTGGGGTTGAAAGGGTTAAAGCCATAAATATTTCTGATCTCAAACTCCTAGTCCCACCCTGTGGTATTCTGCTTTGTTCAGTGGCTTACTTCCTTGTACATAAAGCACCATATTAAAAAATTATTAAAAAAACTTTTTTTTTCCAGAAACACAACTAAATAATTTCATGAGTAAAATATACTAGCAAGCTAAGGTGAATAAATGTTGTTCAATGGCAGCATAAATCCATCCTATTCTAGGCTGTTTTAGTCCCTCTTCCAAACATTCCTCCTGTTGGTGTTGTCATTCTCTCTTCTCTTATCAGATGATGGAAACAATGGTTCAGGAGTGCAATGGGGCCTTCCCCTTTCCAGGGTGAGCTCACTGCAACACATGAAACCATGCTGTAAAGGTCCGATTGGCAGTACAGCACAGCTCATTTCACATCTAGCTGCTGCTAGAAAGTGAGGTCCTGCTTCTCTCCTCCAAACCCCAGAATGCAAATTTCAATTGCTCTGCTTCCAGCCTCTGCAGAGCAGCAAAAGAATGAACCATGTAGAAAAAAACCCATGTATTTTTGTGCTAGCTTAGTTCTGTTGCCCCTTGAGGTCATTATGTCTAATGACAGCCTAAAGCAGCATCTGCGCCGTAGCTGTAAGCACAACTACGTATTTTCTTTCTCAGGAGTTCTGTTGTATGAAAAACTGGCTCGTAGCCCCTGCCTCCTTGGTTCCTCTCAGAGGACTGCACACAGTGCCCGGCCAGTCTGCCCAGATCCAAGGTATATTTGAGATCTACCGCTACTGAGATTATGCATATTTGATTTGCTTGCTCCGATAACCACTAAATCTCCTCTGAGTCCTTGTTGCGAGCTTTCTCACATCTGGTGGTAAGGGAGGGAACACTTTCCTCCGAGGGTAGTTCAGCACCTGGAGAGGCTGGGCAATTTCCAGCCTTGGAGATGTTCAGGAGTCACCTGGGCAAGGCGCTGAGCAGCCGCAGGTAGGTTTAGATTCAGCACAGCTATGAGGAGGGGGGGTTGGACTCAAGACCTCCAGAGGTCCCTTCCCACTGTCACCAAAATCAGGAATCAAACTCCTTAACACCAATGTAGCATTAAGAAGCAGGCATTCTTTATTACGGCGCCAGATGCGCGGGGGATCGCTCCACCAAGTGTGCATACCATAGGTTACATCAACCAAAACTTATATTGTTTGACTACATACATATGCATCAAATTTCCTGGAATGATCATGCATATTCATTCTGTTTCCCAGAACTAATTATCATATTTGCATGGTCATTACGCATGTGTCCTTGAACTCCAAGGGGCTTCCGTGGGGGTCTCTGGTGGTCCTTGGTGGTCGTACAGGTGTGTCCTTTAGTTGACCCCTTTCTTCTGCACATGCGCAATATCACCTTGCTTATGTAGCTTGCTTCCCTTCTTCATTGTGCATGGTCCCTAACAATGATTGGCACCCTTATTCCTGTTCTAACACAAACCAATTATTCTAACCACTCCTCGGCTCATTGTCAAGATGGGCTGGGGCTGTACTGGGAGCATAGCAACATGTCTGTGCTGCTTCTTGTCCTATTGTCTTTGGGCATAGCAGCATATCCATAGCCATAGATGTATAAATACAACATGAAAGTATTGTCTATCCTGCTCCTATCTCTCTGTTGATTCTATTACCTTAGTTACAAAAGACCACACAACAAACTAATCACTTTGGTTACATTTGGTTACACCACCTATATCTTTCTGTGAAGCTAAACAGTCGCTCATTTGCTTTCACTGGCAGTGCAGCTTGTTCATTTTTTTACACAGTTGTTATAATTCATCAGACTGTTGCTTGATTTCAAAATTCGGAGATGACTAAGGCAAAATAAGCCTTTAAAGCAAGTCTATTCTTGTTACTGCTGTGGCTATTTGCAGGATCTGGATTGCTCTTGAACTAATGAAGATCCCATTGTTTCCTCCCACTGTAGTACAGTTTGCCAGTATGCTAGCCAATTAACATGTCTGAAAATATATTACAGAGTAAACCTGCAATATGAAAATAAGCAAAAATATTGCCACTGCAGCTCTGCTAGGGCCTCCTTGCCCTGCTTTACCAGCTCTGCATCCCTGTGGCTGCTCAAACGTAGGTGGGAAGGGGGAAAGTGAATTTACAAAAAAGCTACTTAAATGCCACCTGAAAGGGTTAAATCCCTGACAATCCCTGACTAAGACATAGACTTGCATTTTTTTACTTTCACTCGCATCCTTGTTCTCTTTTGTTCTCTTCCCCTGCAAAGATAGTTTTGGTTACCTGCTGAGCAGAGTTGATGGTGGGACATTTCCTGTGACTTCTTACCTGATAGGACTAAGCAGGCCTTGAGCAAGCTCGTTAGGCTTCCTAATTAAATCACTGATAACAGGAACTCAGGACGATTGTGCCAAAGATAAGCACCAAAGAACTAGCTTAAATCGATCCCCTTGTAACATTCCAAGGCCGAAGGACTGATGAGCTAACTCAATGACTATATATGGACAAAGGAAGCCCAAAGTTCAACTACTGGACAACGTGAGGAAGGCTATGGAAGACCACCGGGAGGGTGAAAAGACCCTAACCCTAATTTTACTGCGCATGCTTGGACTATGTAAATGAATTCCGGGAACTCATCACCATAAAACTGCCCTTTTCAAGAAATCTGATGAATATGTATGATTTTTCTGTATATGAACTGATGTGTTGCGCTAACCTGGCGGAGCACTTGTGGCGGAGCGATCCCCAGTGCTGCCCAGCGCTGCAATAAAGAATACCTGCTTAATAGTCATCCCGACTATTGAGTTCTGATTTCGGCTTTTCACGGCAACACACCTCTGTCACCTAGATATCTCACATAGAAACCCTTTGGAAAAGTAACGTTCTGTATTAGATGTGCTTCCCAGGTAAGCAAAAATGTAAACTGCAGCAAGCAAAAAAATTCTACAGCCCATGTGTCACAAAATACTTTGAAGTGTTTTTATTACTGTGATTCAGCTGGCTTCTGGAGAATAAAGACAAACAAGAATCAAAGCTCTAAGGTTTATCAAGATGCTCACTCTTCAATGGACTTTTGAACCAGAGCAACGAGATGGCTGGTTGTAGGAAGATCAAAATCAAAATAATAGTTAAAGATTTTTGATTCCTGAGGGTAATATTGGCCACTTCCCAGTTCTGTTGAATGGGGTGTTTCACAAGACTTCTGTGCAAGCTATAAATGTAGGCAAGTGAGCCGCCTCTTGCAAACAGCAGCACCGGACCGGAGGAAGTGCCATCAGCTCTCCCCATCCGAGAAGCTGACATCAAGGTGAGATGCACACTTTTTACATGAAGACTTTCAATGGCTTCTTGGGCAGCTACTGTGAAATGCAGTTGAAGAGAAAGAGGTTTAAGTGTTGGGATGAGAGCTGCAACATGTTTGTGAGGATCTGATGTCTGTATTTGCAGACACTTAACACATCTTTTAGATGATGAGAAGACAGCTGCAGGATAAACATACCTTACAAAAGGAGAGGGTGGAGAGAACCATTGCTACAAAATTCCAAGGGGTGAAAGTGAGAATATTTTACAAATTAATCTTGGGCATAGGATCTTTATGTTGTGTCAGCAAAATTAACTGGCTTATTATTATTACTTTTTCTACAGGTAGAAGGTCATTATACTAATGCTCAATCAATCAATCAATTAAAGTTCAGGTAGCCACAGCCTCCATAAATTCAATTATAACTGTGAAAAAATGCTTAAAAGTTTTTAATCACATAGTGAGATTTTTTTTTAAAAAGTGAGATTTAAGTGAGATTTTTTTTTAATGTTGATTATGTTGCTCAGGTCTTGCAATTTTAGCCTGACTTTTAATCTTACTTGGGCAGATCTGATCTTCTCCCATCCCTTCCCAGAATCAACTAGAGTAACTGCTTCTTTCCCTCAGATATATTTGCCCTGAAATCTAAAACTTTGCTTCGATGCCTGTTATGTGATTATAAGGGAGTTATGTGTTATGTGATTATAAGGGAGTTGTTATGTGTTATGTGATTATAAGGGAGCTGTTATCTTAATTGGTAGCTTGTTTCTGTTCCTGCAGCTGTTACTAATAAATACTGCGGTTCTTTGATTCCAGATGACTTTGTGTGGAATTAGATATGAGTATTTGTAACAGTGCTACAAAAAGACACTTACAACCTGAAATTCAGTCTGACTCAAAGAGCTGATGCTTTGAACTTGATTGCTTCTCAGCTTATGTCAAGAACAGGAATCTCTTGATTTCAACAGAATTTCATATAAAAAGAGAAATTAGGTATTTCAGTGACTGTAAAAGTTCAGCTCTGGTCTTAACAGAATAGATTTTTTTCCTGTTTACCGTACAAAATGCACTTTCATTTAGAAATTAATTGAATGTCTCACTACTTCTTTACTTGTAATGTTATGTGGATCATGAAATCTAGTCCAAACAATGAACGCCAATTTCTAAAATAATTCTCAAATGCAGTGTCAATTATCAACTGAAAGATTTATCACCAGTTATGTATTTTATTTCATTATTATTTAGAATATACCAATAAGATGTTAAACTAAATGCTCAGATGTCCCTCACACATATACATAAACCAACATACACAACTAAGTAAAACTGGACAGTTTTGCTGTACATATCTCATTTTACTTTTTTCTTCCAAATTCAAATTTATATGTCATGCCCTCACTCTTTTCCAGCTGCTGCTATATTTAGCCTCTGCTAAAAATGATTTACTTTTCCTTTTTTCCTTTTTTTTTTCCCCTCTCCAGCATTTTGTGTCTGGTGCAAAAAGGCTTCTTACAAGCATTGATTATTTTCTGTTTTCCCTTTCTGCAGGCTGTCATCCAGCTCCTACAGCAAGAAATCCAAACTACGGAAGTCCTTCTGAGATGGGAAAAATCATCATTTATGAGCATGCCAACTTCCAGGGTTACTCCAAAGAATTCACCAGTGACGTTGCCAATCTAAAAGATGTAGATTGGAATGATTGTGTCTCCTCAGTGAAAGTAATTGGCCAGCCTTGGGTGGCTTATGAGCACCTGAACTATACAGGCCAGTTACTGGTATTTGAGGAGGGAGAACATAGCTTTGTTGGTAAAGAGATGAATGATAAGATCACTTCTCTGCAGATTATTACTGAAAATCTGCACCATCCCCAGATCACTCTCTATGAACATGCCCAATATCAAGGGAAGAGCAGGGTGATAAGAGAAGCAACAAATCTGGCCAGGGGACACGACAATGACATCATATCTTCTCACAAAGTCCAGAGAGGTGCCTGGCTGTTGTGTGAACACAGCGATGGAAGTGGTTTTTGTTACATTGCGCGAGAACATGAAAACCTTCCAAATTACAATGAAATCAATTTCAATGACAAGCTTTCATTTCTGCGTCCACTTCTCCCTGGCAACAGCTGTGGCTGTTAGACTGCAAATTCTGCAACACTGAGGGAAGATGCAGCCCCAGCAAGAAATTTGAGACCTAGATCTCTGTCTATGCTTGTATTGCTTTTTTGCCCTGTGCCACAGAATGCCCACACTGAATGGGAGAGCTCTCTTTCATGCTGCACTGCAGATCCGTATTTCTCGATCCTGCCTTGCACTGTTCTCCCTCCCCATAATCCTCACGAATGCAAGAACTATCATATTTGGTCAAATGAAAGAGACTCAAAGATAAGAGACATGCCGGGGGTGTGTAACCTCTTGCACCCGCAGTTGACATTCTGATGTCCTGTACTATGTAATGTAAAAGCATGGCATGTTGCTTCTGTTGCTAGATGCATAAACAAAATGTGAGTATATAACCAGCATCACTTACGTTGTAATCTGTTTTACAATGCTCTTGCTTTACCATGGCCTCTGCCATATTTTGTATTCCACTTTGTGTTGTTGCCATTAAAGAAGCTATTGAAAGCAACAATAAGTCTATTTTATGTATTGTTTGTGGTTTAATATAGATAAATATTGCCCTTTCATGATGAGATATCTCTATGTATTCAGAGAATGGTTCACACAGTCACTTGTAAACATTTTTCATGGATCTCTCCAGAAAGGTTTTGTCACCTTCCATTCTCACTTGTCAGAAACATTGGGTTCAGGCTTGACTCAACCAGACTTAAAGTCTTGGTGAGTGTGCTGAGTATTGCTGAGATCCTCGCCAAACTCTCACCCAGAGACTTTACTTAATTATCACAAGATTGATTGTATCTCCAGGTATTGATTATACTAATGATATAGTCTTCTACTGCCCTCAAATATGTAATCAAACAGAAAGTATTGATAAATTTGAATTGATTGATTAGCTGATCACAATAGGAAAACCTGTCTGATTTTTTTAAACCTTTTTTATCTTGATATGAGATGAGGTATCATTTTGAAATCACAATGTTTCAATCAGAATGGGAAAATCCCTTTCTTCTACAGTTACCTTAATTGTAATTTTACATTGTAACGGCGTTTTACCGTTGTAACAATCTCGAGAGTCACCACATGGTATGTTCTACCACAGGCCAGACCTAAATACTAGATCAGGTAGCTCAGGGCCCTCCAACACACCAAGCAGTGCCAGGGGTTACCACTACCTCAAGCATGTGAGGAATTCCAGCAGGCCTTTCTTTGTCCTTTACCAATTCCATGGGCATCACAGGACACAAACTAGATCTTTCATAGGGCAAAGAGGCAAATGGAGGATGAAGATGCAAGCTGCAAGAAGCGGCAAGCTGCAGGAGAAGGGTTGCTGAAGCATCTGTAGTTCAGTGTTTTGCAAGCCCCAGAACAGCCTGGAAAATGACTTACTGTTCAGCGTTCCTGCAGGATTGCGACTCTGTATGTTTACTCTTTACCTCCAAAGCAGTGCATTAAAAGCTACATGACAGAGTCAACTTCAAAATAATGGCATTTGGAATATGAACTATGCAAGGCCTTTTTGCAGATGTGGGATCACTAGCTATTTCAAGAACTGTTTTCCCATGTACAATTTTATCCGGAGAGCACACAGTTGCAGTTCTGCGTTAACAGCAGCTGCACTCTCCGAGCCATGTATTATGACAGCTGTCATGCAGCTCCCCATTGCAATGTTTATCTAGCTCTGTGCTAAGCTCCTGTTTGCCACAATTTTCTTGTATTTATGGCTAAAAATGAAGCCCAGAACATGCTGCGCTATCATCTGCTGGGCTTTGTTCCCATTTTGAAACAAACACTGCAGGCTGTGCTAACATATCAGCCACTTGTGTTCCTCTGCTAGGCTCATGTGGGCGGATGCAATGGTGATAGCTCAGGCTCCATGCGTTTTGGGACACTTACTGCTTTGCAGTCAATTTCAGCTTCCTTGCTTTGTTCACCAAAGATCTTATTTTAATGGGATTTCAAAATTCAGTTCAATGAACATGGAGCATTTTACCCTACTCTAGGCCAAAATAACTTGGAAACACTGAGGGCTCTCCAGATAAAGCCAGCTCTCCCCAAAGAAAGGAGATAGTGTATTAGGAGGAGGAAAGCAAACACTAGCATGTTCAAATGTGGGCTGTAGCAATCGTATCAGTGGGTATATAGTATGCAGTGTTTTCAGCCTTCTCAATAAGGTAAATTAGACTGTGCAGAGCTCTGTATTGTTGCCGTTAGATGACTTCCAAAGCACAGTGCTTTGTGCCATATATAACAAAGCTGCAAAACACCAATGCACATTATGATTTTGTTCCCTGTATTAATGCAACTCTCCAATATTAATACCTTTTGGAGTGGCAAATCAAGCAGCAATTGTCATCTTCTGCCCAAAGCAATTTGTGGAAGAAATTATTTTGGAAGTCCTATTGAATTGCCTTGGTCATGTCTGAGGGACGTTTTTCAGTATCTCAGCATAATAATGACATTACATAGGCACTGTTAATAGGAGAGAAATTATTTAGGATGTCTCTAATTATCTTTCCTGGGAATTACACTTAATGATATTTCCTTTGTGAAAAATGCCATTTCCTAAAGAAGAAAGAAGGTATTCTCTTATTTTCTTGGCATATATAATTGGAAATTTATTTACAGCCAGGATGTCTCTGAATTGTTATCTCTGAGTTTTCCCTGTTTCTCTTGGGCAAAGAAAAGATTACATTACCTCCCAAAGTCGCTGTTACTGTCTGATTTTAACCAGCTCATATTCCTGCCTGTGTCTGGTTCTTCTGGTCACCAGAGAGAGGCTTTTCTTTATTTTGGGGGTGGGGAGTCTAGTTGCTCTTGGGGTGCAGTGCACTGCAGACTAGCAGGCAATTTCTACACTGCTCAGCTAGCAGTGCCCTTGAAATCATATTCTCTGATCCTCCTCACACCCCACGCTTGTGGCAGGCTTTAAGAGGCATCTCAGAAGGACACAACACCCTCCCTGGCATTCCCTACTGTACTTGTCACATGATGTGCATCCCTATAAAAAAGTACTGTATAACACTCTTGCTCAGGAAAGACTAGAGCATTGGCATCTAAATCTGCCTGTCAACACAGGGATAAACGGTATCTAGAGGCCCCAAACTCTGTTAACCTAGGCATGGTACTAAAACAGAATAAAATGATTGCTTCCAAAATAAACAATCAGTAAAAAACTTTCACAAAGGGGATTACTAATCCACAGTGAAGTGCAAATGAACATTTGAACAGAATGCTGCATAAGGAAGGCTTGTAACCTGTGATATACCGAAAGGAGACGTCTAGAGAAGAAGGCTCGAACACCATGGGTATAACTAAGAGGTGATACATAAACAGGCTGAACTTTTCTCTGCTTGGTTAGAAACGCCCACAGAACAAGTTCAGGAGTGTTTGGATAACCACAGAATATAAAACTTGGACTTAAGGTCCGATCTAATCTACCCAGAAACAGGGTGATGATTACACATTAACCACTTACCTTATTTCATAACAATGCCATGTGGCATTGCTGATTAGATAACAGTTTCTTCGGAAAAACTTTCTTGGAGCAGATTCCTCACACTGACTCAGCTCTCAGCTCATGGCTGGGCTTGATGCATTGATGGATCACGACTCTTGACTGACAGAACACCAGGTGCCTGTCCTTCAGTCCGCGGTCTTTAAAGTAAAGAATTACATTTGGCATGACTTATGGACTGTAGATACAAATTTCATTCAGAAAATATTGCATAAAAGCTGAAATATTTAAATCCCTGTGTACAATCATTAACTGCAAAAATATATTCTTCCTCTCTTCAAAATTATGTAACACATACATCACATCTCTATTCTTACTTCCTGGTTTATTTTTTTCCCCTTACTTACACCAGAAGTTACTGTTGGGCATATGATACTGTTGGGCATATGAGAACTGCTCGCACAGCAACCCAGACTCAGATGACCCCACAGGAGCAATTAGCTCTCAGAAATGAACATGTACAGAACTTCAGGCAGCACAAATTTTAATTTCCACCACAAGTTTGGAGGCAGTCTGAGGAGAAACTCCACAGAGCTTCAGCAGCTGCATATACAGCAACACAATTTTTGCAGCCCCATTGTCCAGAGGAGAAGGATCCTGCTGAAGGACTTCAATTCTAGGTTAAAGAATGGCATCCTTGGTACCTTCTTCTACAGCATCAGTGCTATGCTACTGATACGCACATGGTGAATACGTGATAGGCCTTATCAGGATCAATGGAAACCAGTAAAGAGTGGTGTCCCTCAAGGATCCATACTGGGACCAGTACTATTTAATATCTTCATCCATGACATAGACAGTGGGACCGAGTGCACCCTCAGCAAGTCTGCAGATGACACCAAGCTGAGTGGTGCAGTTGATACGCTGAAGGGAAGGGACCATCCAGAGGGACCTTGACAAGCTTCAGGAGTGGGCCCATATGAACCTAATGAAGTTCAACAAGGCCAAGTGCAAGGTCCTGCACCGTGAGGTTGGGGCAATCACCAGGATCAGTACAGACTGGGAAATGAATGGATTGAGAGCAGCTCTGTGGAGAAGGACTTGGGGGTACTGGTGGATGAAAAACTGGACATGAGCTGGCAATGTGCGTTCGCAGCCTGGAAAGCCAACTGTATCCTGGGCTGCATAAAAAGCAGTGTGGCCAGCAGGTCAAGGGAGATAATTCTGCCCCTCCACTCCACTCTGGTGAGACCCCACCTGGAGTACTGCGTCCAGCTCTGGAGTTCCCAGTACAAAAGAGACATGGACCTGTTAGAGCAGGTCCAGAGGAGGGCCATGAAAATGGTCAGAGGGATGGAACACCTCTCCTATGAAGAAAGGCTGAGAGAGTTGGGGTTGTTCAGCCTGGAGAACAGAAGGCTCTGGGGAGATCTTATCACAGCCTTTTGATACATAAAGGGGGCTTATAAGAAAGACAGAGAGAGACTTTTTACCAGGGCCTTTTAAACTGAAAGAGGGTGGATTTAGATGGGACATAGGGAAGACATTTTTTATGATGGGGGTGGTGAGATACTGGAGCAGGTTGCCCAGAGAGGTTGTGGATGTCCCATCATGGTATCTGTCAGGCTGGACGGGGCTGGTCAGGGGCTAGACGGGGCTATCAGGCTGGACGGGGCTATCATGGTCAGGCTGGACGGGGCTCTGAGCAAGCTGACCTAGTGAAAGATGTCCCTGCCCATGACAGGGGGCTGGACTAGATGATCTTTAGAGGTCCCTTCCAGCCCAAACCATTCTATGATTCTATGATTCTAGGATGTGTAAGTTTAATGATACAGTGAACTTTGCCCTGGTTTCAGGTCAGGTTATCTTAGTTTCATTCTACTCTTTTCGCATCTATGATAGTTCCACTGCAACAAGCTAGTAATACACTTAGAAATTCTGTATATCAGCAAAAAGAGTCTCTAAAGCTCCAAGTATCAGCAAAATGAACATTTAAAATTTTATGCTATCTATGGGTGACTGAGGAGGAAATCTGCCTTATGCTAAGGTGTAGGGCTGTGTAGACCCCAAGTATGTCTATGGTAAAGCTTTAGCATTGTTACAGCTAAAGCTGGATGGCTTATGGTTGTGGTATTAAAGGATACAAGAATAATGCATTTATAGCTGCTTATTAAGCACAGACTGGACAGCACTGGAATGTAGTGAAGCACAGTGGAAAAAAAAAAACATGTAAGGAAGGAATTGAAGATTATGGAATGGTTTTATATGTACAATGGAAAAAAATGAAGATGCAAGAACATCTTTTTTGATGTCATTTCCTGAAGTTTCTTGTAATGTAGCATTTTAGGGTGTAACATATAAGCATTCAGCTAATCTTTTTGTTGTAATAATCAAATGTAGATATACAAATTCACTTAAAGATTGATGCTGCTATAGGAATCCACTGTAGAGCCCTACCCTTTCTCCATAGGAACTTGTACATGTACCTTTGTCTAATAAGTAGGATGCAGCTGTTGAAAAGCAGAAATGTGACTATGTATTACTACTCTAGTTACTAAACCATGAAGAACCGCTTGGATCTGCCAAAAAAGTAGGAAACTAGGGGAAAGGTAATTCCGGCAGGGGGAGATCACGACCACCAACTCACGAACCACCTACCCCAATTATACCACCGACTCAAATGATGAGGTTGAAGAACAACGACTAAGCATGCGTAATAATTTACATGCTAGACGAAGATATTTTAACCAATCATTTAATAGAAGAATACTGCGTATGTATTAGGAAGTTGAATATGTTAATGCTTTGTGTATAAATAACTGTTAATTTGAAGGCTGTGTGTGTGCTGTCTTGGGACAGGCACCCATATCTGCGCAAATATACAATAAAATACCTCTGCTCTGTGTGTATATTGGCATTTTGCACACCGGGTAAATGAACCCCAATTTTGGGGACAACATTTTGGCTTTTAATGGGAGTAGAAACCGCTCTTAAATTGGTGCTTTGTCTTATTTCTCCTTCTTTTAAGTAGAAGATACAAACGGCCAAATGAGTTACCTGCTATTAAGCTGGCAAAACCCACTTAAAGGGATTTATTTTTCTTCAGGGTTATCAGAAACTGGCTACATATAACTTCAGAAAGGTTTAATTTACTTGCAAAAGACTCTATAACTAGTCTCACTTGGTGTGTCTAAGTAAGTGTTGAAAACGTTTAGTTAAGGAGGGAGGGGCAGAAGGAAGGAGGTAGAGATTTCTGTCACTTGCATTTATTCTATATAATTATTCATTGTATTTATACCTCTTGGATAAAAACAGGAGGCAGTCACATATATTCAAATAAAAAAAGTCTAAATACCTGTTTGATTGGCTTGTTATGCATAGCTTCAGCTGTCTCCTCTAATCTACACTAGCTCTTTTACATGTTTTGTTTCCTTCCCATGCCACTTGTAAATGTAACCCTTCTGCCAAAACCTGCAAGGTCCAGGTAAGATTTTGAAGGGGTTACCATGAGCACAAGACCTTATCTGGAAACTTGGGAAAAGTCAACAAAGCTTTCTGGTAGTCAGGTACCTAATTTCCTGTGCTTGCAGGCATGAAGCACTTGGCTTAGTGAACCGTATTATTATCAAAGGAAGAAAAGAGAAGTCCAAAATGGTAGATCAATAAGGTAACACGCAATACTTAATTCCCAAATACCTGTGACTGTCTTACAGTCTCTTCCCACTGGAGAGGCAGCTGTTAGGCCACCTGGTTGCCCTTCCTCTCTTGCAGTAACGCTTCACACAGCTGAGGACTGGTCTGTCTGTGGCTGTGATGCCCAGCCGAAGCTGTGTTATCTGCAGTGAGGCTTGCTGCCTCCATCAGCTCCCTGTGGCTTCCAGCAGCCATTGTTCTCTTTTTCTTGCCCACCGACACAGTTGTGGCTGCTTTCCCAACACTTCCTCAGCTCCTTGCAGGAAATATTTTCATAGTTCTACGGTAACAAACCTTTCTCTTCAACACTGCTTTCTCTCCCCTAGCTTTATAACCAGCACTTGTACAATCTCTGTTCTCTAGCTTTCTAAAAAATCCTACCCAAATTTTTTTCATTTCTGTTTTAGGTACTAACTTCTGTATATCAAAGTTTGTGAATTAAGATGGATCATGACTTCTCCCAATCCCATTTAGACATAATTATTTGTTCTACTCTTCTATCAATAATTTTAGTTTGTAAGAGATTTGCTCCTAGACATCACTGGGCTCCCTTTTCAACACAAATGACTTTCCAACACATGCAAAAACCCCATGGCCATTGTTCCTCTTCATTTCTCTCCCTTTTGAGCTACCAAATGCCAGTCTAGTGCACCTCCTCTTCCCTTGGGAATTCTTGTTTTCACATTATTTTTGCTTTCTAAAGAGGATGGATATATCTGAAGAAGACAGCAGCAAAAATATTGAGGGTTTTTTAAAAACATGAACATATTTAAGGAATGGTTGACCAAGCTAAGACTGCTTAGCCTGAAGGAGTTAATAAGAAGAGTTGAGAACAGTCTTCAAACACAAAAGGAGGAAGGAAGGAGTCTGTTCTCTGTTTTCCCACTAGAGAGAAACACTAGAATTATTGCTGGAAGAAGCTGTGGACTTTTTAGAGATCTTACATGGCCTTTACAAAATCTCCACCCTGCCATGAGCAGGGGCTTGAGGTAGAAAACCTTAGAGGTCCCTTCCAGCCTAAATGTTTCTATAACTCTATAAACCTCTCTTCGGCATGTCACAGACACATGCACCAGAGAGGAGTGTAATCCTACAAAACTTTTGAGGTCAAGAGCCGAATATGGGAATTTAAGTGAAGGCACATAACAGGGCTGTAGGCTGGTGTCAGCACTGTAGCAGTAAATATTGTAAACTCCTCATAGGTGTCACAGCAAAGGAAAGTTTTAAGGAGGGCTATGGATGGGGATGTGTTGGGAACCTTGCATCTGCTATTGCAGAGCTTTTTTTTTGATCTAAGTGACAGAATATAAACAAATGCGAAAGTGTCAGCTCAAAAAATCTAGCACAGAATTCTTGAAGGTTTTTCTGTAATAGGAGGAGAAAGTAAAGGTGGAGATGGATTTTGACCCTTAAATGGAGCCCTGTGGATTACGTCTGATAAGATAGCAAGTGAGAGCCTGTGGAGGAATTCGGAGGGAAGACTGATATTGCGGAAATAGACTTTATAAAGGTCAAAACAGTAATCCCCAAGTTATTGTACATATGACTTGAAATGATGATGAAACTTTTTTATTAAAATTAAACAAAGGATCAAATTTGCCACAGAGTGACTAAGGCTTTTTAATCTTTATTAGAATTACTGACAGAAAGATTTAGGCTGGAAGGAATCTCTCTAGTCCAAGCCCTTGTTTACAGCAGAGCTACCACCAAACATGATCAGGTTACTCGGGGCCTTCTCCAGGTGATTTCTGAACAATTCCAAGGGTGGTGATTCCCCAGCTTCTCTGGCTGGGCTGAACGACCCTTGGGGTGAGAATTTTTTTTCCTTATTTTCAGTCAGAGTTTCCCCGTTGCCAGCTAAGACCATTGCCAGTTGTCCTTTTGCTGTGCACCTCTGAGAACAATCAGCCTTGTCTTCTCTGGGCTGAACAGAACCAGGACCCTCAGCCTCTCCTGGTACATGGCATGTCCAGTGCCGTGCAGTGGCCTGTGCGGGGCTCTGGCCACTGTTCATGTTTCTTTTGTAATGGGGCATCTGAAACATTTGGAGTATTCCAGATGTGGCCATGAGGGACCTCTAAGTCCCTCATGCAGAGAAGATGGGAATAAACTCTTCCCTTACTCTGCTGGCGGCTCCTGTCCTCATGCTGTGCAGTATACAGCTGGCCTTCTCCGACACACAATCGCATGATTAGCTCATGTTCAACTTCTTGTCCACCAACAGGACGGAGTGAGAAAGAGGCAACTCAGAGACAACTAAAATTCTTTCTCTGTGGTTGCATATACTAAATACCGTTAAGCTTGGGGTAGGGTAAAACCTTTATAGCAATAGACAGTGCAACAGCTACTCTTCAAAATGAGTATAAAAAAGGAGTAAGCTCGGTGGAAAAGAGCAGAAACAAGACACTCTTTTGCTCAGAGACTACATAAAAGTTTGAGTTAGGTGGTTGGGATGCTTTTTTGTTTCCTCGGAGCACTCTCTGAAGAGTTTAGAAGTGTGACTCAACTCTGTGAGTGTGAGAGGGTGAGTGGTTGAAATCATTATGAAAGCAAGGATGGCTGAGCAACCTCAGTGCTGAGAGAAGCACATGAGATAACATCAATGAAATACTAGACCCCTCGTGCAATTTCACCTCCTAACAGAATCAATTTGCAATCTTCTTATGCTTTTCTTGGGTTAGCAGCAACCTGTTCTCCTAACCGGTGACCCTACAGTGAAATAGTCATCCCGACTATTGAGTTCTGATTTCGGCTTTTCACGGCAACACTGGAAAAGGTAAAATGGTAGAAAAATCAAATTAACAACAAACTGCTTCCCCCTCCAGATCCTCTTCTGTTCCCACCCTTCTCCACCACAGTGGATACCTTAGTTTGTGTCTCAGTAATTAATCTTTTTATTCCTTACTTTATAATAAGGGGTTAAAATAAAATCACAAATGAACTGCATCTCCCCAGTTTCTGATTGCTATTTTGTCTGGTGGTTGTGGACTCAAGGCAGCTGGACACTGGTTTCTTTGTTTTGGAGGGGTTTTTGTGGTTGGAGGGGGTGATTTTTTGGGTTTTACTCTCTTAGCAGTTGTTAGGGCTGGTAAAGTAATTCTTCATCACAAAGACAGAGTCTCTTTCTCACTTTTGGCTCTAAGATTTCTATTTCTCAAACAAAACAGCCCACAAAAATGCAATATAGGAACATGCAACTGGACCACAGAACCCCAAGCTGTGAACAGCCTACCTACTAATAAATGCATTTACTACCAAACCCTTGAGGGAAAAAAGATGCCTTGTTTTTTGCCTAGCATGTATCTCACACAAACTCCCCCCCCCTTTTTTTTTTCTCTCTTTGTTTGCTACACTCCCCAATTGCCAGTGCTCAGTAAAGTGAACTGAACAACACTACTTTTTCAACAAAGACTAAAAGACGGACGATAGCATCCTATTGGATGAGTGCTGCATATCCACTCACAACACTGGGAGTGAGCTCTACAACAGATGTGCTCGAAAGAGAGGCACAGCAAATACAGACTGTCAAAAGCCTTATAAGTCCCACTTGACAAGACACAGAAGCCAGAAAGGAAAGGGAAGAGCTTTTCTAACTATTATTTCCTTCCCAAAGTCTCCCCTTCCCAGATAAAGGAAAAGGCAACAGACTGTCTGTGAATAATTGTTTTAGTTCAAAATGGCAGAAACCCAACTGGGTTGCTTTCTGTCCCCGTGTTTAATAATGGGTTTCCATGGGTTGCTAAGCTGGACTCCAGAAACACAAAGGCCCAGACTAATTAGACGCTTAGTAGCAGTGGAAGAAAAAAAAAAAAAAAAAACCCCCACAAACGCATCACAGACCCTCAAAAGGTCCTAGCTTCACAGCACCACATTTGGCTGGGAAAGCCTCTCCAGCTAACAAAAGTCGCATGTTCAGAAAATGCATCCAGCATTTTGTTCCTCTCATGTTTTATTAGCAGGTTGTGCTCCTAAACCCTTTAGTGGCCTGGTCCAAGCAAGAGTGTGACAGACACTGACCTGCCCTCGACTCAACACTAGGTGTCACTTCTACTTAAGAAATGCAACAGAGAAATTAAAAAGTTTCCAAAAAACCTACCCATCTCAGCATCTGATTTTCAGGGGATCTCTGTACCTACAACTCTTCGTAAAGTCATGGACAATTACAGAGTTGTAAGGTTTCACATGTCTCAAATCAGGCATCCAAAAGCATCAGAAAATACCAGACAATGCTTTGCCATACTAAGCATAATGGTGATCAGCAAAAGGTTTCTCTTCTTATCTTTTGTGGGAGCAAGGAAACACATGCCTATGTGAACAAGGGACTACCATGTGAAGAAGCTGCCAGAGTCTGCTCTGACAAAGTGGTCTGTCTTGCTGGCCTGTCTCTGTTGCTGCTTTGCTGCTGCAGGTGGGAGAGCTGCTGTGCTCCTTTCAGTCCTTCCTCAGTAGCAGACTTGCCTGCCAAAAGATTTCTGAGCATCGAGGACTGACTCAGAGGAGGAGAAAGAGGCATGGTGTTTGTGGTCAGGGTGCCGAGGCAGGCTAGGGCACAAAGGAAATACTGGCAATAATACAGTAAAAGTAGAAAAGATACAGAAGCGTGGGATACAGAGGTAGGGAAAGGGCTTCCCTTGGGGAGACGTGGACTGCACTAGAACCGCATTATTTGCTATGTCTTACAGTACCAGAAGTAGGAGACCACAAAGGAAGAGGTAGCAGGCTTAAAACAAAAGAAAATACTTTGTATATCTAAACACAATTCTGTGCATCCACAAGACATTGTAGAGACCAAAAGCACCACGTGGTTTAAAAAAATCAACAAAACACAGAGTAAATTCACCAAAGGCTATTAAACAAACATACTGATGCAACTTCTGGGTCAGGCAGTCTTTAAAGCAACAGATTCCTAGAGAATACGAGAGTACTCACTATATCTTGCCCTTACGCTCTTTCCATGAACACCCACTTCAGTTCACCATCCCTAGAGCATTCCTCTAGAGAAGGATCAGTCTGAGCCCCTTCCAGACTGGAAAGACTTCAGCACACACAGGCAGAGGTAGGAGCCTGGGACCCAAAACAAGAGATCGGGGGGTTGCAACTCAAGAAAACCCAGGATCATAATGAGGCTCAGCAGCTCAAGATGAAGAAACTGCAGTGGTAAAGCAGAGTATACAGTATACAGAAGCCAGAAAGGAAAGGGAAGAGCTTTTCTAACTATTATTTCCTTCCCAAAGTCTCCCCTTCTTGACAAGTATGGAAGCTAATAAGGAGCACTGTGGCTAGAGGTATAAGGATCTCAAAGCACAAATTTTCATTTGCTGGTACCTCCCAGCTGGGTGTTGAGTAAGGCCAACACCAAGAGACAAGAGATTCTAAGACTTCTTGGGGCCTTAAGCAGCAAATAAATAAAATACTGAAGGAAGAAATACAGCAGAAACATAGCAAGAAGCATGGGTGGAAGAACATGTACTGAACCATCCACTTTGACCACACGCCCAGTGCCCTATGAAAGATCTAGTTTGTGTCATGCGATACCCATGGATTTGGTAAAGAACAAAGAAGGGCCTGCTGGGATCCCTCACATACTTTCAGTGGTGATAGGCCCTGCCACTGTTCTGTACATTGGGGAAAGCACAAGAGGAGAAAGTACAGAAAGTACAAAAATTGCAGAGAATGATCATTTATAAGGCCCTCAGCTACCTGATCTAGCATTCAAGTCAGGCCTGTTGTGAGCAGGGCATTGGATTAGGGACCTCCAAACATCCCTCACTGCCTTACCTTTCTGTGAATCAAAAATGTTCAGTACCTGCTACCCACCCCCGCTGTACAACAAGGCTTGGCAACAGATGTGGATGTGGCTGGAAATGCAAACTAGAATCAAGATATTTACAGAGCCCCCATGCAAGCCGGGTTCAGAGGTGGCCAGAGACAGGATTGCAAAGGGCAGGCAAAAGGTTTGAACTGGAACCAGAATGCAGATACAATCAGTCAGCTGCTATTCCCTGCACCAACACTTCATTTCTGAAGACAGTTCTTAACGGGACAAGGTTAGACATGGTCTAGACAGAGGCAGCTCAATCTTCACTCAGCCCCGGATGACTGTTGCATTAAGAGTTACTGTTGCGTAGGAGTCTGAGGAGTGGCTGGGGGCGAAACCCTCCCGTTGAGTCACGAGGTTCAGATAGGACCCCCTTGCTTTCTAAACTCCTTCTCAGAGAGGAGTCTAGATGCGGCCAAGTCTGGTCTTAGTCTCAGACTTGGTCAACAGTTTATTTTCTAAGGACTGTATATGTAACCACTCATCAGAATCAATGTTTGCCTGTCAGAGCCCTCTCAGGGCTTTCACTGAAACAGCTTTGCAAAGTCGATTAAGGTGACAGTGTTAATTTGACAACGTTATAAGCCTGGTCGTGTTCAGCGTACTGAACTTCACAGTTACGGATTCACAAATAACGCGCTGCACCCCCAGTCTAGTCATGTTGCATGAACTATCACGGCCACACTAAAGAGTCTGGTCATGTTCAATGAGAACTATCACGGCTAGACTAATGAAGAGTGCAGTTTATTAGAGCAACAGGCACACAGGTTCTTTTGGATTACCGGTGATAAATTCACTGTCTGCAAAGCACATGCAAATACCAAGAGTATGAGTAACACCGCCGGCTACAAACACGTTAAAAGATAATAAAGTGACTCTATAGAGATTTCTAAGTTTCCCAGGGAGGCGCTTGGTATAACCAAGTGTTTGAATCTTACCCAAAGGTGTCCTGATGGGGGGGAAAGAGAGACTCAGCCCATTGACTGATCCCAGAGGTCAGAGTGGTACATGATGATGTCTTCCCTAACATTCTCTCTCTCTCAAGCTATTTTATACTATTTTTCACCTTTCAGGTGGAGCTTGAGTGACTCTAGTCATACATACCTTTGTTTAGGATTGGTGTAAAGTTTTCTCACTTCGCTTTTAAAGGTATAAGCTAGGAAAATTCAAAGCGCAAGCTCAGTGAGGGGTGGTCACACCTTGGAGGCGGGTAGCTTTTGGGATGGAGGTGTGTTTTGGTATTATAATGATGTTATAATAAGCAAAGTTCACCATAAGGACAGCATTTTGTCAAAAACATGACAGGCTGTTGGCCCAAGGTAGCAAATATGCAGCTTATCAGTTCTATAATACCTCTGAGTTCCCATATAATCGCAGAGCCTGGCCGCGGTATCTCCATACCGCTCCATCCTCCGAGCAGTACCTCTTAAAAGTCAACACACCAAGTTCCCCTGGCGTTACCGATGTCTAAGGTTACAGGCCTAGGGAACTTCCATGGAACAGATTCCTTGCATGTCAGCCGCACTCCACCTGGGAAGCTTCTTCAATGCTGTGCCTTACCTAAAAGTGTGAATATAAGTTTAATTTCTAAGTCACCTCAGCAATTATCCCACAGGGACTAAATAGGGACTAGTGTCTATGTGAAGATCTGGCCTCAGCAAAGGTAGCACAGATGCTGTGAGATGATTTAAAGTGGGAGAGAAGGAAGAAAATAAGAACCATTTACAGGGAAAGAGAACAAATGGTGACAGCCCACTCTAGCTGCAGGGACAGGAGGGGATGTGTGATAGGAAAGGACATCAAGCACAAAGTCAAAAGATTAAGCCAAACAGCAAGGGAAATAGAGACAACTAGGAAGCCAAGGAGAGGAGAAGCACTAATGGCACTTGAGGATGAGAAAAAGGGAAGGCCAAGCAGTGATAATGGGAGTGTGAACAGAGAGGAATGTGATGCAGCAAAGAGGCAAAGGAAATTGGTGGTGAGAGGGACAGCAGAGAACTGGAGAAGGGAGAACACCTGGACAGAAGATGAGAAACAGCACAGGCACTAATGTTTTCTTTTGCTGAGCAGAGAACCACCTGACAGAAGGACTGAGATCAGTAAAAAACAAAAGACATCTCTGACCAGGAGCAGTGTTTCCCTTCCTTTTAGCACAAGCAGCAAATTGTTTTGCATGCATTACAGCAATTTCAGAACAGTGCATGTTAAGGTTTCAGTGCCACAGGGCTGGATGGGAGACACAGAGGAAGCTAGAGCTCAGAAAACATACAGCAAGAACTATTCTCTGCACGCGCTTTCTGCTCCTGATTGTTATAGTAGCGAGAGAAAAACAAGCCTGTGAGGTAGAGGTATGAAGAAAAGGTGTCTGGTGGAAGAAGGGTAAGTGCTCTGCCTAAACCCCCAGTCTTGATTAGTGCAGCAGTCAGGTTCCTCAAAGAGGTAATAAAATGTAACACAACTTGCCTCACTGCAGATGGCAAGAAAATGAAACAAAGTGCTTCACTGACCCCTAAACCTAAGCAAGGAAAAAGAGAGCTTTTGGCACAGGGAAGCTCTTCTGCTGGCTCACAGAACTGAAGCCTGAGGCTACAGCAAAATGAGGTCCTTCAAGCTTCATTTGCATATGAGCTATCAATAAAACAAAACCTGGGTCAAAAGGGGAGACAGAAACTGAGACTGATCTATCTTTTGAAAACCAATGGGCTTATACCCCCCCAAGATCTATACTACCGACTGCATGCAACTCCAACAGAGACACAGAGAAAGATGTCATTTTGGCAATTTTAATTCTCCCCCCTTCATTATACAAAATACTTTACAATTAAAAAACATTTTCCCCAATAGAATCATATACAGATATTTATAATTAACAAGATTCAGTTACACACAAGATGGGGAACTTCTGCACAAAGGAAAACAATAACAGATGATCAAGTGAAAATTAAGACTTGACCCTTTCCCCACCATATGAGCGTTACATTTTAGACTTCTATTCTTATCACATTCCTTCAAGTCTGAACTCTGGGATCTCCTCTTACCCTGACAGGCTAAGGGCCTCCACCTGTGTCCCTAGCATAAGTACAATACTCTGCTCTTAAAAGGTTAATGAAGAGACAGTGAGAAACTACCACCTGGTTGTACCATGAAGTTACCAGTACCCAGAAAAGGGGACTGCTGCCCCCAGTTTCTCTAGCAACCCACATATACACACATGCAAGCACATACATGGGAGAAGCATGCTCAAAACCCAGAATTTTTCACCCTTTCACCAAACAGCAATCCCACCCCACCAAAGCAACCTGCACTCGAGACGCGTCCAAGCAGGTAGTTTCTGCAGAATGGCTATCATAAGGTCTCATAGCCAAGCTGGGCATTACTGCAAATGCAGTCTGGCGAGAGGGCTGGATGTTGCGGTCTTCCCCACTTTGATGATTTGCCTACCAGCAGAGTGTCAGTCAGTCATGGAGGTGAAAACATGAACCGCTCAGAGATGCTCGGGCTACAACGGACAGGTAGGGGAAGTTGCACGCTTCAGCAGGAGGTCCTTGAAAAAACAGTTGCCAATGATTTGCCCTACCAGAGCAAAAATATGTGTGAACCCTAGTGAACATTTTCTCTCTAAGAAGGTCACTGCTGGGCTGGGCCAACCCTGCACTCACAGGGGAGCCCATCCCAGAGTCACTGCTGGAGGCCAAATGCCTGAAGCAGTGTGGGAAGATCACGGGCATCAGCTGCCCCATACAGGTCACTCTGCCCCAGCATGGAGAGGGCCATGCGGAGGGTGCTCCAGATGTTGTCAGACATAGCGCCTTGCTGCCCCCGCGGACCTCGGCTCTTCTGCTGCATGTGCAAAGCCTCTAAGAAGTGCTCCACAGCCTCACTGTCAACATGAGAACATACACATGCTTACTGGAGAAGATGGTACATCTCATACTCCCTCCCCCATTTGCTTCTAAAGTACTTCCCCTCCAAAACAGTTTCCTCCTCTTCACCAGACTCTGCCCTGCTCCAGAACCATCAGACATCCCCCTTTTCCTTCTTAACAGAAACTGTAGTCCAGATGGCCCCTACTCCAACTGCATCTGCATGACACTTCGCTCTCAGGGCAGAGTCCACACACTCGCTCTGCTCTTCTATGCCAAGGGAAGGCTACAGGCAGCATGGCACTGCCCTAGTAACCTATCACAGTCTCTCCCACAAACACATGCACAGTCATGGATCACAGCAGATCTGCCCACCCTATGCTCACCGGTGGGCGCCTAAGTTGATGCAACTGATCCCCAAGTTGTAGCGAGAGCGGATGTATCCTGGCTGGAGCTCCAGTGCCCGACGATATGCAGCCACAGCTTCCTCACTCCGATTCCCATTGGCCAGGGTGGCACCGAGCTTGTTCCATAAAAGATGGTCCTGCAGGAGGGGTCAGAGAGAAAGGGCTGAGATAAACTGGACCTTTTTAAGCTCCAAGCCAACCCTCCCCCCATGTGTCTGTCTTATTCCTCCTCTCCAAAAAAGTACCTCTCATACAAGCAGCACCTCCACCCAAATCTTCACCCATAAACCTCTAGGTACCTCCAGCATCCACAGTCTGCCCTTTCTTACATTTGGGCGCACACTGAGTGCAGCACTGAAGCAATCCACAGCCTTCTCGTACTCGCCACTAAGGTTGAAAAGGACACCCAGGCCACACTGAACATCAGGATCCACAGTCGAGGGGTTGCTGCGCACAGCTGCTAAGAACAGCTCTTTCACCTCCATGAACAGTGAGCTGGCAAAGCACAGAACAAGGATATTGGTGTACTGTGGAGAGAGCTGGCCTTGGGTTGCTCTCCCTGCTCCAGCCTGGAGCAGTCCCAACCCTCCAAGAAGCCTTCCAGCTGAAGGCTGAAATTTGTAATCCTGACTCACTCAGACAGCAGGGAACCCAGGACACGCTTGGAAGGCCCCAGGTTTGTCCCTGAGACACTCTCCTCTGGTTCCTTCTCCAGCAGGTGGGCATAGTCCGGCTTATGGCGTAGCCAGTCCCGCAGGGTCTCACACGCCTGCTTCTGCAAGGACTCGTTGGTGAAGCTGACCGCTAAAGCCATAAGTGCCATGAGGTTCCCAGGCTGCAGTTCCAAGCACCTGCAGGTCAAAGAAACAAAGGCAAACACAGTATTAAATCAGTCTGGGAGACACCCAGATACAGGAGGTAACACAATCAAGACAGAGCACGCCATGCTAGCCATACAGTCCTTGTGGCACTGTGCACTAGACAAGGAGCCATGCTCAGAAGCTCTTCTGCAACACTCACTGTCTGAGAGCACTAATTGCCAAAAGCTCCTGTTCATTCTCTGCTTGGGTGGTTCCCAGATATTGCCAGGCCTGGAGAAGATAAAGATGCACAAAGTCAGATTTCTTCACACCCAGAGAAAAAGATCAGCCAATAAACCAGACACAGAGATTAAATCCACCATGTTATCCCATGCATTTTTAGAGTGAGACCAAATATATGCAGGTATACACATTAGCCACAGATATAAGTTTCTCTCAAAAGACATATAGACTTTATGGCACATAGGTCCTCAAGGCCAATAAAACTGACATTATTACAGTGAAAAGAAGTGAATGTCTACCTGGAGATCTATCATAAAGCAACTGTTGGCAGTTTTACACTTGTAAGTCACAGAATCTCCACTTTTAACTTCTAACTGTGTCAAACAGCAGAGGAAGGTGGGAAAAACAGATCTCATTTCTTAAGAACAAAATGGCATAGCAGGAGTGCTAATAATAAGAGACCCCCAAGGTAGGCAGCTGTATATACTTGTGCAGTGGTTCACTAGCAAGTGACAATCTTGGGGAGCTGACCGTCAGACCTGAAAGTAGAAGCACTGTTATTTTACTGAATCTTCACCATCATGACACCCGTACATGAAAACCACTTCCATCTCCAGGCTGCTGACATAGGGAATATTTAATTAAGGCACTAAATCCAAAGTACCTGTTCACTTTATGTTGACAACCACACCCCTTGCTCGAAAATAGGCTAGACAGTTGGCAGGATTGTCAGCATGAAGTACCCACTTTTTGAACGTAAGTCACAAAATGCAGTATCCACTGTCTCAAGGAAGGAAATTGTTTCATTAGCAAAGACCCAGACACACTGCACAAGCCACCACAAGCAAGAGGCAATCTACTGTTTCAAATTTCTAGTACCTCACCATATAGCTAGCTGCAACTCAAGAAGAGCTGACCAGTGATAACTGCATAGTGTTCTGCAGGCAGAAAGAGCTGAGATTCAAGGTAACGTTGTGATTTGGACAAAAGCAACCATGACATTTCCTTCAGAGCAACTGTTCAAGTCTATTTGATCACTGTACCATTTGTGAAGTCTTGACTTCTCCTGTACTTTCTGCAGAGTCACAGCAGAAGAATTCAGAATGTTTTCAATACAGCTAGCCAGAACTGGCCCAAGATTTTTTCCCCTAAGGTTTCACCTACCTCTCCATTAGGCTCAGCCTGCAGCCCACACTGCCTATGAAAAGAGAGTGCCAATTCTAAAGCAATATTAGCAACACCTTTTGACCACTCTAAAGCTAACGTAGATCTCCAAAACCTCTGCTTACTTTACACCTACTCCCAGTACCCTAGAAAGTTAGATGCCTGTATTCGCAGAAGCCAAGAACCTCTGTTCTGAGACGTCACTCTCATCTAAGCCTCAGGATTAACAAATTAGGTATTTCCAATCATATACAATTAGCAGGGCTTGAATCAGACGCACTGAGAATCCAGCATCCCTAGGTCCTTGAGGCAGGCACTCCAGAAACGGACAACATGGATGTATTTGCATTCTTCCTCTTCCTCCTGAGAATATCCACATCCTCTACCTCTGGAGAAAGGCACACAGACTATTCCATTTCTTAATCCATCCTGCAGAAACTGAAGTGCTTTATGGAAGTAAGTATTCACTGAATTAGGGGCTGGAAACTTGTCTTCCATACAAAACTCATTCTCTGGCCCACAGCTTCAAATGAAGACTGTGAAGAAACCCAAGCCATCTCTCTCAACTCTTTTGGGTTACATCTTCTCCTGGCATCTTGATGGAAGACCTAACCAGGACCCCTAGTCTAAAGAGCTGCTCAGAATTAGTCTTTAATACAGATATTGAAAGCAGTTATCTGCCATAAGGCTCTCCAAACTTGCAATGCCAATAAAGACTGCCACAGAAGCAACTTAAGAGATGAGAACTCCTTGTCTTGGCTCCATGCACAGTCTCATGTGCTCCAAAAATTTTACACAGCTCCGGGCCAGAGCCTTTGCGCTTTTTGTAACTGGCCTTAGTCATAAACCTCCTCTCCCACAGCCCTGCTGGGGATTCACATATATCAGCTACATACTCAGAGCCACAGAAAAATGGGATGTTTTCATACACCCTGCACAGCTCCTATTACTGAAGTGAGTTTTCTACACACACCCTGACACCTCACAAGGGAAGGATCCAAGTAGCAGGACACCTGGCCAAGGCCTCTCATCTCTGCTCTCACTCACCTCCATATGATCTGGCTTCTGTTGCACTGCAGCCTCAAAGAGCAAGACAGCATTGGGGAGGTCACCTTCCTCCAAGCGCTTCCGCCCCTCTTCAAATGCATCTGGGTGATCTCTCATGGGATTATCTTCCTCAAACTGGTAACCCTAGCAGGGAAAACAGACAGGGGCTAATGCTAGGAGAGGCTTAGGGAGAAAAGCACTCTCTACAGTACAGCACAGTCTAGTCTTGCTGTATCAGAAACACTCAAACTGCAGACCAGCCAGCACCTCATCCTCTCTGCTAGCTTGTAGCAGATCAGAGAACAATGGCTCTTCTTCCTGCCTGCTCTGTGCTGAAAAATTCCCCAAAACAGACCTGGAATAAGTTGCAACAGACACTAAACATCGGGGGTGGGGGGAGGGCAACAATACTTGCACTCATTGCAAAGAATCCCAGCATTAACTGGTATTTGGCATTGGACAAGAACTAGACAGCATTTGCAGCCAAGCACAAGTGAAAACAGTATTTGTTCAACCCCTAGCTGATCTGAGATGAGGGTGCAAGCGACAGCAAAAGATCAGTGTGAAAAGGAATCCTAGCAGCATTTGGGGTCTGTGGAGCTCACCTGCGAGGCAGACATACTGCCAGTCTCCTCAAGGCAGTCCATCACAGTGCTAGGGCTGAGAGACCCTGTTCTCTATTACCTTGTCATATGATGAGGAGCTGAGGTCTTCATAATCAGAGAGCCAAGGGTGAGCCTCTGCATCTCTCTTAGCCATCTCCTCCCATTCTGCCTGGAGTTTGTCCCAGAAGTCCACATCTGACTGAAGGGAGAACAGAATATGACAAGAGTACCTCAACCATAAACTGAGCGCTATAGACACCCCAGAGAACACCCTCTTAAATGTCTGTAGCCCTCCCCACAGCATACAAAGGAGAGAGGTAACCCTACCATGGGCTCTCAGTTGGTACCCCAGCCCTCCTCCTCCATCAGCTTTACCTCCACAGCAGTCTTTGCCTGCTCAAATTCCGTATCAAGAGTTGACACGTTCCCAGATCGCGCAAATTGATCCACCCAGGCATCGGATGCCCCCTGGGAGTTTGGAAACAGAAACACACCTTTCTTTTTAGAATTTGGCAACCTCAGGGCATATCCCAAAACAGCAGGAGGGTCTGTGATGACCCCTCCTCCCCATCAGCAATAACTGATGGCCTGTAAAATGGAAAAGAGCTCATTTGGATATCCCCTTCCTCCCAGGTGCTACAGGAGATGAGAAAACTCACACTGCCCAAATACCTTTCCAGCTTCTGGCTAGACTCTGGTAAGAAGAGCCCAACAGCACCTCCCTCGCCTCCCCCAGCCTAGTCATTAGTAGAGCACTGCTGAGAGTTGGACTTGCCATTCTCCCTCGCTCCCAGACTGTGCACTGTGGCAAAAAGCTTTCCTCCTTCAGAGCACATAGGGTGGGGGCTCCTACCTGCTGCTGTATAAACTCAGCTGCCCATTGCTCTGCCTGATCTTGGTCTCTGTGGGTCACCTGATTAGCTTCAATCGATACCCTCCCATCTCCAATCTGGCGGACAAACTTTAGGAACTGTGGCAGAGAAATGAAACAAGGGTGGAGCTGGGCAGATGCTTTGCGAACAAGCCCTCTGCCCATGCCCCACTCCTTCACTAAGAGGACTTCTCTCTGCAAAGTGAGCACAAAAGGCCCAAAAAGGTGGCGAGGGCAGGACTTCACCAGAGTCATGTGGTAGAGATGGATAATATCTAGAGTGGATTGAAGGGTTCAACTTCAGAGAAGAGATGGAAACACGGGACAGTAGGAGGCTTTATTCCTTTACTGTCTTCCTCCTTCTCAATTCCCCACACCCCTTATTCAGACTAGATATGTCAGCCCCAGGCAGGGAATTTCTTACCTCAGAATTCTTGAGTTTTGGATCATCCACTTTAGAGAGGAAATCACTAACAGTTTTCTTAAGATCATCCTCAGGCTGATATTCCTCATACCTGTGTTCAGAGGCAGTAAAAGGGAAAGAGATAGCCTAATACCAGGCAACAGTGAACTCTTTCACTAACAACAGTCCACACGATGGGCCAGACAACAGTATTGAGGGACACAACCCCTCCTCAAAGACTCTGGGATTCTCTTAAGTGATTCAGTACCTTTATCCATCTGTAAAAATGCAAAATTACTACTAGGTTACCTGTGCAAGTGACTGACACAAACAGTAGCAGAATTAAACAATTACAGTGACAGCACAGTTCTGCAGAACAGTCTGGATTCCTTGGCAAGCTCACATGCTATCAGACATTGCAAGTTTTAGCACTACCAAAAACAAGGTCACATATCTAGGAACAAAGAAAGTAGGTCATGCTCATGGAAGAGGAACAGTGTCTTGGAAAAGCATCAACTCTGCAGAGGATTGAGGGCTCATAGCAAGCACACACCTCAATATGTTGCCTGGCTTACAGCAGGATAGGACCAGTTCCAGGTGTTACCACTACATTCAATCTTGGTGAAGTCTTTGGAACTGGCAGCAATGACTCAAGAATGTCCATATTTGCAGAAAGCTATCAGAAAAGGCAAGAGCCAGGAGGAAGGAGAATCCAAATATGCAAAATCTCTTTTAGGGAAAGATCTAAGAAGCCCAAATTACTTGCTTGTGTTTTGCTGCTTTAACTGAAAAACTTGACTGTAGTCAACAGGTACCTATACAGAGAAGATCCATAGTAGTAGACTTTTTTAATCTACCATGCAAAACCACACGAAAATAATACCTGGAAGGCTAAATCTAGAAATATGCAGAGGAAAGGCTGGAAGTGGTTTGTCAGATAGGGAGAATAAAGTGATGAAACTTTACAACTAGTAGAGTCTAGTACTTGAGATCTTTATATCTAAAAAAAGCATCTTTTATGGAAAAAAGTTCTGCTTGGTTACGAGTTCCTGAACTCACTCCTGAAATCACTTTAAGGAGCTTTGCATTAGGCATGAGATTATGTTGGCCTACATGATCACAATATCTTCCTGGAACTAGAAAACAGAAAAGCTAGGATCTCTTAAAAACTTCAGTCTCCAAGCATTGTTTCCTCCTTTCTCTGAAACCAAAGGCCTGAGAACATCAATTCAGGTTAAATGACTCAAAAGCATTCAGGCCCTAGCAGATCTCTATCACCTATCCAAACTTCACCTACCCAAGTGCCTAGCAGCAATAACTAGTCTTGAGAAGACAAACTCACCATTTATCCGCCAAAGACTGGTCTTCTGATTCCCCAAGCCACAGTTTCTCCTCCGACTGCTCTAGGTATTCTTCTGCCCACTTGGCAGGAGACACAGACAGTGGATCTGCATAGGATATCAGAAAGAATGGGGAGGAGAGCAAGATAGGCAGACCATCATTCAAATTAACTTCAGGTTTTGCTCTATCCACTTTACACACAGTAAGCTAACATACAGAGAAGGCCTCTTCAAAGAAAGATTGTTTACACTTGTTCCTTCCAACTTTGTTTATTCTGATCTAAAAATCAAGCCTTAGGTTCAGACTGTGTATTAATACAGATGCCACTGCGGTGCCAATAACATTATGATTTTCTACTTTAATTTCACAACTTGTCTGCTCCATGTGGGATACTAGGTAGGTCAAGAAAATTAGCAATGCATTACAACTCTCTGTCAAAAGCACAGCATACAAAGCACTAGGTTTTCATCAGAACTTTCTCAAAGACCTTTGTAAATGCTGATTTATATTCCCAGAAGTATAAAGATTGAAGGTCAAAGAATGGGACTACCTGGCTCTCTACAGTGGCCACTCCTGGAGAAGAGAATAGCATCTATTTAAATCTTACTCATAACTTCCAGATTAGGTCATGGATGGTAACAGGACCCTATTCCAGCCCCAGCTCTATACACAATGCAGGATGGCTTTTCAGATAAACTACTGGCTTGCTCGAAATAGAAAGCTTAACCCTGGGGCCAGAAACATTCACTTTGCACATTTCGAAGGTGCAACATCCCTGTACCTCCATGAACTGACAAAAAGTATTTGGCCAAAGCACACTAAACAATATTTACCTTTGTACCAAAGGCAAATTTAGCCTTAAGAAAGGGAATTAGAGAATATGTAAGCAAGAAGCAGTACCAGTCCATCTCCAGAATTTGCATCAGTTGAATCATAATAATTTTATAAAAGCAGTTTGAATAGCCTGCTTCTCCTAAGTTCTCCAAGTAACCTAAGCTAAAAACAAAAGACCCTTACACCTGAATAAAAGCTTCCACACCACATTGTTCACAATTTGGCTAAGCCATCGCAAAGCAGCTTCCCCCCCCCCCCCGTTAAAGCTGCTACAGCAAACACTGACTGCTGGGCCCAAAGCATTACTCCAATTTCACATTCAGTAACTCTCCACTATACACAGGCATGTGACTGGGCAACGTCTTCACAGTAATTCCAAAAGGGATCCTTCACCTGTCACTTCAGCAATGAACTCCTGTGACCAGTCAGCCTCGTTGTAATCTGGAGAGACATCACCAGCACTATCTGCTGCAGCCAAGAATTCCTGGGTCCAGTTTTCAGACAGTGCCAGGGCTGCCACACCTGGAGCTACAAGAAGGAGGAAAAAAAAAAAACCCCAGAAGTGACGACTGGAAGACTCAAAGGCATCATTTAAGTGTTCCAGGCTAGCCCTCACCATCTCTGATCTTTCCCCTTCTCTTTGTTAGAATAAAATCACAGAAAGATTCCACTTGGAAGGAATCTCTGGAGGGGTTGCTAGTGATCTCACTGCAGGTTAACACTAAAGCAAGAGATTAGGTCGCTCAGGGCATTTGTGAGGTAACTTCTGAACTTGTCCAAGGCTGGCAATTCCCCAGCCTCCCTAGGCACCTGTTCCGGTACTGAACCACCCTCCAAGGGAAGAAATGTTTCCTTACATCTAGTCAGTTGCCCTTTCCGCAAGTTGTGTCCATTGCCCCTTGTCCTTTTGCTGTGTATCTCTGTGAAGATCCTGGCCATGGCTGCTGAAGACAGCAACTAGACACCCCACCCCCCTGCCCCATAGACTCCTCTTCCCCAGGCTGAACAAACCCAGTTCCCTCAGAGTTTCCTCTTATACCATGTATTCCAGTCCCTGAACACCTTTACTGATCTCCACCAGACTTGTTCCAGTATGTCAGTGTACTGGGAAGCCCAAATCTGGAAACAATACTCCAAATACAATTTCACAAGTGCTGAATAGATGGGAACCACCCTGGCTAGGAGCTTAACCATAACACCAACATCTTTTCCAGCTCTCCGCCTACTCTAGCTCCCCTCACCTCGCTGAGGGGCCTGTCGGAAGCTTGACTGTTCAATCTCTTGCATCTCAGCCAACAGGTCATCCATCTTAAAGGTCTGGGGTGCACGGGACAGTAAAGGGGCATTCTGCTCTTGCAGGAACTCTCCAACCAGCTGCCAAAGACAGAGATGGATTACAAACATAGCATAGAAGATGAGCAGGCAGAGCCATGGAGCATGACAGAAAGAAATGGGCTTGTCAGAAGGAAAGATTAATATCAGGTAAGGGGAAAAATAGCAAACAGTGTTGATGAGAAAAGCAGTAAGGAGATGCATCAATCTGTTCTTACCTCATCTTCAGTGGCCACTCCCAGTGGCTTGGATACCTACAGGGAATAAGTGGGCAATTATCCCAACAGCTTTGACCCCACACCTCATGACCCAATTAGGTTACATCTTCCTCTTCCTTGAGCTTAGGCTGTCAGGATTTTCTTGCGTTAGCTGGCTGCTTATGTGGAAGCTTAAGGAGCAGGAATACCTTGAGTGATACTGTCCAACCCCCCTCTCTCCACTTTCTGGATTAGGGCCTGTGACAGTAAGGCATATAGCACACCAACATCCTCTGAGTAGCCACCAACATCCTCTGAGTGCCCATAAACGCCACTTCCATAAACAGGCCCTCACCCCACAACCCTGCAGGACAAATCAGGTGACCCCATGGCCTCTTTCCCCAGAAAAAAGCAACACTGCACCTATCCGCACCAACAGTCCCCAGTACTGCTCACCCCACACCCCCCTTTTCAGCCAGCACATCCCTATCCCATGCTGACTGACCCAGTCGCGGGCAGGCCCCACATCCAGCCCCTGCTCAGCAAGCGAGCAACCGGCAACACTCACGGCTGCAGCTCCGGGAGCCCCAGGGGGCCAGGCCAGCGGGCCCTGAAGTCCTTCCTGCCGCAAGGCTTTGTCCTGGGTGAAGTGGCCGGCCAGCTTCACGAGGGGGTTGCAGCCCCCACACTCCGGTTCCACCAGCTCCCTCATGGCCATGGCGCCAGGCAGGGAGGGAGGGAGGGTCGGCGCCAAACCCCACCGAGCCTGCACCTGGCCCCGGGGCGGCACAGACACCGGGTGAACGCCAGGCAAAGCGACCGGCTGCCGGGGGCGCCCGGCCCCGGGCCCCGGGCCCTGACCCAGCCGCCACCCGCCAGCCCTCCCTCCCCTGCGGGCCCGGGAGCCTGCGGGGGGAGGCCGGGCACCGCCTCCGCCTGCCCGGGCGGGGAGGCCCCGAGCTCAGGCCAGAGCCCGCACGGGCGGGGGCCGGGCTCAGAGGCATGCCGTCACAGCGCCAGCTCCCCCGCCGGCTCCCAGCGCGGCCGAGCGCAGCCCGGGCGGGCACAGCTGCCATGGCCAGGAAGAGCCTCTGCCCTCCTGGGGACCGGGACCCCCCGGCTCCCTCCGCCCTTGCCCCAGCCCCCGCCCGCCGCTGGGCCGGGCCGGCCCGGGAGAAGACAGCCGGTCGCCAGGACGGCAAGGCCGCGGCCTCCCCAACGAGCCCCGCACCCCCGCCCACCCCTCCCGCCAGCCGCCCGAGCGGCAGGACCCCCGCCCCGCCCCAGCACTCCACTCCCCGCCCCACGCGGGCGGAGGGGACGGCACGGAACAGCTCGGCCGGGCTCCCCCCGCCCGGCACCGTACCTGAAGCTGCTGAGGCTCGCAGGGCTCACGGGGTGGGGGGCGGGGCCAGCTCTTAAACGGCCAGGCACCCCGCGAGCGCCGCACCAGAGCGCCTTAAAGGGCCAGAGTCGCGAGAGCTGCCAGCGCCTGGAGGACTGCCCCGGCCCCGGCCCCGGCCCCGGCCCCGGCCCCGGCCCCGGCCCCGGCCCCGGCCCCGGCCCTGGCCCAGGTCCGGCCGCTCGGGTCCCTCCCGGCGCCCGCGGGACAGGGGCGGGCCGCCGCCCGGTCTCCCCGCAGCAGGCGACATGCCGATGCAGCTGGAGCTCGCCCGGGCGGCTTCAGCTCTTCGGGTGCAAGCCAGGGGGGCGGCGCTGGCGCTTCTCCGTGTCACCGCCCGCCGCCGGGCGCCGTCCCCTCGGTCGCTGCACAGCTGCCGGCCTCGGCCCGCCCTTGTCCCGCAGCTCCTGGGCCGGTTCCCGAGCCCGGCGCTCCCGCGCTGGCCCAGCACCGGTGGCGGAGAGGACAGGCATACCAGCATGGGCTTTGCCAGTCCCTGCGGCCCGCCGCTGGAGTGAAGTGGTGGTGTATATGGTATGTACATATACTGCACAAATATGCATAATGTTATATCATTAAAACTATGTCACAGAGTCAATAAAGAACGTCTTTATTGACTCTCTAAATCTCTAAAGCGCACAGATTTAGAGCACCAGTTATTCCACGGTGCTGGTGTCCTGTTCACCGCTCATCTCGGTTGAACTGCAGACACAGGTAAGCCATTTTCGCACTAACAGCAACTGCAGCCCATCCTACACCAGGCTACAGGTCTCTGCCCCGAGCAGAGAGTAGTTGTAAAGGCACGTGGGGAACAGGAGGTTCTCGCAGTATTTGTGACTAGCACATGTTCATCTGGCTGACTGCTATTTTATTATTTGCTTTGGGATCACTAAAATGTTGCAGCTGGTGGTAACAGGTTAAAAGTGCCTGCATTTAGCTGAAAAGTATGTGATGGCTTCAGATAAGCCATAGAAATGTCAACTCCTTTACAGTTTTCATGCTTCTACACGTGTGATTCCAAAGGAAGAGTAAACCACCTGGAAAATCATACATGAATGAGCTCTAGCCTCTAAAAGAATGGGGAAAGCACAAAGAGGGGTTTGCATGACGTGTACTGCTTCCTGTGGCATTGGGGTGCTAGAAATAAATTGTTTTCAGAATCAAATCCCATCTTCTCCTTTTCAAAAGGAATATGTAACCAAATGTGACCAAACTGATTAGTTTGTTCTTTTGTAACAAAGCAACATAGAGATAGGAGCGGGACAGACAATACTTTCATGTTGTATTTATACATCTATGGCTATGGATATGCTGCTATGCCCAAAGACAATAGGACAAGAAGCAGCACAGACATGTTGCTATGCTCCCAGTACAGCCCCAGCCCATCTTGACAATGAGCCGAGGAGTGGTTAGAATAATTGCTTTGTGTTAGAATAGGAATAAGGGTGCCAAATCATTGTTAGGGACCATGCACCATGAAGAAGGGAAGCAAGCTACATAAGCAAGATGATATTGCGCACGCCCATAAGAAGGCGTCAACTAAAGGACACACCTGTACGACCACCAAGGACCACCAGAGACCCCCACAGAAGCCCCTTGGAGTTCAAGGATGCATGCGTAATGACCATGCAAATATGATAATTAGTTCTGGGAAACAGAATGAATATGCATGATCATTCCAGGAAATTTGATGCATATGTATGTAGTCAAACAATATAAGTTTTGGTTGATGTAACCTATGGTATGCACGCTTGGTGGAGCGATCCCCCACGCATCCGGCGCCGTAATAAAGAATGCCTGCTTCTTAATGCTACATTGGTGTTAAGGAGTTTGATTCCTGATTTCGGTGACAAATATGCTCCTCTGCAGGGTCCTCTCCAGACTTCCCAGATGCAGTTCATCCATCCAAAAACTGATGTCTGGTGCTGTTTTAGACACTATTCTTTGGCAGTAAGTCTTCTTGACTGCTCTCCTTACAGCTTTGAAATGCATATGACATCTACAGCCAGTTCTGTGCTAGCAAGTAGTATGGCTCAACAGGAGCAAATCTTCAAATTGATAGAGTTGGGCCTGGAAATCCAACATCCACACCAAACATGTCTGGGGAGCTTTACTTTGGAATATGTCTTCCCTGGTCCCATGGACTGCACATCAATTAGTGGTTGAAATGCATGAGGTGTGCTGCTATGTACAGCCCACCTACTAGCTTAGTGCCACCTGAAAGGAATCTAGTTTGCACACCAAGACTGTTCTGCAGTACAAACCAAAGCCCAGCAAGCGGGGATTACTGGAAGATTCACTTCAAAAGCACACTTCAGACATCCATTCAGGCACTGATGGCAGGCAGCTGCATTAAGATGGTGACGCTTGAAAAGACATTTACATAACCACTCTTAGACCTGGAGACCCAGGCTGCACATGCTATGTAACACTGGCACAATAACATTCCACTCTTCCAGATGTCGGCCTGATGATATTGCTCCCTACTTGCCTGTAAGTTGTAGTCATCCCAGGACTATGAGTGCACTAACCTGACCCTTCCAGAATGAAGTCCCTAGAATGACAAACAAGACTCACCCGCTATTACCAAATGCCAATCCTGTATATGCTCAGTGTGATCAAAGGTTAGCAAGAGCACTTGAAGAGAGAGACAGAGGGAGGAGGCTTTTGGGCTGAATCCTGAATTACACTCAAGAAGAACAGATGGACAGTGCTGCTCCTAGGAAAAACAATGGCTGCACAAAGACATGGAGAAGAGGAGTGTAGGCATTGAGATAAGGCACAGGCAGAAATCCAAAAGCCATCAGAGACTGAGCAGTGAAGAAGTCAAGATGAAGCAGTTTTGATTTATAAACATTTGTATGAAGGTCTTGGGGTATGCCTGTAACACCTGCCTATGATACCAGTCCAGCCTGGCCTACTGGTTCAGGACAGGGACTCTGAAAGACTGCTCTGTAAAAAAGTCCCCACAGACTCCCTTCTTCAGTCTGAGCAGCAAGAACAGGCCCCATAGGGAATGCACCCAGGGTCATCACTGGTGCCTGCAGGGACAAGACACACTAAGGAAAAATGTATCCTCTCTTCTTTTCTCTTCCCCTCTTTCTCTTCTTCTGGGAAGACAGTTTCTTTTCCCTGGCTCTTAGTGCCTTCAGGCTCACCAAGCCTCTTGCAAAGCAGTGCTCATTACTGAACCAGTTCCAACATTAAGCAATCCTTTGATCTACTGAAAATGTCATGGTATCATTTGCACCAGTCTGAAAAGTGTAGGGGGCCTTCAGAAAGCATCTTCCATGGCTCAGTCACAGTTTGCCATTGCCTAAGAGTGAGGCATGGGTGCCCCTCCACCTGAAGGTACAGAAAGAGACCTTGCAGAGTGAGACTTTCTAGGTCTTAGACCCAGAGCAAAGGAGACAGAAGGAAAAGTTGGATGGCCTCATTTATCCCTTACAGTCCCAAAAGACTGTGATGCAACTAAGGAATCAGAAGTGGCAGCGGTGGCAGAGCATCCAGGACAACACAGCTACAGCTGTTGGTGGATAAGTATCCTGCTGAAGCCACAAATATTTCTGTTTGCAGGTAGAAAGCAAAGGGTCTGATCTAAAGTCAGCACAAAAAGAAGCAAAGTCAATGGCCCTTGCATGCAAAGTGCAAATATTTTGGCAGTAAGAACTGAAATATCAGGGGGCCTCAATAACGCTTGGAGAGGTGAGAAAAGCAAATTGTACAGTTCCTGAAAAGGCTTTTTCTGGGCTCTGCATCCTTCAGCCAGTCTGAGTTTGATGGTAGCCAGTACTCTGCCAAAGGTCCTGGGCCTGATGGGGACCAGTGACAAAATGGAGGTCTCTGCCTAGCTATTCCCCATTGTAACTTTGTGAAATTCATTATTTCTTTCCAAGTGCAGAACTTTGCACATGCTTTTATTAAATGGTGTTCTACTCTTTCAGGCCATTTCTCCCTTTGATCAAGATGATTTGAATACTAATTTTGTCTTCAAATACATTGCAACCCCTCTAAGGTTAGTGTTGTCTGCAAATTTAATAGGCACACTTTCTAGTCCACTGTATAAATCACTGAATAAACTATCAATACCACACTGAGAACAGATCTCTGCAAGACTCCTTCTTGATACTTTTCTCCAGATAAACAGCGTACCATTGAAAACCAATCTTAGAGTTTTCTAATCAGCATCAGACTCTCCTAGCAGTAATTCCAGTAGATCCAGTTTACCATGTTTCCTAGCTTGTTTGTAAGACTGTCAGATGAAACAGAATAAAAATCCGTACTGAAGTCAAAATATATAACATCTCTTGTTACTTCCTTATCCACAAGGCCTGTTAGTCTACCGTGAAAGATTGGTTTGACTTGATTTCTTTTTTTGGCAAATGGAAAATGTGAGTTTGTAACCAGATGTAACCAAAATGATTAGTTCGTTCCTTTGTAACTAAGCAACATAGAGATAGGAGCGGGGTAGACAATACTTTAATATTGTGTTTGTACACCTATGGCTATGGATATGCTACTATGCCCAAAGACAATTGGACGAGGAGTAGTACGGACATGCTGCTATGTTCCCAGTACAGCCCCAGCCCATCTTGACAACGAGCCGAGGGTAGTTAGAATAATTGGTTTGTGCTAAGTGTGCCAAATCATTGTTAGGGACCATGCACCACAAAGAAGGGAAGCAAGTTACATAAGCAAGGTGGGATTGCGCATGTCCAGAAGAAGGGGTCAACTAAAGGACACACCTGTACGACCACCAAGGACCACCAGAGACCCCCACGGAAGCCCCTTGGAGTTCAAGGATGCATGCATAATGACCACGCAAATATGATAATTAGTTCTGGGAAACAGAACGAATATGCATGATCATTCCGGGAAATTTGATGCATATGTATGTAATTGGACAATATAAGTTCTGGTTGATGTAACCTGCGGTATGCACACTAGGTGGAACGATCCCCCATGCATCCGACGCCATAATAAAGAATGCCTGCTTCTTAATGCTACATTGGTGTTAAGGAGTTTGATTCCCAATTTCGGTGACAGTTTTGGCGACCCAGATGGGACCCTGCTTCTGAATTTCGACAGGTCCGAGGGATCGCAGGACCTCCAGCCGGCACCGAGGGATTCTTGGGGAGAACCTCTGATCCCCGGACTGAAGAATTCTGAGCAAGATGCCCTGGAACAAGGTAATAAGGCATTCTTCTAACGGGTAACAGAGCTCTAGGTAGGACGTGTGTTAGAGTCCCACTATAGGACGTGGGTTAGACTCCCACTAAAGCCTGCTCATAAGGAAGGAAAGAACCTTTCCTGCCTCTGGAAGGAAAGAGGACTGTTGTCAGCTCAAGGATTGCCCATTAAATATAAGGAAGAAATTCTTCAACTCCTCCAGGACATCCAGCAGCCCAAGGAAGTAGTGGTAATGCATTGTAAAGCACATCAATTTGGACAAACCGTGGTAAATGTGGGCAACCGATTGGCTGATAAAACTGCTAGAGAGGCAGCGGAGCAAAGCATCCTTGCCCTGGTACCAGTAAAACAGGTAAAACTTCCAACCCCGAAGCCAAATTATGGTAAATTGGATAGATTATTGGCAGAACAGTTGAGAGCAGTAGAAAATGAGGATGGATGGTGGGTAACACCCACCTGACAAGTTATAGTTACCCCACAAATAATTATAAAAATAGCAGAGGAAAAACAGAGAGAAACACATGGGGGAATTGAAGCGATGATTGTGGATTTACAGAAATCAAGATTGCTGTGTGCACATCCCAAATGTTACAGCTGCTTTGAATGAACAAATAGATGATATGAAGAGGGTGGCACAGCAGACTCAAGGTTTAAGGAGTGAAATGCAAACAAACTGGTTAGGCCAAATTTTGGGACATTTTGGATTTCCTCTTAAAGGATGGATAACTGAGTTGTTACAGACACTAATCATTTTGATTGATGATTTATTTGGTTTATCAATGTTTAAAGAAAATGTTGACACAGACAATGTCTAGGAATTCTGTAGCAATTTTTAAATCAGTGATGAAGCATTGTACACCAATGCTGGGGGAGAAGCCACCGGCTTATGTTAAGATATGAAAGATTAAGAGTGGAAGTATTGAAAAGATGATTATTTCAAAACTTCCAAAGGGGGGAAATGTAACCAGATGTAACCAAAATGATTAGTTTGTTCCTTTGTAACTAAGCAACATAGAGATAGGAGCGGGGTAGACAATACTTTAATATTGTGTTTGTACACCTACGGCTATGGATATGCTACTATGCCCAAAGACAATTGGACGAGGAGTAGTACGGACATGCTGCTATGTTCCCAGTACAGCCCCAGCCCATCTTGACAAAGGGTCAAGGGTGGTTAGAATAATTGGTTTGTGTTAAGGGTGCCAAATCATTGTTAGGGACCATGCACCATGAAGAAGGAAAACGGGTTACATAAGCAAGGTGGGATTGCGCATGTCCAGAAGAAGGGGTCAACTAAAGGACACACCTGTACGACCACCAAGGACCACCAGAGACCCCCACGGAAGCCCCTTGGAGTTCAAGGATGCATGCATAATGACCACGCAAATATGATAATTAGTTCTGGGAAACAGAACGAATATGCATGATCATTCCGGGAAATTTGATGCATATGTATGTAATTGGACAATATAAGTTTCGGCTGATGTAGCCTGCAGTATGCACACTAGGTGGAACGATCCACCGCGCATCCGGCGCCGTAATAAAGAATGCCTGCTTCTTAATGCTACATTGGTGTTAAGGAGTTTGATTCCCAATTTTAGTGACAAGTTGTCTACGTAATGTTTATTTGTTCCAGTATCACAAGGGGAGGTAGTAAAGTAATGCCAGCTGGCCGGTAATTCCTCAGATCTTTTTTTTTTTTAAAATAGCCAATATATTTGGCCTTTTCCAGTCTCCTGAACCTCTTCATTCTCTAGAGATCTCAAAGATAACTGCCAGTGGGCCTGAAGTTGCTTCAGCCAGTTCTCCAACCATCACAGGATGAATTTCATCAAGCCTAACTCGTCTGAAAGCATTGACTTTGCCTAAGTGCTTAGAAATCTGGAATGACTTTTTACCCACTTGTCATTGGTGCTATTTAAGGTGTTCACCTAGCCACCATCACAGTGAAGACAAGTGAAAAATACTTGCAACATCTTGGTATCTTTGGTCAATTTTCCATTTCACTGACCAGAAGGCCAATCCTTTTACTGGTCTTCCCCTCACTGCCCATGTAGTGACAGGCACTATTGATGGGTAGATAGTTCTTTTCTTCTCCAGCACAGGTAAGGTAATTATCCATTTCCTCTTTGAAGTATCTTTGTATGTGCTTGAGTCAGTTGCCATGTCTCCCCCAATTCCTTCTTCTCTAGACTACACACTGCAATTTTTTCAGTCCTCCTGCTTGGATGGCCCAGGTGAGTTGTTACCCTGTGTGGGCCTGTTTTGTAGCAGCGTGGTACCCAAGCTGGACGCTCAGTCCTGCGTCACTCGGTGCTGTGAGTGCTGAAGTCACAGTAGTACAGAGTTGATCTGACAGCTTATTTCATCAGACCTACAGGCTATCCTTTTAGCCATGCAAACTGATATGATGTGTGCCTTTTTGGCAACAGCATGATGTTGATGTACGTTCTGCTTTTTTCCAAGGAAGATGATATTCTGTGAACTCTGACACCATCTGAAACTTTGCATTTGCAAAAGCAACAGAGGATCTTTTGGCCCCGAATATTCCCCATCTTTGACATACTGATCCTTCGAATGTCAAAATCATGGGTGTAATTTGTTCTGAGGTTTTTTTTTGTCTGAAACACATTAGCCTGTTTTCATATAAAACCAAACATCTGAGAAAGCATCTGTGGTCCCACTGAGAAAGGATGAGAGTCAGGAATGACTAGGCTCTGCCCTTGGACCCATCACTTCCCCGTGGTCTGACCTCAAAGAAATTATTTTGCCATCTTTGCCTTGGTTCCCCCACTTGCAAAACAAAGATGAGGTTTCTTTGATTGCTTTTGGTTTTTTAATGAAAGAGCCTTGAGTGGCGGGGCAAAAGGAGCTGTGTGAATTGGCACCCTAAAATCTGCAAGGAGGGAAACGAGAGCACAAAAGCACGGAGCGGGGAGTCCACCCCGGTAGAAGCGAGGCCTGGGTTCAGCCCAGAGAACGCACGGGAGGGAGGCACCGTCCCCGAAGCGGCACAGGCTACGGCGCCGGGCCCCGGGGCCCCACGGGCAAGGCGCCAGGTGCTGCAGCCCTGTACCGCCGCCTCCCCACGCAGCCCTCCCAGCGTGCAGCGCCCCGGACCCCCCCCCCTGCTGCCGCCGCCGGCGGGCCCCGCCTCCTCGCCGGCCGGCCACCTCCTCCGGCCGGGCACCTCTTCCGGCCGGCCGTGAGCCAATGCGCGGGGCGCCGGGTGGGCCAGGCGGCCGCCTGCGGAGGTGGCGGCGGCGCGGAGCTGCAGAGCGTTGGGCCATGCCGGAGCACAGCACCCTGCTCCACCTGCTCGCCGGAGGGTGAGTGGCCCCGTGCGGGGCGGCCCGGGCCCCGCGGCTATGGCGTTCTCTCCCCGGGGAGCTCCGGGCCCGTCCTCTGCTCCCGCCTGCTGCCAGGCCGGGGTCTCCCTCCGGCCGCCGTCTTGGCTTATCCTCGCCGCGGCCTCCCTGCGGCCTGCCCGCCCCTGAGGAGCGAGGCCTGGGGCGGCGGCCCGCACCACCGCTCCCCGCGGGCAGGCCTCGGGTTGCTGCCGCACTTTGCGCGGGGACTGTGGGGCCGCGCGTCCAGCAGCAGCTGCCAAAGAGCCGGGGGAGAGGAGACCCTGCCGTGCCCCACGCCAGACTCTGCCTGTGCCCCATAATCCTCACCCGCACTTTCTCTGCTGTGCCAGGTTCAAATGTGGGCACGTTGGTATGGCACAGCCACTTAGTGCCGGGGTGAATGTCGTTTGGGAAGAAGGGGAGCCTCCCTGTGGGTCACGGGGGCCTTTGCCTGGCGTTTCATCCAGCCTGAGCTTACCGGGGATGGGGGGGCAAGGGAAGCAGGGTGCTGAACGGGGGAATGAGAGGTGCTGCAAGGCCCCTTCAGCAGAACAAACGGCAGAGCATCCTTGTCTTTGGGAGGGCAGCCAACCCTCCATCATCGCGTGACTGAGATTCCTGCATGTCTTCTCTGGCTTTAAATAGTGCGGCTGATTCTGGTCGTCAGGTGTTTGGAGTGTGGATCCCAGCAGTGCCTCTGAATTTGCAGCATGCCCTTGAGCAAGTCCCTTCTCACGTGGCGTTTCACCCTTCCTCTCTTTAAGAAATCATTTAAGTCTCAAAACAATGAGCTTTAAGTTTATGATGTCCTAAAGCAGAAGATACTGTGGTCCTCTGGACTTTGCTGAGTAACTGGAGAACTCCCTTGCCTAGACGGCCACCTAATCCCTTTCCAAATTACACCAGCGTGTTGGAGTGCGTGTGACAGTGAGGTCCGTGGTATAGCATGTGCAATAAAGCACATCATTTAATTGCTCTTAATTAGTAAATTTCCAGTTTTCTACAGCTAATGCAGTTGTTGTGCTACATCAAGCCTTGCTTATATGTACTTGCACTCTCTGTTCCCAGTGTTATTTTTTATATATTATTCTCTTTTATTAATTTATCCTTTGAACTATGTAGTCACTGCATCTTAGCCTTTCTTAATATATTTTTTCATATTTTTTAGCTTTCTTCTTAAGCTTTTCCTCATCCTCATTGTCCACTTTGGTTTTTGAAAAACTATGAGAGTTTGGCTAGTGGCAGGAGCGTTGCTAGTGGGAGCTTTGTCAGTCTGTATCCCGTTCTTGCTCATTAAGCAATAATCTTTGAATTACAATTAATTAAAACCCAAGACATGAATAAGACGAATAAGAAGTTCAGGTTATTGCTGCAGTATATAGTTAATATTATTGTTTTACCTAAGGAAACAGATCTCATTGATGAAGGAACAGTTCACTTTATCTTCTAGTATGAGAACTGGGGACCATCAATTGAAACTTGTGAGGGGTTTGTTCAAAACTAATGCAAGAACACAGCTCTTAACACAGTGTGCAGTTAAACTATGGGACTCCTGGCCACAGGATATTAGAGGGTAAAAGCTTTTTATGTGTCCAGAAAGCATTTTAAAAAGATTAATGTGTTGAAGGCTATTAAATGTAATGCAACATTTCTGGCTGAAGAAATCCCTGAGCTGAAAATCTGGGGAACTGGGAGAGCGTTCTGAAGATGAGTATTTCTCCTACTCTTCCGTAGGTGATCTTTATTTGCCTGTGTCCTAGGCACAATCCTGGTTTAACTGCAGATTTGTCTGACCTAGCATTGCTATTCTTAAATGAAGATCTTCAAGCCATCTCAATTTTTGGCTAGCCTAAGTAAGGGCTAAAATGTGAATTACCAGTAAACCTTGTCACCTCTGTGCATGTTCTCATACCCTTTTCAGATCATTGAAAAAATGTTAATGGTGGCTTTTTTATCTCTCTCAACTAATCCTCTTTTTCTGCCACCTCAAAATTTCCAGTTTTCCTTTTAAAATGTGAAAGCAAGATCTAGAGGCAAGTACTGTTTTCTAAGGTAAAATTACCTACCTTCTTCAATTTGCTCTTGTTGCCACTGCTTTGCTCTGGGAGTACATGTTGTACTGGTTGTCAGCTGCTGCTCTTCATCATATTTTGCAGGAATTGCTTTTGTTCCTGCTTCTAGAGTAATGACTTCAGGGTTTTAGTTTTGTTAAACCGGTCTGTTTAAGCCCAGCATAAGGACTCTTAGTGACTGCTCAGTTCTGTGTGTTTTTTCACTATTTGCCAGTTGTTGCAGCTTTGCTCAGTACTGTGATAATCATTGTCACGCATGGATTTTATCAAGAGTAAAATGTTACCTCCTGTCTGTTGGTGGAAAAACTGAAAAATCTTAGGTCTAGTCTAGAAGTGATTTTCCTAGACTCTTGATGAACCACTGCTGTTTGATTTTTTTATTTATTTTTTTTTTTTTTTACAGACATCTAGTTTCAGGGCAGGGAAAGAGTGGGGCTGATTTTTTTTTTTCTTTGAGATTCTGTGGTCTGATTTTAATCCATTTAGCATCTGTACTGTAGACAGAGTGCTAAGGCTTTAAGTGTGTTTTTGTGAGATATCAAGCTCGCTTTTTTGCAAAACTGAAGTATGTTACATTTTTGTAGTTGCTTCTGTGAATCTGGCTTTTGTCTGGTAAGTTCCATTTAAAAATATATATATACCCCCCCCAACACTGATTAGTACAAACTGTCTTTTAAGCCTATAGTGATCTGATTCTCTAATTCTCTTCTGGCATGAATATCAGGTCATACAACCATATAACCTTAGCAGCATAAAGTATTACAAATACACTTTATTTTAGTACTGGTAGACATTAGAACTCTTCTAGGCTAGTATATTTCCCCAGTCCCCTAACATTTCTTAAGCATTTAAATCTGTAGGTATGAAGTCTCCTCAATCAGCTATTTTTAATATCCATGGCCATGGGTTTTTTGTGCCTGCTGATTTTAAAATGTTTGTTCCAACTAGATTTTGTTCAATTTTGCCTTCATTAGTCTTGGACTGAAAAATAGTTCATCTCCTAGTGATGACAGTACATAATTTTCCATTTCTCCTGAAACAGAAGAATTTTGGAGACCTATGCCTTTCATACATTGTGAGCAGCTGTATCATCATGTAGTACATGATAAGACATCATAGTTGAGATTTCTTCTGGTTTTGAACAACTGGTACACCTTATTTCCTTAGCTTTGTTTAGTCGGCATTCTTTGCTCCCTGAAAAATCCTCCTTAGTCTCACCGTTTAAGCCATAGTGGCTCAGAGGTCCCCCTTCACCTCAGACTCTCTTACTGCTGATTAGATGACCACCATGTTAAGGACTAACAATTTCTTTAACTCTTATTATTGCTTTTAAAATTCGTCTCTATACGTATCAGTAGCTTGAGGAACTTGAACTCAGGAAACTTTTATATATACTGGAGGTGTGGGTTCAAATTCATATCCTGACCATGCTGAGGTAGGGACTTCTTGAAGAAATGAGATATTATGAAAACTTTACATAAAGTTGTGCCTCCTTATGCACTGTTAGGAAAATCTTTAGGATACCAAAAATGTTGTCCTATTGTAGCGTTTGCTCAGCTTTTAGATAAGAAGTTGAAACTGCTCTAGTCAGACTTCTTAGACATCTTGATCTGTCATCACTGTACTCAATCTTCTCCTGAACTGGAAACTACACTTCTGGTCAAGAAAACAACAGGTCTGTGAGTCTGGAGCCTGTATTGGGCAGATTAGTAGAAACTATGGTAAAGAACAAGACTGTTGGACACCTGAATGAATATGGTCTACATGGGAAGTATCAACATGGCTTTTGTAAAAGGAGGCCCTGCCTCATGCGACTCCTGGATCGCTGTGTAGGCTGTCTTGGTGTCTGTGCTTGATCAGCTTGTTCATCCGGAGAATCTGAGCCAGGATGTTTACTGCTTTGCGTTGTGTTGTCTTCTGAGTCTGCGCTAAGTTCTTTGGTCATGTTCCCCCTGATCCCAGGCTCCCACCCCTCACCATATTTCCTGAGGGAAATTGCTGCTGATCAGCTGCTCTGCAAGTCATCACCACTGTGTAGATCTGCAAAAGGCTTGAGAAAGCAGCATGAGTGTAATGGAGTAGCATAGCTAGTTGCTGGCATCATTAGCTGCCAGATCTTCAACTCTTGGACTTCATTGCAATAGGCATCCAGGCCTTCCCCCCCACCCCCCAACCGGCATGCAATAGTAAATGAAGCCCTAGGAGCAAAGGCTGTGAGAGCAATGTATGTGTGTACTGAGCTGTATGGACTTTTTCAAAATAATTCTTCAGAACTGTAGCCACTTGCTGTCCTGTACCGTCATATGTAATTCTGTTGATATACTTGATTCTTCCCTGATATCTTGTAGTTCTTTGGTTGGCTTTTCTTTCTTTGGAGCAGAATGAGGTTTTTTTTAAGCCTCCATCTCTTGTGAAACAAAGCAAGTTTGGCTGTAGCATATATGAACATCTCTCTGTTCATCAAAGTCTCTTGCATGGCTATTCCATGCAAATTCATCTCAAAACAATCTTTCAGGTACTGAACATCCTCTAGAAGAACAGAGTTGTCAGTCAAAGGATCTGAAGGGGCAGAAGCTGAGAACTGAACGTATCGTTTCTCTGGTTCTGACTTGTCCCTGGGTGATGGAAAGGGAAAAAGGGCATATGTGTCCTTTCAGCATTACTGAGGTGTGACTAGACTGATTGATGGTCATGGTTCATGAGTTCCAAAAATAGCTTCTGTCTGCTGAAGGTCAGGGTCCTCTTTCATTAAGCAAGTCAGACTGGGGGTGAGCCTGGCTGTTGGCAGAAAATACAGATCTTGCTTACAGGGCCTTGCAAATGTGGGGCTGAATGGGTTATGGGTTGAAGACATAGGCAGGTGGTAGAGTTTTGTGCTGCCCCTCTCTGAGCCAGTGCTGCTGTGGGAGGTGTGAGGCATGGTGCCTGGTGATCTTAGCAGAAGGCATTGCAGCAAGGCTGGGCAGCAGCAATGTTTACTCTGGGAAATTCTGAATGCAAAGATCAGCAGCTTTGAGCTGAGGGACTCCTGAGTCCCTATGGACTTGGGACTGTTTGTCTCAAATACTGAGTGAGGTTTCAGAGTGAGGCTGCCAGGAGATGTCCCAAGCTAAGCTGTTACTATGTTAATCAATGTCAGAGCAGGAGGTCATGTGTGACGCAGGCTGGGGGACCTAACTTCCCCTCCTAGAGGGGAGAAGTTGTGGATGAGCAGGGTCAGAATTATTGCCCTGTTCCTGCACAGGTGTCATTCTTACATGTGCTGTTATGCCCTTGTTATGCCCTAGATGTGGTGGCACAGCTGGAGCCATCCTGACCTGTCCCCTGGAAGTGGTGAAGACACGTCTACAGTCATCCCAAGTGACACTGCGGCCTCTGTGCCTCTCGGAGATACAGCTGCGGGGGATGAGTGTGAGGCTGATGAACCCTGCCCCACCGTCTCCTGGAGTGCTCAAGTTGCTGAGGTGAGTAGGGTAGGGCAGTGTGTATGTTAGCACCAGGGAGGTGAAGGTTTGGCCATCAGGTGGAGGGGGGGAGAGAGAGGTGGAAGTAGCATTTGAGCTGAAGCTCTGGAAACTGCAAGTGCGGTAGGAAGTTCCATCAGACCACAGGTACATCTACTTCTCACAGCTGATTGGTGCTTTGAACTCTGAGTCTGCAAGGCAGCTTCTGGGACTGAAAGAAATTTCTCAGCTAGTGGTTTGATCAGACCGAGAGTGATGGTGTCAGCAAGAATAGGAAGAAGAGACTGAAGGAGAAAGGAGAAGTGGTTGGAGAGAAAATGAGAGTAGAGCAGAAAAAGGATAACACAGGAGGTGAGGAGAGGATGCTACAAGAAGTACTGAAGAACAAAGAAGGAGGAGGAACAGGAGAGCCCCCAGCTTAGTTATTCTGCTGATCTCTCTGTTCATTTCCTTCTGTAGGGCCATCCTTGAAAAGGAAGGCTTGCGATCCCTGTTCCGAGGTCTGGGTCCAAACCTTGTTGGGGTTGCTCCTTCCCGGTGAGTACTGCTCCCTGAGGATAGCTCATGCTGTACGCTTTTTAAAGGACCTCTGTAACAGCTATTGCTCCACATTCTGAAAGCAGTCTGGGCCTTGTGCGCATTGTGCCACAGGACCCCTTCACACAGACACTTTTGGGACCTTCTGATCATAGTTGTAAGATAAGATGATTGCTATGAGCCTAGTATAAATGGTATCTGATATCACATTAGACAAACCTGTGCTGGGAGTAAGAAAAGTTGGAGTGAGACCCCACAGTGCTGTTTCTGCTCCTCATAGGTGAGCTGTAACCTCTTCTGTATTTCTTTCCAACAAGGGCTATGTATTTTGCTGCCTATTCTGGTGTTAAGGAGAGGCTCAATGCTGTCCTTGTACCGGAATCCAAGAAAGTACACATGCTATCAGCAGCGAGTGCAGGTGAGCCGCCTTCTGTCTCAAATCAGAGCCAAGGGGTCCTTCTGTCTGTAAGTGTAAACGGGTTTCATTCCTTCCCCACTGCTGCTCCTGTCCGTCCTGCTCTTTCTTCTGAAGTTTTCTCCCTCCACACCTGGCGCAGTGAGTTCCTTGGGTAACCAAAACATTTTCTCACTCTTTGTTCTTCTTAGGCTCATCTCTTCAAGTCATGGATCTAGTCTTTACCCCTTCAGCTGCTATCAGGAAAAGAGCTCCGTTCAGCTGTGAGAGGGAGAAGGCAGTGTAATTTAGACCACTCACAGAATAATTTATCTCTATATATCCTAGTTCTCTAACAAAATCTTCCACTCCTGCAAGTTTAGCCTGTTGTTTCCTGCCTCTTTGTAACACCAGGGCTTATAGTAGCATTATGTTGGAGGCAAAGGAGCTAATTACCACCAGACAAAGGCTGAATGGGGGAGGAGGAGAATCAGAGAGTCTGCCCTAAATGTCTCTTCTCCCACAGGAACTCAAGGTCATTCTCAAATTGCAAATGCCTGCAGCTTGCCAAGCAGAATTCAGAGAGCTGATAGATCAGCACCTCCTCACAAACTGTCAGCGTGATCCTGGTGCTCATGGCTGTCTTCCTCTTCTGTTTTCCAGGCATTACCTCTGCCACGCTTACCAACCCTATCTGGTTAGTGAAAACCAGGATGCAGCTGGAAGCCAGGTAAAGCAGGCTAGCAATGCAGAGCCACTCCATGTCAAATCGGGACTGGTTTTTGGGTGGGGTTGGGTGACTTGCCATCAGAACATAGGTCTTCAAGGCATGCTGGGGAAGAGTCATACAGTTGTGTTCACAACAGCATTTTAGGTCAGTGGAGCAGTATGCTGTTCTAACCCTACCTCCCCTTTACAGGGTGAAGGGTGAGATGGCCAGCAATGCTCTTCAATGTGCCATGCACGTGTATCGTACTGAAGGCCTTCGTGGATTTTACCGTGGTATCACTGCCTCGTATGCTGGAGTGTCAGAGACAATCATACACTTCGTCATCTATGAAGCACTGAAACAGCAGCTGAGAAACAGCCATCATTCCCTTTCCCCACCACTCACACTTTCACCAAACAGCCATGATTTCCTTGGACTAATGGGAGCTGCTGCTGTCTCCAAAACATGTGCTTCATGCATTGCATATCCACATGGTGAGTGGGTCCACTCTCCTTGCTTCCATTCCCCTGGGAGATGCCTGTAGGATCAATCTGCTAATATCACTTCCCTTTTTGTCTCTCCAGAGGTCATTCGAACACGGTTGCGAGAAGAAGGGTCACGGTACCGTTCCTTTGTACAGACTCTGCAGCTTGTAGTCCGTGAAGAGGGACCCTTGGCTTTATACCGAGGGCTCCTGGCTCACTTGATCCGCCAGATCCCAAACACAGCTATTATGATGGCTACCTATGAATTCATTGTACATTTGGCCTCTTCCACCTTGTAAGCACACTGTAGCACCTGGCTGAGGTTGCTGTAGAGATACAGGGACCTCACGGTCCTGAGATTTGGTCATTTTCCATGCTCTGAGAGGTGGTGCTTTTCATCATGTATCAGAACTGGGTCAGGCATAGCATTCTCAGGACATAAGACTATTTTGTACAAAGTTTTTGGCTCTGATGTGCACAATGGAACCTTTCTGGAGAGCTGAATTATTCCAGTGCTTCAAGATATCAGGGCATTGGCTTGACAGCGCCTGCTGTAAGCTCCCTGTATGAAACAAGGGCATGGAACTTACTGGGAAGGAGACAAAGGAGAAAGCATAAGAGTATCTATCTTGGACAGCCTCAGCATGTTCACTTCTTTTGGACCCGGTAACAACCATACGTGGGCACAGTTGGACATGAAGACAACTAGAGCTGAGACATCCAAGAGAACTGCAGCAAGCAGAGATCTTGTGCTGAGACCTTTCATGCCCTCAGAGGGGCTCTTCCACTCTCATCTGCTGTGCTACCTTCCTGCCCTTAAGGAGGATTTCTCAGCCTTGGCTATCAGCAAATGTCCTATTGCAGAATCTTCCTTTGGGTCCTTAACATGTTGAAGTCATTGCCCTGAGACATGTCAGGCAGCTGACAGCCTCTTTTTGTCTTGCAGGGTCTGAATAATCAGACCAAGTAGATGAAGGGAAGAAGCACAATCTGCTATGAAGCACTACCCTAACAACTCATGCTACTGGGCTCATAGCCATGTTTTGCCAGTATCTGTTTCCATCCCCTCCATTCCCAACAGAAAGAGGACATGTCCTTCCCTCTGGAGTACTGGGGCTGTTCTGCTACAAGCTGGAACCCCTGGTGTGAAAAGTACTCTTATGCTGGTAAAGAAAGAGGATCAGGTGAAAAGATGGATGAAGCCAAGGATTTGGCCTGTTTCTATTGATGATATACTAAGTGTATGGAAAGAGCCTTATGTTTTTTTCTGTAATCAAGAATTCAGTTTGCTACATGGGTTGCAGTTGCCTGTGACAGGCTGGGATGCTTCCTGTTCCTCTGTGGCTTCCTAGCCCCCGTGTCCTGGGGAAAGCTATATTGTATTTACAAAGAGAATTTTGAATCTCAGAAAGGTGGGGGGGCGTAGGGTCAGGGGTGATGTGTTTTTCTTGTTCCAACACATACACTAAAAAAAATGTAACCCTTGCCGGAGATAAGGCAGTAATTTCAGTAAATAATTTCAGTAAATACATGCTCTGGGCAATTTCCAGTCTCACAGTAGAGGCTACACTGACTTTCTTTCCCTGTTTCTCTTTCCCAGAGAAAAACTGCAGAAGCCCTGAACATTTTATTTGAAATCCATTTATTTTAAAATCCACTTTGTTTCCTTATCCTTCTTACCATCATTCATTTAGTTTAGGAGTATCGACAATTTTACAAAGCGACACAAGCTGCAGTGTTTTTTGTGGGTTTTTTTTTTTTTGCATGAAACGAGAATAAACCTCAAATGACAACATTGAAAAAATATACAATATATATAATATCTGGGGAGGGGTTGTGAGAGACCCCACTCTGAGCCCTATGGCTGGCTCCTCCTTCTAAACTTCTGTGCTTTCCAAGCCCCTCCTTCCTCATCATAGTTTGAACTGTGCCATTGTCATGTGCAGGTGCCCTAACACATGTTTCTAGAGAGCCAGATGGGGCATCAATAATGTGGGGAATGTCCACAATGAGAATGGCAGAAGATGAAGGAACATGGGAGGCAGAAATGACAAACGAGGGAGGAGATGTGTACACGGTGGGGGAAGGAAAAAGTTAAAAGTAAGACACCTCCTCCTTCCAGCCACATGTTTTTTGGGGATCCATTGGACTGGTGTTTTAAAGCTCCTAGTAGCAGTGAGAGCCGTCTCTTTTGCCAATGATGTGTTGGTCATCCACGTCATTGCTGTCCGGGGAGTCGGGTGTCTCCGAGTCAGTGCTGTCGTCTTCATCCTCCATGCCCTCACCAGCTCTGCCCTCGCCGCTTTCTGCTGCCCTCTCCTGGCAGCTCTGGTAGGACTGGAGAGGTGAGACATGGGGTAAGGGGAAAGATCTGGCAACCCAGCTGCCCGCCCAACCCCAGCCACTGTGGCTGCTCCTCACCTCCATGGGGTTCACTATGATGGTGAGGGCTGAGTCATCCCAGAACATGTCGCCCTCTTTGCTTCCGGTGCTTGTGTGCCCTCCTTCAGCAGCCCCAGGGACCTCTTGCCCTACTCCCCGACGGTGCAGGGAGTGGATGCGCAGGATGCCAAGGATTACCATGAGTGCCAGGAAGCCCACACACACCACAATGATGACAGTGGCAGCACTGGGGACCACTTTGGAGAAAGAAAATGAGAAGGCATGGTTAGAGTCTGTCACAGAAACATGTATTTCCAACCTGACCTGCAGGAACTGGGGTTCATGGGCAGAGCTTGGGTTTTTGGTCTAGGCAGGAACATGTCCTGACTTTTCTGCTGCCCTGGGCACAGGCAGTTCCTGCCTTCAACTGCTGTATCTTCACTTGAGGCCTGTACAGTTTGCCAGGATGCTTAGGTCCAGGTGTCCTCTGATCTCGGCCCAGCCTGTAGACTGCACACCTTCATCTACAGAAGTCAGTGGAATATGTTGCACAGCAGCGATTTGTATCCTTCCCTTGGGAGGGAGAAATGTGTGCTGGGAAGAGCCTCTAAGGGCATGAGGATGATTTTCAGAGGGTGTGATTTCTATGCAAGCAGTAGAGAAAGAAGGAAGCCAAAAGAAGTCTGCTTTGCGCATGGGGCAGATGTGAGGGCTGTGATGGCCTTCTAATTAGTGCCATGGTCAAAGCCCAGCTTCTCCACAGGAGAAAACTTGAAATTCATCTAAGACCCTTAGCCAAATGCCCACCCCTTTGTTGTAGGCCTGTAGGCCAAGCCTTGACTCCCCAGATAATCTCCTTCCCTGCAAAATCTATCCAGGCCCTCTGTGCATTTGTTCCGGGTGGTTCTGTACAGCAGAGACAACTTTTCCTTTTCTGCTGCGATCAGGCAGAGCTGGGGAAGGGAGTGGCAAAGGCTGGGTTTTGGTGCTCTCCCAGGACGTACGTAGGCTGTCACTACAGTGGCTCAGTGCCGGCTGCAGGACTGAACCAGCCTGGGATCAGCTGCTGCAGGAAGCTGCAGCAAAAGCTAGCACCACAGGTGCTTTCCGTGTTCCCTACAACAGGGGGCCAAAAACCAAGGCAGGGTCCTCTGTAACAGTCTTAGAGCTTTCACAGCCTAGGAGGAGCCAATTAGACTGTGGTTATGCTTGTGGCACAGGGCTGCCAGTGCAAACCAACAAATCTAATCTCTAGTCTAGCTTTCAGGCTTCTCTCTCTCCTCTGTTTTGGGGGCAAGAATCCTCCTCTTGTCTGTGTGGTGCTGTCTCCTATATTTTTGTGCCTTGCTGATCACCACCTAGTCCCATCTCTTTCTTTTTAGAGCAGTAGCAGTCTTGATTCTCTTGTTTCTCTCCTGCTGTTGAAGCTTCTTTCTGAAATTACATTACCCAAGCCCACATAGCACCTTTACAAGGTGCACGAATGAAATCATACCAGCTTACAGTTGTTCTTTTTTAGACATTCTCAGGTGTAGGTTTCAGACTGCTTCTACATCAAGAAACCAACACACCAAAGGATTGTTGCACCAAGCTCTAAAACACAATTCGATGCAGACTGCAGTTCATTTGCTAATGAAGAGTGGGACAGGACAGTATAATAAGAACTCGATAACATGGGTATAGGGAACCTGAAAGGAATCCTCTGCTATAGGTTCTACCAGGATATCAGAAAATCAGCATCCTGATTTTCCTGACCTAAAGGAATAAAACCAAAAGATAGTGTTACATACTTGGGTTGTTACGGGTGCTTGCCAAGCTGTGCCCAGATAGTTCTGGGGGTAAATGATGGCCTCGGTGCATGAACTGCTGGGAACTCAGAATATGGTTAGGATGAGCAGCTTGGTTCATGTTGTGGAGGACATTCACCTACAGAAAGACCAGAGTGAGAGAGACTCAGCCCTGTGTTCATCACAATACATTCTACATTGTGTGCGTTTGCATCCACCATGTCCTCTCCATGCATGCACAAGCACCTATATGTGCATGTATTGATCTTGTACCTCAACAGTAAACTCATTGCTGGAGTAGCGTCCATTCATCTCAGTGCAGGACAGGTGAAACTTCCTTTCATAAAGAGCAGCGCCACGGTTGATGTGGTATGAGACCTGGCGTAGTATCTCCTCATAGACTGCAATGCTCTCCACACCTGAGACAAGAAGACAGAATTGGTGTGGAATGAGGAAGCTCCTGCTTCAGAGTCATCTGGCATCATAATGCTGTAGCAACTAGGAGCTACAGAAGAATCCCAGGCAATGCTGGGTTGATTAATTTTGGGAAGGGAGCAGACCTGGAGCTGGCTGCAAAGGACCTGATGAAATCCCTGCTTGCATTTCTAAAACACATGGAAGGGAAGGAATAATCAAGAGCAACAGCCCTGTTAAGTTCTGGAGAGTACAATAGTGTTGTACCAGTCCACAAGCTGTGGGATGTGGTGTCCCCTGGTCATGTCACGCAAAATGCTGCTGACATCTGAGAACACCAAACCCCAAGGGCAATAGGAGTAAGTCAGGAGGAGTGACAGAAGCGTGGGTCAGAGCTCAGACACCAAGCTGTGTGCTGGAGGAGGAGCCACCTCCCCAAGGAGATGGCCTGGGACTTCCAAAAGCCAGGAGTTCAACAAATGGTTACATCTCAGAGTCGCACAAAGTACACCAACACATCCCTAACATCAGGTTAAGTGCTTCTCCCAGTGATGCCTGACAGGCAGTGGGAGAAGCGTAATTAGACAGCTGTGGCAAAGGAGAAGGACATACCTGTGATGGTCAGGTAGGCAGAGGTGTTAACAAGCTCAAGGCCCCGCTGCTGCAGCAGTGCCCCATCCAGGAGCAGATACTCCCTCTCTGGGTCCAAGTCATCTCCTACCAATGAGATCTCGCAGCCATCCAGGTTATGCACAATTTCATCTGACATCCGTGTGTCTGTCACTGAGATGCAAACAGAAATAAGACAGGGCCAGAAAGCCAACCAGCCATCAGTGAAGGCAGGAGTTACTCAGAGTGGTACCCACTTACTTAAAAGTGCTCACATTGTACGTAATAACTTCTCTTTCTCTGGCTAGTACTGACCTTGAGTAAAATCACTGTCAGTCTAATTACTTGTTGGAGGAGTCCCCGTGGTTCTAATGACATTATTTATGTACATAATAAAGTCACTTTATTTTGGAACAACATACTATTATTGGACTGGTTCATGATAACACGTCTTGGCTGTAAGGACTCTGTTGACAATGACAATGTGCAGATTAGGAACAACTCTTATTACACATTCCCAGACCCTGAGTGCTTTTGAAAGCCTTCCTGTCTCATGACTGCTGGTTACCATGGCTGAGGTCTTACCTTCTTTAAAATGGCAACCACATTCAATGACTAACTGCTTTCAGCAGGGCTAAGACCAACCTGCTCTAAGTCAAGAAACTCATCATTGTACGAGGAAAGGCAAAGCTGCTAAACAGAAAACTATGAGCAAAAAATCCTGTGCTGGTTTTGGCAGGGATAGAGTTAATTTCCTTTATAGTAGCTAGTATGGGGCTATGTTTTGGATTTGTGCTGAAAACAGTGTTGATAACACACTGATGTTTTAGTTGTTGCTAAGTAATGTTTGCACTAGTCAAGGACTTTTCAGCTTCCCATGCTCTGCCAGGCACACGGGAAGTTGCGAGGGGGCAGGCACAGCCAAGATAGTTGATCCAAACTGGCCAAAGGGCTATTCCATACCATATGACGTTATGCTCAGTATATAAAGCTGGGGAAGAAGAAGGAAGGGGGGGGGACATTCGGAGTGATGGTGTTTGTCTTCCCAAGTAACCGTTATGCATGATGGAGCCCTGCTTTCCTGGAGATGGCTGAACACCTGCCTGCCCATGGGAAGTAGTGAATGAATTCCTTGTTTTGCTTTGCTTATGTGCACGGCTTTTGCTTTACCTATTAAACTGTCTTTATCTCAACCCACGAGTTTTCTCAGTTTTACTCTTCTGATTCTCTCCCCCATCCCACCGGGATGTGTGGTGCTTAGTTGCCAGCTGGGGTAAAACCATGACAAATCCCATTACCAGAAAAGATATGAAAGAAGTGAAAGGACACTTGGAGCACAGAGTGCAGAGAAGTAATCTGAGGATGATGGAGAGAAACTGAGGGACAAGATATTATAGGGTGTGAGGAAACTGACTGGGGAATTCACAGGAATAAGTGATGCAGGAAGAGATGGGAGGGGGCAAGAAATAAGGAAAGCAGGAGAGAAGGAAGCAGGAGGAGACTGGGTAAGTGCAGGAGTGAAGAGGGTAACAGGCAGGACATCCATCCAGTGCTGGATTCAATAAAGGGAAATGTAGGTAAAATGTAAAAGGGATTAGGAATGAGCAGCCTGGGAAAGAAGGAGGAGAGAGGGAGGCAAAGGAACTGGGTGGATAGAAAAAGTACAGGGAGGAGCAGAAAGGGATAAGAACCAATTAGCCTACATATTGACAGACAACGTGCCTTGCTTCTATATTTGTAAACTCTCCTATTTTGAGTGTAATGAGGGGCTCTACTTCCTCTGCAGGACAGCAACACTTGCAGGTCTTTCTAGTTTGTCTCTTATACTTCGCCCTGTACTCTACTTACCGGTACCGTGCCAATTCTCATCCTTCTTGGCCTCCACCTGGTGAGAAATAGAGCAGGTGATCTGGAGGTTGGGGAACAGGAGGATCCCATCAGGACCCTCAAAGTCTGATGCAGGATGAGCAAAGTGGCCGTTGCCACTCAACAGGATCTGGGGGGCATCAGGCTGTAGCACCACAACATAACCTTCCACATCAGGAATGGAGACACAGGACTCTTCACTGAAACACCTGAAGGAGAGAAGTAGAAAGCATCAGTTGGCCCAAGCTTCCACCAGCAACATTGTAAAAGAACACCTGCCAATTATTGGCAGTGAAGAGAATATCCTTTTTCTGGTAGTCTTCCTACAGCTTCCCTGTAGCCTGCTGTGCAAGGTGTGGAAGGAATGACATCACTGGGTTTCCAGTGACTTGGCCACATCCACACACCACGGAGAAAATTAAAACCAGCCCACATGCCTAGAACACCATGAGTGAAGGCAGAAGTTCTGCTACCTGCATAGACTGCAGTATTACAGTATCCATTTGGATATTGGATAATTTAATATTTATTTTCAGGAAGACTCCTACCCATTTTGAGACCATCAATTAGAATTAAAATACAAGGTGAGAGAGCGTGTTTTTATTCAAAAGCGAGGTAATCCTCCTGCTGAACTTAGCTGGAGGTGCTGCTTTGTCCACTCACTTGACAGTAGTGGTGAGCCTGAGTGGCCGGACTCCAGGGGTAGCAAAGCGCAGGGAATTCATGTAAGCCACATGCTGGATTGCATGGTTGAAGGTTTCCACATCATCACCCTCCAAAGTGAGCAGGGACTGAGAGGGGTTTACATGAACCTACAGGTGTAAGAGAAGAAAATACTCAGGATTCCTTGGCAAATGCCGAGAGTCTAGGCTAAGAGAGACACAAAGGAGAAAGGTGGGGAATTATCTGAGGTAGGAGAGCAGGCAACGTCCTGGGAAGCAAGGCTGGGGAGGAGAGTGGAGAAGACCCATGCAAGCTGGGCAGATGGGCATACCTTCATCCCTTTGCCCAGACTGTCGAAGTCACTGTAATCAAGCCCCTCACGGCAGGCATACAGGCATTCAATAACCTCCCGGCTCTCCAAGCTACCAGGGCGCACAGTGAAGCCAGCCAAGTAACCATGGAAGTAGTGGTGTATCGACAGAGGATCTCCTGAGGGAAACATGGGAGGTGGAGGGTGTAAGAGACATGGCGAGGAAGAAAGCGAAGACAACAAAAGCAACAGTGTGAGGGACGTACAGATGTTAAGGGAGGTAGAGAAAGACAGAGGGGTGCATGGGGCATGGAAAAGCAAAGACAACAAAAGCAATAGTGTGAGGGACATACAGATGTTAAGGGAAGTAGAGCGAGACAGAGGAGTGCACGGGACATGGAAAAGCAAAGACAACAAGAACACAGGGGAAGCTGAAGTAAGGAGATGACAATTATTTTAATTCCAGATGGGGAAAAGTGAGAAAAACAGACTAACAGAAAGACTAGGGCAGTGAATGGTGGGTAGCATAGAGAAGTTTCTGCCAAACCGCTGAATGCCAGATGGAAACAATTTCTTGTCCCCTTCTCACTCTGCTTCCTGTGAGGGCTTTTAAAAGAAACTATACGTTCCATAGATAGGGATGAGGTGACATCTCCTGATGTCTCTAATGGCTATTGTGTTCTTCAGAGACCAGCTTTAATGATCAGGCATGAGGACTCTTTCTCCACATGAAAAACATACTCCATCTCTCAAAGCAGGCTGTAGTCCTCATATCAGCCTTTTCATGCTCCACAGATATCAAGGTATCAAGGACCAATCTGCCAAATAAGCGTTTTCCTCCCAGGATGGTGGGAGGTTGCAGGACAGGATCGGGGGAGCTGTAGGAGGAAGGCACCATGCAAGAAGTGATAGTCATGCACAGTGAAGAGGGGAAGAGAACCATCTTCTTTCTTTTCCCTACCTTGTACAGCATCAGTGGAGTTCTCATTTCCTTTGATTTTCTCTTTGTTTTTCTCCTCTGCAAAAGGAGAACATTCAGACAAGCAATAAGGCATTGGAAGAGGTTAGTTACAGAGTCAGGCAAGTATCTATACAAGTGCCTGTATTGGCCAGTCCAAAAGAACAGCTCTGGAGTCACGTGTCAAGCAGTGCACCCTTCAACCCTAGAGACAGCACATCACAGATGAAAGAGGACAGAGTCCCTCTCATGAAGGGGATGGTGAGGCTGTAGGATGAGTAACTGATACAAGGGAGAAAGTATAGGGGTTTTTTTCTCCTTTCCCAATGATACCTATTTTGGGAATTAATTGATTCCCATTTATGGAACATGGTCCTAGCCATGTTTGCAACAAGCCATGTTCTCAACATCCCTTTGAAACTCAGATGGTTCCAGGAGGGTGTCCCAAGCTGATTAATATTTGTTGGTTGCAAAAGGCTAATTGAGAGCACAGAGCTGTGGGAAGATCCCTGACCTGGAAGAAGCAGTACTTCAGTAAAGATTTGATTTTGCTAGAAATTTCTGCTGGAGTAAAGGTAAGCAGCAGGCAAATTCCTTTAGTTCTGTCCTGCTTCAGTCTTGCAGGAGAACTGAAAGACCTGGGAAATGCAGCTTTACATCTCCACAGAAAGGGTTTTAATCTGGTAGTGGCTTAACTATGTTCCTAACCTGATCTTTGTCCTCCAACTCAATTCTCTACAGAATGATTTGTGACTTCTACATGTAGACCCTCAAGACAGAGATCCCCATCAATATAACCAGCAGCACACCAGCAGTACTGCCTGCTCTCTGGTGAAAAGCTTTGATAGAAACTCCAACACCCGAATAAGGTACAGAGTTTCAACTCTCCTCTGCCTGAAAGCTGGTTATCCATCGCATATTCTACTGCTGTTGTCCATGAAGCTGCCAATGACACTTGTCCCTGAGCTATTATTACTGTGGCCTGCTGGCTTGGTCCAGAAGGAAGGAAGGAGCCACGTTGACTTTGGTGCCAAGGAGGCAAGATGGCTGCAATGTGGTTTGCATCATTTAGTATTGGGTGGTGTTTCTTTCACCTCTTCTGGCTCTCCCTCCCTCCAATCCCTTGTTTCCCATATGGGAAAATCATGGTTCAGGGAGTGGGCACTCACCGGTCCAGCAGGCTCCAATCATGAGCGAGGGTTCCTGCCGTGGGGGGTGAATGAGGCCATTGTCATGGATGAGGGCAGGGTCATAAGAGACACCATCCACGTAGAGTGTGACAGTGGGGAACTCCAGGTTGAGGGCATAATGATGCCATTCATCATCGCAGACCTATGGCAGACAGCAGAGGAAGGGATCAGCAAAGGGCAGAAGGAGAAGGGACATGGGGAAGAGGCAAATGCTTCCTCACCTGCTCAAGCTTCCAGAGGAATTTCACAGGCCTTGCACTTTCCAGCAATGGCCAGTAGAGGAAAGCAATCCGGCAGCCGTGCACAGCCAGAGAGTAATGCGAGTAGCCTTCCTCTGCCAGGGACAAGCACGGGGAGTTACGTATCACCCTTCAGAGCAGTCTCACTAGCCAGAGCCCAGAAGCACACACTAGCCTGCACAACTGGCACTCAGCACCGCATGCTCACAGCGAGCTTGACTGCTCTCAGAAAAAGTGGCACCTGAAGAAGCTGTGTTCCTAAGGAGGGACCCCTGCCCAGGTCCCACTCTGGAACACAAGAGATTTTGCCCTGCAGGGACAATCCCTTCTAACAAGTTAGAGGCAGTAGGCAGAAGTGTCACCACCCCAGGAAAAGTGTCTCACCGCTCTGCACTGTACTGCAGATCACCGTCTCCTCTTCCCGCCTGCCTTTGACAGGCACCACGGCATGTTTCATCCATACGGACAGGGTGAAGTGGTCACTCAGCCCCTCGTGGGCATTCGGCCCATTTACCACAGGCACCTGGGCAGCCTGGCTGCCATTGAACCAGTAAATGAGGCTGCTGTCCTGGCTGTAGTGCACCGAGAGCCGCGCGGTCCAGTTCGCTGTGGGGCTAGGGACCGGCAGCAGGTCAATCTCTCCTGAGGCAGCACCTACCGAGAAGGGAAGGAGTCAGAAATGTCAGCACAGGAGAATAAGGAGTCTGAGAACTGGGGAACAGATGAAGAGGGTGCTAGAGGGCTCGTTGTAACGTCCCAGAGCAGAGGGAGAGGAGGAGTTGCCTATAGGCCTTCTCCTGTCTGGAGAAGGATGGTGACTTTTCCATCTGTGCTGAGGGAAGTCCCACAGACTCTGCATACTGGGGCAATGCACAGAAACCTCTGGCTTCCCAGCAAGGAAAGCATGGGAAGCCCCTTGTAAATACAGGCTGGGTGCCTACTGCCCGTCAATGCAGCATGCGAGCTAGGTGTCCTCCCAGCCCCACTGACCACAGCAGATGTGAGGAATGTGTCCCCCAGCATCTCTGCTGTGTGAGGAACAGAGCTACCACTGTGAACCCCTCCAGCAGAAGGGGCAGGGTGCTGTGCCACAGCTGCCCTCAGCCCAGGAAAGAATCAATTCACCACAGAGTTTGCGTAGTGACTTCTCGGAGTAGTTATCCCGGTCACAGCCCTTGGCCACATGGTTTGTCTGCAGCTCCACCGTGGCCTGGATGTTCCACAGGGGCTCATCGCAGGTCTCCAGGTGAATGCTGGGGAAGAGCGCGAGGCTGCCTGCACCCGGGGTGTACTCAATCCTCTTGTTCCAGCCTAATGAAGAAGAGTGAAAGAGAGGGGTTAGGTCCTGCCAAGGACCCAAGGCCAGAACATTTGGCACACACACAAGTGGCATCTATGGACTAGCCCAGAAACAGAGATTTTTGGCCTTTTCCATATTGAAAAGACAACTTTATGCAGCTGGCATCAGTGCAAAGGAAGATTTCCTAGAAGCACAGAGTCCAAATTCTCATTTTCTACAACTAGTACCAGTGTAGCATCATTCCTTGGATTGTCAACCTCTCTTATCAGGCAGAGCAGATATTTAGCTGTGTTGATTTCCCCTTAATTCTGTTTACTAAGGTGAACCTGTAGGCATAAAACAGCTGTGGAGAAGCCAAATATCCTCAAGATGAGCAGCCCCAAAAACTATCTACATTGAATACAGTGTATTGCATGTATCAAATACATAGCAGTTCACAGTAATCCAAGGAATGATTTTCCAGTGTTAGAATTGCCTTTCACTGGCTTTGCAACAGACTTTGATGTCTGTTGCATCCCCTTAGATGGGACTGATGAGTTGGTGCCAGAACTGAAGCACATATATGGGCATACAAATTTGTATGTGTATATACGAACATTTGCAATGAGTAGGACTTGAGTAGTAGTTCAGCAAAAGGAAAGGGAAGACATAGCTGCGTTTGGAGGTTTCGTACCCTGCCAGCTGGGCTTGCAGGTGGGTTTCACCTGGATTTCCACTTCAGCATCATCAGAAGCCCGCTTCTTTCCACAGTCATAGGCTGTCACTGTGAATTTGTAGAGATGATCTCCGCTGTACTGCAGCTTCTCTGTGTTCTCGATGTTCCCTGGTTAGCAAAACAAAGAGATCAAGGGAGAGGAAAGACAGTGTCTTCAAAGATGTTCCTTCTAGAAATCACTCTTATTTTTGATCAACTACAAAAACAACCAAAAAGGGGTTGAGTTCCCCTTCCCAGGAGCACTCTGTAACAAGCTATAGCATCCCACAAAATGGCTGCTGCATCTCTGCACCAGGAGAGATAGATCAGCAGTGCTAGAAAATTCATATCGCACAGCTCTGCCAGCAAATGGGACTGGCAGAGAGGTAGCAAAGCAGGAAACAGGGAGTGACGTGCTCATGGTAGGTGCGGATTCTTACCGTCATTGTCAATCAGAAAGGGAATATTGGGGGTCAGGATCTCATAGTAGCAGATCTGGCTGTACTGTGGCGAGCAGTCTCCATCAATGGCCTCCACACGCAAGATGCGGTCATACAGCTTTCCCTCAGTCACTGCCACACGATACAACTTTTCCACAAAGACAGGAGCAAACTCATTCACATCATTTACTCGAACGTGCACTGTGGCCCTGATGCAGAGAGACATCAATAAGAACTGATCGGCTGATTAGGAGCCATACATCACCTAAATTTCAGTGTAAGTCACTCCCCTAAAGTGCACCAGTCTATTTCCAGCCGTCAAAAGCAAGGACAAGGAAAGAGACCTTGGTTTCAACACAGCAATGTTGGCATACAGGAGCTTGGACAATGGTTTCCCACCCCGGAGAAAGAACAAAAGGAGTGATAATGTAATCTGGACGTCCTGCCTATATGCAGAAACATAAAACATCACCCTTAGACACAACTGTCAAGCAGCCCTCATTTCTAGTGTATTCACTCATGTGACTCAGTGAGTGAACATTTCTCCTTGGGTCTTATTCACATGTTGAGTTACAGTATCAAGGCTAGAGAAAAATACTTCTGGCTAAAGGAAGCATTCCCACAGCAATTTTTATTTGCATTTCTGTGACAGATCACATTTTGTAACATGCAGCAATGACTGCATGGACTTACTTGTGTGATTTCTTGGTATTTGCTCCATCAGGTCCCTCTCCACAGTCATAAGCCTGGATGGTGAATGTGTGCTCCTTATGTGCTTCACAGTCCACTGGTTCCTTGGCCCGGATCAGCCCCTCACCTGTAGCTTTGTCCAGGATCACAGCTTCAAAAGGTACCCCTGCCCCATGGATCCTGAAGCCACAGATTTCACCTGGTACCCACAAAGGCAGAGAGGAAGGGGAGAAAGTAAAGGATTGAGGAGAGCACATTATGCCCCCTTGCTTCCCTCTCCCATATTTTCTTCCTTTCTAACTTACTTTCTTTCTAACTTGCTTCCTTTCTAACTTACTTCCTTTCTCCCTCATTATCACCTCTCATTTCGAGAAATTTTTGGTTCCCTAGGAGTTCCTCCTGTCATCTCTTACAGCCATTGATGGTGTAGATTGCCCTCTACTGGAGACTACTTCCCACGGCAAGGAGTCTTGACCAGCATCAAGAAAGATTAAGGGTTACAAGGCTCAAGCTAGATTTATTAGTGCTACACAGCCACAGTACTGAGGGAGCACCTTATTTCTCCTCTTCATCCCGCAGGAAGGCAAAACAGGCCATATATTGCAGACAGACAGCCAAAGCATGAAGATCCATGATGTCTTATCCACCCACACATGCAGGATGTGCACAGTACCGCAGGGAACTGGAGATAGGGTCACTTAAATCCTAAAGTTCAGCTCACAGGCACCACTTTTCCTCTCCCAAAGCTGAGGGAGGATGCATGAGGAAGCTCCAGCCATAGCCTAAGCAAGCATCAGGAATACAACCCTCGTCAAGCCTGTAGTTTCAGCGATTTGTGCTTACTGTGAGGGGATGTAGCACTGCCAACGAAGTGTGCCCTACCAGCATTCTCCAGTGCTCACAGACACAGAGCTGTGCATGTGATCTTTGGAAATAGCAGAACTGCGTCAAAAAGTAGCTGGCTCCACCCTCAATTTCTCTCCCTAAGGGGAACAGCTCACAGCATCCTAAATCAAGCTGTGCCCAAATTGCCCCCAGACTTCACTGGGGACCTCCTCCAGAAGAAGGTTTGGAGGTGATCGTTTCCTGTAGAGAGCTAGAATCCAGCACAGGGATGAATGTCACCCTGTCTCTGCCTCTTCATAAGTCTCTCCCTGCCTCCCACCCTTCCCAGAGCTGTTACCCACCTACCTGCATAGCGCAGTGGAGCATCTTTGTCCAGTGCAAATAGCGGTGGGTTGAGCAGGACTGTGTTGTCATTCTCCATGACGATGCCCTGATACTCAGCTTCAATCCAGGGTTTGTGCTTGTTTGCTGAGGTGGATTTGGGGTAAGGGATGGAGCACAGGAATGTATTAGCCACCAATGACAGATTCAGTAGGAAAAGAGTAGAATATCATCCAGTGGCAGGTAACAACCACCCCTCCCCACCTTCTTCTCTGGAAATAAAGAAGTCTAAAATAGGCTGGGAGGAAGAAATTATCTTTCTTTAGTTCTACTCTACATGGCTCTTGGGAGACCTCCTCAGAAACAATGTGTTCCTTCTCGCCTCCTCATTACTATCTTATTAGAAATATGTGGAGAGGCATCTGGGTGCCCAGGAAAGCTGGAGTGGTTAAAAAATATGAAATCAAGAGGCATAAGCAGCCTGATTCTGGAGAAAGATTCCAAATGCTAAATCCTTTAGCTCACTGAAGCCATAATTAAAGGATCCAGGATACATCTTCCCTTGGGGTGCCCCCAGGGGACAAGTCTTGCATGCAGCCATTACCACTTATGCCTCACATCCTCTGGACTAAGGCCCAGGATCTACACACATGTACCCAAGTACACTTTCAGTCAGTCATCCTACATGTATAATAACCTACTCTGAGAGTCCCTTGCTCCTTCCTTCCCCACTCCATGGTGAGCACCATATTCCCTTGGCCCCTTCTTGCTAATCCCATTGGCTGGAGCCCAGCCAGGCTTGGCATGGAGGCAGCAGCCAGCAGGAGGCTCTGAAAAATGTCACAGGCCCAGAAATAGCAAATTAATCTTTATCACAGAGGCTCCGGGGCAGGGAAAGAGAGAAATAAGGGGGGGGGGGGGGGGGGAGGGAGGAAGGGGAGGGGAAAGGAGGGGAGAGAGAATAAAAATCATTACAAATTAAAAACCCCTCCCCCATGCCCACTCCCTGCCAAGTGGGCCTCAGAGATTATATTACATGGCCTAGTTACAACCCCCATTCCCAGATAATCCCCCACTCGCCCACCCCCTGGCGACCAAGATTTATTGCAACCGAGCAATACTTTGAGCACAGCATGGCTCAGAGCTGGTGGGGAGTAGGATACAGAGCCTTTCCCTCAAGGGCACTACTTCCAATATGTGAATTCATCCTCTGCAGCACAATATCCTCTGAAACCGTATTGGCATTGCATGATGTTGACTCAAAAGGGACAGTATCCCTTACAACCAAGCACTTCTGCAAATAAGGGCCAGGGGATGCTGCCAGAGCCGGGTGGTGGGCTGGCAGACAGGGCGACAGGTCAGAGCGGGGATGCACCAGCATGGCAGCGCGGGCAGACCCAGCCTCGTGTAGCAGCGAAGAGCGTGGGTTGGCATTTCTCCCTCACCGTATTGATTAAGATTATAAAGCATTATGTAGGAAATCCAGAGAAACATCCATCCCGCGCAGTATGCAGGTGGAATCCTTCCTGTATGCAGGTGTCCACGTTTCACCTCACCCCTCCATCGCCCCCACCAGATTCCACTCTGCGATGGCTCTAGTCCATGTGCCACACCACTGAGGTGGGAATCCATAGCTACAAATGCCAAATATGCCCTGTTGCTGGGGTAACAAGCTGGTGGTAGAGAGATAAATCCTTTGCTGCATCTACCTGCAACTGGGGAATCACCAATCTGATTTATCAGGAAATGAGCTACTGGAGATTAGAAAAATATTTCGGGAATATTTTTAGGATACTGACTCCTACCGGCTTCAAGAAAGCTCCTGTAAATCTAAAATAATTTGCAAAAGGCGGGGAGATGTTTCAGAGTGTAAATTCACAAAGGAGAGAGAAAATCCAGAGCATAAGGGGCCTTGCCTCACCACTGGGCCCCTTGGCACCAGAGCAGTACAAATAAATGCCCCTGCCAACGTCAGCATACGCAGAGCTCCGCGTTGCACCCACCCTGTAGCCCTACCGCTTCTGAAGCAGAGAAAGCACCCTAAGGTGTCACATTCCCTGATGACCCCTGAGTCCCTCGCGTGTTTGCAGATTCTCCCACCCTGTCAGATTACTGACGCACTGACTCCCCTGGGATGAATTTCTTGTGCCTGTGTCTACAGATCTAGAAACCTACATCTTTCTCCATCGCTCTACGTGTTTACAGAACATCTGCATTCAGAATGTTACAGCTGTAGCATTAGAGGGGTTTTTACACATTTAGCACATAAAATACTGTTTTATATTAGCAACCTGCATAGTTAACACATAACTGTACAATAACTCCTATTGACAGATTGCAGATGGATGAACTAGAATTGGAAGATGGAGATAGGCGATGTGTTTCAGCGACCACAGGGGTCTGTGGAGAAGCAACACATTCTCTCTCAGCACACTAAGGAAGGGAAGGAAAGCTAAATCCACACAGCGATAACTGAAACAAAAGCAAGACAAGTCGGTGGAAAAGGGGAAAACGCGAGGGGAACGCTAGAAGGATAGGAAAGAATGGAGAAAAAAGCGGTGGTAGGAGACAGATGGATAAAGTACGAAGAGGAGATGGGATGCGGGCGCCCGAAGGGGCAAAGAAAGCCGGAGCTGCCGGGGACCGCGGAGATTCCCCGACAAAAACGTGCCAGACGAAGGCGGTGGGCAGCGCGGAGTCGCACCGCCAGCGCGGGGCGGATGGATGAGCCGCGGCCAACGTGCCCTTCAGCCCCGCCGCGGCGGGCAGCCGGAAGGTCCCAGCGGAGCGCCGAGCCGCCGCCGCCGCCCGGGACCGTGTCCGCGGCGCTCCGCCGCTCACCTTTGTTGGAGGCGCCGCCGGGCAGCGCGGCGCACAGGCAGAGGAGAGGGAGAAGGACGGCGGCGCGGGGCCGAGGGTCGCCCATGGCGGCGGCGGGTCCCGGCCCGCCCGGGGCAGCTGGACAGCGGCGGGCGCGGCCCTGCCCTGCCCTGCCCTGCCCGGCCCGGCCCACGCCCTCGCTCCCGCGGCGGCAGCGGCGGCGGCGCGCAGGGACGGCGCGGCACCTCCGCGAACCCCGCTCCGCTCCACGCCCGGCCCCGCCCCGCCACTGCAGCATGACGTCACGGGCGCGGCGGGGGCCGGTGGGGGTCGGCAGCCAATGCGAGGGGCCGCCGCGCCAGGTGCTGTGGGGGGGCGCGGGGGCGCGGCGCGGTGCGGGGAGCCGCTGTTTTCCTTCTCGCTGCAATCCGGGCAGGGCACGGAGAGGGGCGAGGGCTCGGGGCGCCTGGCCGTGGCGGGCGGGGGTGGGCTTCAAAAGCAACGCCCCGTGCTTCGGCCCCGGGAAGCATCCTCGCAGCTGCGGGGGGACGCGGGAGGAGCAGGCCGGGGAGGGGGTTGTGGAGATCGGGGAGGTGCCGGGGCGAGGGGCTGCAGACCGCAGCCGTAGCCCGCCGCCCATCTGCCCCGGGCTCGGCAGGGCGGAGCTGCCAGCCTGCCGCCGCCTCTCCTCGACGGGTTGGCCGGGCCGGGGGGAACGTGGGCCGGGGCACTGCCCTGAGGAAGCTCGCAGCCACCGGCGTCACGGGGTGCGAAGGGCCGGCGGGGGACCCTTGCCGCTGGTTGGCAGGCAAGAGTTTAACACAAGCAGCCCCCGAGGAAGGCGGAGGGCGAGGAGGTGACCTGCTGCTCTCAGGTCCGCCCCAGCCGAGGCGGAGATGCTGGAAGCGGGGGCAGTGCCGGCCTTTTCCGCGCCCCCTGGCGCGGGGACTCTTACTGCAGCGGGGAGCACGGGAGCCGGGCTGCTCCGCAGACCTCGCCGCACCGCGGGAGAGCGACCGGCCCGCCCGGCGAGCGAGCTCGGTCCCGGCTCTGTGCCTGTCGCGCTCCTTGCCCTCTCTTCTCCTCGCCGTCGGCCCCGTCCCTTTGCCCCGGGATGCCTCCCAACCTCACCGGCTATTACCGCTTCGTCTCCCAGGAGAACATGGACAGTTACCTGCGCGCTTTAGGTAACTCCACCCTCCTCATCCTGCTCCTTCCTCCCCTTTTGCTCCCTTCTGTCTCCAAAAATGTCAGAAGTCGGGAAGGGGAGGAAGGGGTTTGGGAACCCTCTGGTCCTTCTGTCTGCGACTATCACTTTTGCGCTGTGGTGGGAGGGGGGAGGAGGTATCACGGCTGGGGCTCCCTGGCTAAAAGAGTGGAGGAGCTCTGCGGGGATGCTGCTAGAGGAGGGGCCCACGTCGTCCACAGATCTCTTCTCCCTCTCACCCTCCAGATATCAATGTGGTCCTGCGAAAACTGGTTTGCCTCCTGAAGCCTGATAAAGAGATCATCCACACGGGAAATCACATGGTCATCCGCACAATCACCTCCCTGCGGGACTATGTTATGGATTTTGACCTGGGAGTCCAGTTTGAGGAAGACCTGGGACCCGTGGATGGACGCAAGTGCCAGGTGAGAAGCCCAAGCAGTGCAGTTTGACAGGGGGCTGGCGTGCGCTGGAAGTTCAGGGACTTGCTCAGCTTTTGATTCATGAACCAGATGAGAGCCCAGCCCAGAGCCGGCATGCCCCTTCAGGTCCAGGAATAAGTGGTTTTATGAGTAAAAAATCACTCACAGCAAAGGGGATGAGCACCAAACAGCCAGAAACCCAGTACTTTGGGACCCAGAGAGTACTGTCCTTTGGAGCAAAGCCCTGAAAAGACAGAACGTCAGCCCACTTGGCAGTACTCTGTTGCACTTGGAAGCCACAGGGTCATTCACCTCCCACAAAGAGCATCAGTCCCAAGGAGCCACCCAAGAAACACCAAATCAGGGACTGCATCTGAAAATGTGTCTGAGAGGAACACTCAGTGTCATCGCTGGAAACCTGTATTGCCAGGACCCACTTGTCTTGGGATCATGTCTTCCCCTCTACTCCTTTTTTTTAGACAACCGTCTGCTGGGAGGGGGATCAGCTGGTGTGTGAGCAGCTAGGAGAGAAGAGGAACCGAGGCTGGAGGCACTGGCTGGAGGGGGACCAGCTGCATCTGGTGAGGAGGGGTCCAGCGCAGCTTGCTAAATCCCAATTGTAGTGGGCAGGGGGGACACAGTGCGGGTGCTTCGGGCTCTGAGCCAGCTGTGCAGCTTCCTTCCAGCTCCTCTCAGACTTCAGCCCCGGCTCCTCGGGGGCAGCCACCACTTCACACAAACATCCGCCTCCAGGGTTTAAACGTTAATGCAGCTCAACAAAGGCAATGGCCCTTCCCTGCCCTGCAGCCAGACCCGCTGGAGCTTTGGGAGGGTCGGGAAGGGCGTGCAGCAGCATGTGGCCTGCAAGACTCCAACCAGCGCTGGGCAGGCAGGGCTGCAGTGGCAGCTGGGGAGGGAGACAAGTAGGGGATCCAGCCTAAACTCCTCTTTCGCCCCCCTTTCCCCAGCGCATGACCGCTGAAGACGAGGTCTGTGTCCAGATTTTCCAGAAAGTGAAGTGAGCGCTCCCCCGGACGGATGCCCGGATGGGACCCTCGCTCCCGAGTGCAAACTGCCCCGGATTGAAAAAGAAACAAGACCCGAGCCCCCCATAGCAGCGTGTTTTCTTCGGCCTCGCCTCTCGCCCAGCAGCGGCCGGGGCGGCGGCGGGACGGGACGGGACCGGGACCTCCCGCGGCCGGGGGTCACGGCGGGGCCGGGCCTGCGGGGAGCGGGAGGCGGGGAGAGGAGGTGGCCAGGGTGGGACGGGGCGGGGAGGGCGATGAGCCGTCAGCTGCACGGAGGCTCCTGTCAGAATAAGAGCGGGGCGGGGAGGAGCAGGGCGGGGGCTGCCCCACGCCCGGCCCGCCCCCCCACAGCTCCCGCGTTCCTCCTGCTGCCCCCGCCGAAGCCAAACCCCGTGCTGCCCCCCCGGCTCCGCCTGGGAAGCAGGAGTTGATCCCCGAGTGAGCAAGGCTGGCAGAGGCTGCTCCTTGTTCCGCAGCCACCAACACCAGCCATCTTCTCCTGTCCCCTGGGGATGCCACATTCTTCCCAGGAACCCGGGATCCTGGAGCAGGATGGGTAGAAAACAGAACTTGTCCTTCAGAGTCAAGGATTTTCATGTAATGGTGTAAAATCCGAGGGCTGGGGCAAGGGAACTAGCCCCACGTTCACTGCACTCCTGGGAAGGTCCCGAGGGTGAGGAAGGCTCAGGCTCTCCTGGTGGAAGAAACCACGGCCACCTCCTCTAGGCCCAGCACTCCTTCTGGAGTTCCTGGCAGTGTCTCCCCTTGGCCATCATAGATCCCCTGGTTCACAGCTCCTGTCTACAATCAGAGACCAAGGGACAGAACCAAAGGAGGTGAGATCCCCTGAAAAGCCAGATCAGTGCCAAAGAGAGAGGTGTCCTTTAATGAAGACACCTGATGGGATGTGCACGAGCCCACAGGCAGTTATTTCTGAAGGACACTTGTGGTTGCCCCCCAACAGAAGGTTGAAGGGCAGGGTACGCAGAAATGTGTAGCTACTGACATCACAGAGAACCAAGAGGTAGGCAGATTTTGAAAATACATAGCCTTTTCAAGGTGAGAAAATGCAGTTTTTTCCTCCAGCAGCTCTTCTAAAAAGTAGTATTTTCTGAAGAGCTTATTTTCAGGGAACTGCAAGGATGAGTGCCATGAAGCATTACTTCAGAACATGTGATAAGCAAGGGGCTGGGGAGCTGTAACGTCAACTTCTGGCTCTTCAAGGTTGTCTCTGAGGACATCTCAGGCTGCAGCACCCTGTCAGTATCCACAGTGCAAGAGTACCACTGGGTGGGACACAATCAAATGCAACGAGCAATCATAGCCACGCCATCCAGCATGTCATTTATCTGCCCTATGCAGACCTCCACAACCCATCATTCCTTCTATTATAAGGAGCCTCTACATTATCTTTGTTGTATCACAAGGCTGCAAAAGGCAGAGCTTTGACTGACAGCAGCTGAAACTGGTTCAACTGTTGCCCTCTTTGTACTCCTCCGTACAATGAGAGCCCTTCTGAGCTGCTTCTGATGCCCAACACCAAGCTCACTTCACCATCTCCAGACTGATATCTTCCAGACTGTGTGATCAACAACTAGTAAACTCATTTCAGGCCCTGCACCAAAAGCTGGTACAAACTTTCATTTTGTGACCCTGCTTTGATGGTAGACAGCTATTGCCTTCAGATAGTTAGCCAGACTCTTCCACTGGCATGCCAACCATCCACATAATTGTCATGTAAGCCTGTGAGGTGATATGCTGAGTGGATTGCTTCTGACTGGTTGCCAGTCATCATATATCCATGACAGCCTCTCATCTCCAGGAAGCATCCAGTTGTGCCAGAACCATAGATAGGAATCATACCCACCTGATGTGGTCCACACTCATAATAATCATAAGGGATAGTATTCCAACCTATTCTAGGGCTTCAGTTAGTAACTACCAGCACTAATAATTCACTGGTTTTTCTTTTGTAATCATACTATAGGTGTGATGCCTAAGTCAGATGGTGACTTTGCACAACAGTACTATATCGCTGAGACACCAGCCTGTGGGAGGTGCATAAGGCAAGGGATAAGGTTTGATATTGGGAGGATACTATGTTCTTGCCCCTTGCTGAGTGGCTAGTGCTGCAGAACTACATCCCTTCTGGGGTATTACACTTGGCTTTGCTCCTTGATTTAGAAGACACAGAAACAGGCTACCAAGATGCTGCTGCTGCTCACCATCTCATACTGGGGTCCTGAGCCTTCTTTTGGTGTAGATCATCTTCTCCATATCAGCCAGAGCTGCAGGGGTGGCATGATTCATCTGAAAAAGTTGTAAGCCATTGGATAGCACAGGCCTGGCTGTGTGAAGCCCAAGCCCTATGGCTGGTGTCAGAGTGTCCCCTAAAGGCTTCAATGGATAGTCAAACCAAGGGGTTGAAGGTAGAGTGCCCTGGGAAAGTGGCTCAGTGTTTACAGGTGATCTTGGGTCTGTGGCCCTGGTGTACTGTAGGGTAGGTGGTGTAGTTGTAGGAGGCCCAACAGAGGTATTTCTATGTCCTTGCTTCAGGTTTGAGCATAAAGTATCCAACTCATCTTCTCAGTGGATGAGAGGGTCTGCACATCAAAGGATGATCTCACGGCTTCTGAGGCTGTAGAGCAGGTTTCTTTCCAATGACCTCCTGCAACACACTGTATTCAAAGCAGGAGTCTCTCTCAATGAGAGGATGTTGGCATGTTTGACCATGCTGAAGATCTACAGTTTCTTTACTTTGCTCTGATTTATTGTCCAGTCCTCTTGTAACCCAGCTGAGTCAAGCAGGCAACAAACAGGTGCTAGTTTTGGCGTCCTGTGGTCCTACATGTATTCCATGGCCCTACATGTATTCTGCCCTTAAGCAAAGAAAGGCACAGACATCCTTCCGAGGAAAAAATGGTACCAGGTATTTCCTGGCTCCTACCTAACATAAAGAGAGGATTGCACATAACATCTGAAGGGGAAGGCCACCAGTGGGAGCACTGGAGCAGGACTGAGGGCATAGCTGTATTGTCCAAATCAGGTGGGTCTATGGGACATGTATTAGAGGTGGGCTGCTCCAGTTAGGCATATCTCCAGCTAACCACCCTTGCTTTACCAGCTGAAGTACTCTCCTAGTAGCCCAGATGGTGTTATCGGGGTGGGGAGAGGAAATGAAGACTTGGAAGATGTGCCTTGAAAGTGCCACGGGGAACTCCCAGTAGTGCCCCCTGGATAGAAGATTCCTTGTCAAGAACACACTGAAATGATCAGCTGCCTTACAAATGATCCTCAAGCACCTCTGTCTATCCATGCTTTGCCAGGGAACACTCTTCCCACTGGTGACCTGTTCATAACAGATCTCTTGGAGCGTAGTTTCCAGTGCTTGCCAGCTACTTTCCAGATGTGGTTTCTGTGTAAAAAGCTTCCCTTCTGGTGGGACAGTAAGCCAGCAGAACCTGCTCCAGCATGGCACAGCAAGGCAGTGAGCCTACCCAAGTATGTTCATCATGCAGAGGATGTATTTGGACATCAGGAAGTACTGGGGTAATGTCCCCCACTTAATCTTAATTCTCATGTGTGGGGCCATATGGTGTTATTACAGAGACACTAATTACATGTTTATGTGATCTTTTTCAGATAATAATTCAAAGACATTTGATGAGCAGCTTCTCTAGTACACTTCCATAAATACCCCAAGGATGCTTTCTTCATTCTTTTTAACACTATTTCCATCTTCATTCAACATGTTTTTGTAGCTGTGAATTATTTCCTATGATTTCAATGCAAGAAACTCACTAATTTCTCTGAAGCTACCCATAATGCTAAGGGAAAACACTAAAATGGTGGTTTATGTCTTACACCAAACTCTGAAAGCCAAGAAATTTTAAGCTTCACAAAGTTGGTGGGACACAATATATGTCTTGGGCACTATGTTGATAAAAGCCTGAAATGTGTTTGTAAGTTGCTGTCTTTCCTCATTTCCCCATTAAATACTGAAGGCCTTACCTATCTGTCTTGTTTCTCCTAAAAATGCTTGCAGAACAAACAGCAAGAAGGGTCTTTGAAAAGGGTCTTGTTCTCAGAATGCTTTTAATTCTATAGGGTTGTTCATTTTTCTTAGTATCTATTTAACTCAAATGTCTGAGGTTTCTTGCTTTCCCTGCAGAAGCTCCCAGTTCCCATCCCAAAAAAACTCTGAAGTGCTCTTCATCAAGCCAGAACAGAGAAAACTTGACTTTTTTGACAGTTTGATTTTTTTAAGTTTAAATTAATTTGTTAAGACTAAAATTTCTGGTCTTCTTCCTGCACCAGAAAACTGCCCAGGAGTGGGCGAGACTTCCTAGGAGGACATCTTTAGGGGGGAGCCACCTCAGAGCAGCTCCTGGATTGCAGATCAAACCCTAGGAAAGGTCTCTAGCAATCGTTTTTCTGCCTTCTCGCCCAGAAGAGACAGATCGGCTCTGCCTGGCTAGGACGTGAGAGCCCCCCAAAAGCACTCCCCGGAGTCCGTATTTGCACGGGCAGGGAGACCAGCAGCTCGGCAGCAGCTCAGCAGCAGAGGGCAGCAGGCGCCGGGCTGCGGGAGCCTGGTCCGCTGCCAGGCTGTTTGCAGCCGGGCTTGCTCTTCCCCCCCTCCGCCTCTCCCCACCTACCTGACCGGTCCCCGGGCTTGCCGTTGACCGCCGCTCAAGAGCTCCGGCCGGGGCAGTGGGGAGGACGGGCAGGGGTGCAAGCACGGCGGCGAGCGCATGGACATGTGAGTGGGGGAGCTGGGGAGGGGGGACACACAGCCACATCTTTGCGGGGAGGGAACGGGAGGGTTAGACCCTTCCAGGGAGGAGAAGAGGTCCAAGGGGCTAAGCTCATGCTCGCTGTCCCTCCATTAAAGCTTTGCTAGCACGTAGGGTTGAGGAAGAAGGATCTTCCTGGCTGATGTTTTCAGGAGATCTGGGCAGTGAGCTGCTTTTGGAGGAAGACTGATAGTCCCGTTCCCCAGAGGGGAAGAGGAGCAATCTGCGGAATGAGAAAAAAATGAGGGCCAACTTTTGGAGGAGAGGGATTGAGGCATGTCTGGGTAGAGGGCTGCCCAGGAGGCACTGCAGGATTGCTCCTCAGCAAATTGAGCTTGAGATCTTCAGACCCTCACCAAATGAACTGCACAAAGATCCTAAACTAGCAATAAGCAGAAATGACCTGCCGGCCCAGAGCCAAAGGGAACCAAACTTCCCCTGGTTCTAAGGCACCCAGCCCCATGACTGCTGGGAACAAGCAGACATTGCTCAGGGAGTTCACCCATGCTCCTTCAAACTGCTTCCTGGGTTGATGAATCTCTTTGGCTGGGTCACAAATGCTTTGCTGGAACCTGGGTTGTGCTGGTGTCTTCATTTCAGCTGTCCTCCTTGTTTCTGAGTGATCCAAGCCAGAAGTTGGACCTGCAACTAGGCCTCCTGTGTTTGGATTCCATTAGACAGTGCACAATCACTTGTGAAGTCTCCCCTGATTTTGAATGACCTAATTTTGTGCAATGTCATAGTTTACTTGCCATGTTCACAGGCACGTTCCTTTTCTCCTGTGGGGCTTCCTCTTTTTTGGAGCGATCAGTTCCAGTCCAGTCCCAAGCAAGCTTTTTGGGGAGATCAGATCCCCTGGTTATCCCAAGCCATATCCCAACAATAACATCAGCACCTGGGATATCCACGTCCCAAAAGGCTATGTGGTGAAGCTGACCTTCAGATATTTTGACCTGGAGCCATCTGAGTCCTGCTTCTATGACTATGTTAAGGTATGTGCATAGATACCTGGGCCAAGGGGTGGCTGGAGATGGGAATCTAGTGGCCACCACATACAATGGCTCTTCATTCACCAGGCCTCCTCTCATGCTTCCCACAAAGGAAAGGGAAGGAGTTAAAAATAGAAATGGGTGGAGCATGTACTGGCAACTCATAGCTGGGTAATAGTGATGCATGGAGCAGACTGAATCTTATGAGGCTACAGTGATTTCCCCTTAACCTTAACAGATCAAAGCAGACAAGAAGAACTTGGGCCGATACTGTGGCCAGCTTGGGTCAACCACAGGCAATCACCCAGGAAGAAAGGAGTTTGTATCTAAGGGGAACAGGATGCACCTGGCATTTCACTCTGATTTCTCCAATGAAGACAATGGCACACTGATTCCTTACAGGGGCTTCCTGGCCTATTACCAAGCTGTGGGTGAGTAGGCAATACCCTCAGCACGCAGAAGGAAGCCTGTGTGGCTCCAACCAATTTTCCTCCTTGTCGGGCAAATAAAGAGAAACTGTAAGCAAGGGTGGGGATCTCTATGCACTTTCAGTGTACAACAGAAAGTTTTAACACTTTCCTCCCCTTGTCCCTGCATCTCCTATGTCTTCAGATCTTGATGAATGTAACCCTAACAATGCTGCTGAGAATGATGAAAGGCCTCAGTGCCAGCACTTCTGCCACAACTATGTGGGTGGCTACTTCTGTTCTTGCCGGACTGGCTACCAGCTTCAGAGTGACCACCACTCCTGCAAAGGTAAATTGAAATTTTGAAAGATAAGAGGGTTCCAGGGAAGGAGGCCTTCAGCCAGGAAGGGTGGGAGAAGTGACTTAGGGAGTAGTTGACAGGGCTGCAGAAGACACAGCTGCACAATATGTGACCTCTGCTTTCTTCCTCTACACCAGTGCAGTGCAGCAGTGAGTTGTTCACAGAGGCATCTGGGTACCTGAGCAGCCCTGAGTACCCCCAGCCCTATCCTGAAGACCTCCGGTGTAACTACAGCATCCGTCTGCAAAAGGGCCTGTCTGTCATCCTCAAGTTCTTGGAACCCTTTGAGATTGATGAACACCAACAAGTTCACTGTCCTTATGACCAGCTCAAGGTACAAACTCTGCTCCCAGCCCTGCTGCCAGACCTGGACAGGAATTGTGGGGACACCGCTATTGGGATGAGAAATATGGGATCAGTACAAGGAGAATGCCACAGCATGAAGGGCTGAGCTCTTCCCTTGTCCCTCCCTCAATGTGCTTAATTACCATTGTCGTGAGGTCAGAGGCTCCGGATCACAGGCCCAGAGCCTGTGAGTGGCTCCACAGTGAATGGAGCCACAAAAAATTGTCCTTCTTCCAGTTTTTTCTCCCTTTGATTTAATCTCAGGATTTGAAGGGGTTAATAGCTCTGATTCCCATGATAAGGGAGAAGCAGAGCTTGTGGTAGGTCACCCCTTTGTTCTGATATGTCAGTGCAGACATCAGCAAAGATGGGTCAAACAACCAGTCCTGTTCACCATCATAGGCATTGTGGCAAACTTGGTCTGGATTGAAACAGGGATACTGGGGCAGAGAGGCATGTGTGTTTCTGTCCCTGTGATACACGTTTTCCTCATCAGATCCAAGCACGAGGGAGAGAGATTGGTGAATTCTGTGGCAAGGAGTCACCTGGCAGCATTGAAACCAACAGCAATGAGGTGGACATACTCTTCCTCACCGATGAGTCAGGGTTCAGCCGTGGCTGGAAGATCCACTACACCTCGGAGAGTAAGACGTTTCTTCCCCAGAGGCAACTACAGCCTGTCTACACCATTTATTAATATCAACTTACTTCATCTCATTCTCTAACAGAAATACGGTGCCCACAGCCTGTCCCACGGGATCAGTTTACCATCATCAGAGACCTGCAGCCTGTGTATCAATTTCAGGACTATTTCATTGTCAGCTGCAAGACTGGGTATAACCTGATGGAGGTGAGATCCCTTCTCCACTCTCTTCAGCCATATTCTGGCTTCTCTTCAGTTTGTGTAAGTCTTTCACCTTTCAGTAAAACTTTCTTTGGAGATTTCACTCATGGCAACCTCTTGCAATTTCTCTTTCTTCCTTGCTTCTATCAGCTTTCTTCCAGTGGTTTCTCCTTTCCTAGCTCCCTTCCTTATGCAGTTGCTGTTTCACAAAGCCCTGGTAGAAGATGAGAGACAAAGATCCCAGGAAACATTGGTAAACAAGAGTATCTCTTTGGAAGGGTATGAAATCAGAGTTGAAGCAGAAGATGTTACCTGCCTCCCTTGCCATCCTATTGCCAGGACTGCGTAGCACCCCAGACTTGTCACAGTTTTATGGTTGCTGGCTGCTGATATCTTGGCCTGCTATGAAGAATTTGTAGCCTGTGGCAAACAGAGGATAGAGGGAAGGCAACAGAGGGAGAGGACAGCAACTGGAACAGACTGCAGAGGGACAGCTATTGGACAGCAGTGAGAAGACGGGCAGATAGAACAATATTTTAATGTGGGGAAGGGAATGTAAGGCTCTGTACAACCAACAGAGATGTTCTTCTCTCCCATGCAGGGCAACCAAAAGCTGCTGTCCTTCACGGCTGTCTGCCAGGCTGATGGGACATGGCATCAAGCCATGCCCCGCTGTGAAAGTGAGTGATCTGAGAACGGGGATTATGCCCCCTGCCGTGGTTTTCCTCCTCCAAGAACGTGGGGAGTTCAGCCTCTATGACTCTATTTGTCTGTGGCTATAGACTCATGGATATGCTGGTTGGAAGGACCTGTAGACGTGCACTGTTGACTTTCATTACATTTTTCTGCTTGCAAAAACGTAAATGTTTTTCCTCCCTTACAAAAACGCATAAAATATCACTAAAAATTTGCTATAATGTTGTAACGTCTGAAAGCAAAAGATCCCAGTCTGTTCCATTTTGGAACAACCTCTCTCTGCCCGCTGTACTAACTGGTCCTTCACATCGTGGCCACAATCCAAGTCAAGCCTAAACCTGCAGGCAGTAACACTATCTTTGATTAATCTCTTTTTTTTCTTTTTTGTAGTTGTGAACTGTGGCAACCCTACAAACCTGACCAACGGGGCATTCAGCTATATTAACAAACTTGCAAACAACAACTACCAGTCAATGATCACATATCGATGCAATGAGCCATATTATCACATTGTCACCGGAAAAGGCGGTGGTGAGTCCTAATCCCACACAGACACCGAAATCTGTGTGTGAAAAGCCCTCTCAGATTTCCAGCTAGAATTGTCTCTGCTCCCCAGGCTTAGGACTCATGCTTTCCTCCTGTGAAGGATCTCCAATCTTTCTTTGGCTCTGCAGCATAGCTCCTGAGGCTTGTTGTCTCAGTCTATTCCCACCCTGCCTCATTCTCAGAGTGCATCACATGCCTCCTCCATGCTCTTCTTAACTTTTGCAGAAGGTCTTATTCTCTCATTTGTAGTCATGATTTATTCTTGTCTAGTGGATTTCATTCTTTCACTGAAATTTGAGGCATGGTGTCTGGGAATCACCAAAATTCTGAAACCTCACCACACCAGTCCAAGTTGCTACAGATACAAATAAATAAACTCACACTCCACTCCACTGAAATGCCATTTACCTCTTTGGAATATTGTTCAGCAGCAGAGACATATGAGGGCTAAATAACATATGTACAGAAAAACAGATTTTTATGCAGCAGGTCAGAAAAACTAAGGCAACATTCAAAACCATTCACATGCCTTCTTTTTGCACCTGAGAGATGATTTGATGACACAGGAGCTTTGGTTACAAGACAAGTATAAGGAGTTCATGATTTCCTTGCCTTGGCTGCTCATTTAGCCTCCACAAAAAAAATGCAGATTTTTAAGCTGAATCAATTCCTGGATATGGTTGCCAGCACGGATGCACAGTTGTGCAGCATGCCTGAGAGAGGTGACACGCTAGCACTGGGGCAAGGAGCAAGCAGCTAAGGAGTTCTTTAAGTTGGTACTAATGTTGAATTTGATTATTCTTGCATCTGAGTTTTAACTCCTTCATAAAGAGTCAGAGCTCAATCTCATCAGAAAAAAATCAGGAGCAAGTAAATAGCAGCACCACCCAAATCTGATGGGGAGTCATCGTGATTTAGTCAATTTTGAAAGATAACAGCAAACACTTTCTTGGAAGCATTTACTATAGTGTAAGATAAATTGTATATAAATTATTTTTAGTCACAAGCACAAACTTTCTAAGAAAAGCAAGAACATTGGAGGTAGTGGAGTTTGTGTTGAGAGGTGACATGCGAGTTAGCTGACCTGCAATATAGCCTCAGAAATAGATACTGAGCATGTACAGTAACTGACTCATCTTTTTCCTGTTTCTGGAACAAACCACCTTGTCCTACTCTCTGCAAACTACAGAGACCAGAAGCTTGAATCTAAAATCCATATCTTTACTTCTTCTCTCCCTTCTTTGGGCTAAGTAAGGTCAAACAGTGCTCTGTAAGCATGTGGACTGAATGAAGTTAAGACTTCACTCAGATGGCTCCTCAGGCTTTTATTCTACAGAAGCAGTGCCTAAGCTTTACTGGTCCCCTGGAACTGAGGTGCTTTGAGATGTACATGCTATCCCCAATGGAGACATTCCAGACTAAACCACAGGCAGCTTTTCCTGGGAAAGAGTGCCTTTGGGATGGAAGGGCTGAGTGCAGCATGTGGGACACCCTGGAGAGAGGAATCCCTTGAAAATTATTCTATTCTGTTCTGTTCTGTTCTGTTCTGTTCTGTTCTATTCTATTCTATTCTATTCTACTCTATTCTATTCTTTCTTCCCACCCCATACCTGCAGACCTGGGTCTCATTCACTTCCCTCTCATCCTACAGACAGATTCACCTGCTCTCCTGAGGGAACCTGGGTGGATCGAGATGGCCAGGTGAGGATTCCTGCCTGCTTGCCAGGTCAGTAAAAAGCTCTGACTTTGTCTGGTGTTTACTCGTTCACGCTTACAGTCAGTACAAAGCTGGGACAACATGCAGGGGAGGGAGTGGTATCAGTGAGGGAGGACAGGGAAATCTATCCAGGAAGGCAAAAATAAGGTGAAATCAAACAGTGATGGTGTAGGAAAGAGAGAGACAAGCCAGGGCAACAGAGGCTGTTACGATCTCCTTGCATTTCTCCACAGTGTGTGGGAAGCCGGTCAACCCCATTACTGAAGTCCAGCGGATCTTGGGCGGCAAGTCAGCACGGAGAGGCAGTTTCCCTTGGCAGGCTCTGACCCACATCCATGGACGAGGGGGTGGTGCACTCCTGGGTGATCGCTGGATCCTGACCGCTGCCCACACCATCTTCCCCAAAGGGGCAGGAGGGAACAATGTAAGCCTGGACCAGCTAGCAGAGGAGGCTAACATTTTCCTCGGCCACACCAGTGTAGAAGAGCTCCACAAAATGGGTAACCACCCTGTACGTAGGATCTTTATCCATCCAGATTACAACCCTAAAGATGAGCACAACTTCAATGGGGACATAGCCCTGATGGAGCTGAAACACCCAGTAACCCTGGGCCCTACAGTACTGCCCATCTGTCTCCCAGATACTACCAACACCACGTTCTACATGGATGGGCACATGGGCTATGTGAGCGGTTTTGGTGTGGAAAAAAACTTTATTTCAAATACTTTGAAGTATGTGAGCCTACCAGCGGTTGCTCAAGAGAAGTGTCAGAGTTGGCTGGACAGTAAGAAGAGAGATATACCTATGGTTTTCTCTGAGAACATGTTCTGTGCTGGCTTCCTCACCGTCAAACGGGATACCTGCCAGGGGGATAGTGGGAGTGTCTTCACAGTGTTAGACACAGAAAGTAGTCGCTGGGTGGCTACCGGTATTGTTTCTTGGGGTATTGGCTGTGCTGAAGGTTATGGCTTCTACACCAAGATCCTCAACTATTTGGACTGGATCAAAGCAATAGTAAGGGAGGATAGGGTCTAAATGTTGCTGTCTTACTAGCTGAAGAATCACTGATAGCATATAAATTTCCAGACACAGCAAATCATATCTAAAGCTTTTGATGATGTCCCAAAGGCTTTTCAAACATGCAGACCATGTAATCTTCCTCATGAGCACTTCTGGAAGCCACCATACTGTTTGATGAATTCTTGGTGGTACCATCAAAACTTACCAAAGCTGCTGTACCATTGGCAGCTTGTGGGACGCCTTTGTGGACTTTCTAGTTCTTCCAAATCTTATTACTTGATGAAGCCTTAATAATATCAGGAAATCTCAGCAAACATGTTATTGTTTGAAGTACTGATGTTATCATCAGACTACTGCAGTCTACTTTTGTACTCTATTGTGTGGGAAGGTTGCAGGGCAGTAGATTTTCTTGAAAGATGTGGTACTTTGTGCTGAGTGCAGTGTGTGTATGCCCATTGGCATCAGTGAGATTCTATGAATATTAAAATAATTGCTGGAGAAACCAGGAGTGTTATGTTTTTCTGTCTTTGTTTTTAACAACTACTAAATATTCCCCATTACTGAAAGCAACTTACAGACTTTATATAGGGATTGCTTTACCTACCACTAAAGTGTTTGCAATTCTGCAACGGCATGTGGCAGTTGCTCACCTGTCACAAAACTACCATTAATTACTCAGTCTGAAACTTCAGGTGGCTTCAAGGGAGGCAAAAATAAGTTGTCTGTGTGATGCCACATTCAAAAGACAGGGAAGGCAACAACCAATCTCATGGAGAAAAGAGCCCAGGAGCCTTCACTGATCAGAATTTGAAGATGGCTTTTTTTGTACTATATGAAATAAAGCTCTGACTGCAGGACAACAGCTCTAAAATTATGCTGACTCAGAGAGAAGATGACCCCTCTTGTGTTGTGGGTATTCTCTGGAGTTGTCTCTTGACTAGTTTTGCTACTGCAGAACAACCTTGCAAGTCACTGAGAGAACTGAAGTCTGCAAGATGTTGACAGGGGAACTCTGGGGGTAAGGTCATAGTTACCTTCTCGCACTGTTTTCTGTGAGATCCAGCTCCAGATCTTCTCAGGTGTCAGTATCTCTCATTTGCTTTTGAGATAATATACCCTGGGAAGGGATCTGTGAAATTGCACATCTGATATAAGTTCATCCATGATCTCCAGGGGTCAGAATTCTGCTGATTTTTCCCATTTGTATGGGCAAGAGGGGAGCATGAGAGGCAACAAGACCACAGAAAAACAAGGTGTCCAGTTGTACAGGAGCAATGGCTAAACCCTGGTCTGGGGGAGAGAAGGGAGAATGAGGCATATGCAACTGGGGGTATTCCAGGTGAAGAACAGGGAATTTCTGGGATGCTCAGTGAGTACAGGTGACAAGAATAACAAAATACCCAACTCTTCAGTCCTTGTAAAAATTGGCAAAAATTACTGAGAAGCCATCTTAAAGAATCTCCTGCTTTGCAGGAGACTAGGAAACTTTAGGAAGCTGAGGCATCAAGAATAGATGATCTGCCCAAAATCCCTATAGGAATCTGTGACCGTCCTAGGAACAGCAATCCCAGCTAAATAAGTATCTTTCCTGTCTCCTACTCCTGGACCATTCGGTCACGTTTCTGTTTCTCTTCTCCTTTGCTGTCCTGAATCGATTTCAGCAGTTTGTCTTCCTGTCCTTTTCCAGAAAGACTGGAGTTAATCAGTAAGCTAGTGAGTAATCATGCAAAGCTGCTTGCCTGAGTGGCTTTGTGGTCATAGAAGCTAAGGAATTGTCTTACCTTAGTGTGAAGGTCACTTTTTCAGAACTTAAAATGGATTGATTTTCCCCAAATTGTACTTTGTTGAGCTATTTCTGCTGCTGAAGTATTCATCACATACCAAAGCAGAAGCTTCCTAATAGCCAGACATAGCAGTCTGTAAGATTTCCAGAGGCTTTTGCTCATGATTACCCTAGATGTTTGGGCATGTGTGTATGATTTATGAAATTCTAATACATATTGTGAAGTTATATTGCTACAATGGCACCACCGCATCATTATTGTTTATTTGCTAGTATATAGTCGCTTATTTGCACAAGAGGAACATGGGCTAAGACTGCAGCCTGGACTAGTTACCAGGGATGGACACTTTCCTTTTGTGCTCCAAAAGATGAAAGCTGAGATGAGTCCACCTACTTAGCAACAAGAAGGAATGACTATAAAACTTCATACTAGATTAACGTTGGCACATACAGATATAAAAGTAAAAAACATTCAACATCCTGTGGGTCACAGTTCCCCAGGAATGCAGTATAAGATCCTTGGTTACTAGCCCAACAACAAAATAACATTTTGCTTGTTACACAAAATTGAAGGTGCTTGAGCTGAGTGCAGGAATCTCTATGAAATCTCCCAAGAGCTGCACACATCCTCCTCACCATTTCCTAGACTCTCAGAAAAACTTGGGCTGGAAGAGGAGGTGTCTAGTCCAATCCACTGCTGACAGCAGGACTAACTTCAGAGCTTCAGGGCCTTGCCTGGGCAAGTTATGGAGATGTTCAGGGACAGAGATTCCCCAGTCTTTCATGGCACTTGTTCCAGTGCTGACCCACACCCTGGGAAAAAGCCCAGTTGGAAATTCCCTTATTGCAATTCATGTCTATTGTCTCTTGTCCTGTCACTGTTCACCTTTCTGAAGTCTTGCTCTGTGTACTCTCTAGCCCTCCTTTAGATAACTGAATACAGCAGTTAGATCCCCCTCTTAGCTTCCTCCTTTTCAAGCTGAACAAACCCAGCTTCCTCCGTCTCTTATAATATGCCATCTGCATCAGTTCCCTGACCATCTTAGTGGAAGGACATCTGTGAGTGATACAGGACTTTTTGGAGCAGAAGACACCCCTAACGCACGTCAGGTAATCTTCTCCCCCAACACTACCTTCCCTAAATCAAGCAAGCCTTATTTCTTATCTAACACAATAAAGTTTGAAAAATAAAGCCCTGAGGACAGGTGAATGAAAGGATTTTGAAGATGTCTCTTCTGCTCAGCTTGATTCAGAAGTCTGAAGTCCTCATTGGTAGTAATGGTTGGTCAATGATACGCAACCATCTCAGAAGAACTTCATAAAGACTCTTAGGTAGAGAGGTGAGGTAGCACAAGTTACAGCTTGACAAAAGCCGGCAGCGTAGTGGGTCAAAATGCGACTAGACACTTGATTTAGGGAGTTTCAAGGAGAACTAGGTCTAGACTGAGAAGAAGAAAAGCAATACACACACAATAGCATGTTGCACAAAAGGCAATTTGGACATTCTTTAATGCTGTTAGATATTCTGAACAATACAGGAAATGCATAAATCAGAAACCAGGCTCTGAACCTACACTGGGAACCAACAATTATTCTCTCTTGTCTTCGCTGAAATCTCCCTTTCAGGTGGGGCATGGCTAGGTCTTCTCCAAGTGGGAAAAAATGGGATAGAAAAAAATTAGAGGAAGCAGAAGGAGCCTCTTTATCCAGAATAGCATCTTCCCCTTATGCAACTATGAGTGGAAGAAAGAATTTCCCTTCCCAGACATGATGACAGTGGGAGAAACAGATACATATTCCTGACTCTCCACTCAGCACAGACACAACAAGTAGGCCCATTATATACACAGAGTGAAAAGGATCACAGCCAGCCTGAACATGCAACCATCGCATTTAGAAAGGGTGACTGTGCTGAAAGGAGAAAGAGCTAATCCTGCCAAGCTTCTGCATCCTCATGCTTGCTCATGGTCTCTGTAATCCAGTCCAAATAACGCACTACCTTGGTGTAAAGACCAAAGGTGCCACATCTTGGTCCCCAGGAGATCAGGCCAGCCACATAGTACCGTCTGTCATCAAGAGGATCTTGGATAGCGTAGGCTCCCCCACTATCCCCCTTACAGCTGTCCTTGCCACCACCAGCACAGATCATATTGTCAGTGAATCGGTAAGCACTAGAATCAGCAGAACCCTCTGGTTTCACAGATCGGCACTTATCCATGTCCACCACGGGAACTTGGGCCTTCCAAAGATAAATAGGCAGTCTTCCTGTCTCTCTCTGGCCCCAGCCAGCAATATAGCCCAGAGTCCCTTCTTGCAGCTCATACTCAGGTGATTTACCAGGAAGACAGAGGGGTGAGATGTTTGGGCCCATCTTCACAGGATCCCTCAGCTTCAGTAGTGCAATATCGTTATCAAAATCCGTCCTGGTTCCTATGGGCTGCTTCTTCCAACCAGGATGGATGAATGAAGCCTCTGGGATCAGCTGCTTGGCCTCCCGGTACAGAGATTCTCTACCAACATTGATTACCCCAACATGCATGTTGGGCATGTCATATCCTTCCAGCACATGAGCTGCAGTCATTACCCATCTTTCAGATATCAGTACACCACCTCCTCTTGGGTTCCCAAAATACACTTGCCAGGGAAAGTTGCCCTTTTCTGCAATGCTGCCTCCAAAAATCTTTGCTTTCTCTCGGATGGGATTACTAGGCACCCCACAGACTGGAAAGAAAAGAAAAAAAGAGGAATCAGATGGCAGAATTAGCAGTTACAAATAGAGGGTTCATTGGTATTGCTAAAAAGCCCATAGTCCCCTCCCTCCTGTGTCCTCTAAACCACTTTTGATTCTGAATAACTGATGTTTATATTCTATGTCATAGACTTTGCAACTAGTATTTACAGAAAATGTCAAGAAAATTCAGGCAAAATTACTATCAACATTCAGTTTAGGCTGAAAATACTCATTCTCAAATTCTTGTTCTGGAAAGCAGTTGTCACCCTGCCAGTGTTGGGTATGTCAAAGATCACAATTTAATTGCATTCTAGTTAGCATTTTTCCTTTGCTGAATTATGTCCTGTAGGTGAAGGGATTGTATTTGAAAAAATATTTGCTTAAGTTCTTAGAAATATAACACTGCTCTTTAAATTTTTTTTTTTTGTGAACTCCAGATAGTCTCAGGTTAAGTGTTCAGGTTTGTCACTGATGTTTTACCATTTTTCCTCTCCATTCTTTTAGTATGTAAAATCTTAGGCAGTGGGTTAATGGAGATCTTATCTGTGGGTCTTATGGGTGCAGAGATGCTCTATGCTCTTAGAGTAAAATGTTCTATAAGGTTTTGCAGAATGTGAGCACTAAGGGCATAAATAAGGCTGGTCATTCTGACATAGGTAGGAAATTGATTTCTTATCATGTTGCTTTGTTTACATTGAACCCTTAGTCATATAGTCAGAGATTAAGGAAGTATAGCTAGTAGGTAGCTTCCAATTTAAATGAAGCAGAGTTTGTTAAAGAATTTCACATAACCATAGAAAAATTTAGGCTGGAAGGTACCTCTCAATGTCTTTAGTTCAACCTGTTCATCCCTAACTGCCCTTCCCCCTGCCCTCCTAACTGCAAAGCCAGGTTGCTCAGGGGCTTTGACAGGTGACTTCTGATCATCTCCAAGGGTGGTGATTAGCCAGCCTCTCTGGACAACAGTTCCAGTGCTCTGGGGGTGCATTTTTCCTTAAATATAGTCAGAATTTCCTTTGTTGAAACTTGTGCCCATTGCCTGTCATTGTCTTTTATTGCTGTGTCCTGCTGAGAAGAGTCTGGCTTCGTATTCTTTGTAACGTCTTCTTGGGTAGTAAATTCCCTGAGTTTTATCTTACAATTTGCCTTTTGCACTGTGCACTTGTATAGTCCAAGTGACTGGCTGAGCTGGCCCTTAAGAGGGTTAAATCATCTTCAGCTGGATCTTGTACTTTGCCAATAAATATTTGGGGGGTTGGAGTAGTGAACAGCCATCATGTACAACTAGCCCTAGGCATGCTGCCTCCTCTAAGAGGGTAAGCTGAACAGCATGCAGAATACATAGGATTTAAAATTCTCTCTATCAGCTGGAAGTTAACACCCAGCCATAACTACCAGCAGTCAGGAGCAGGAGTAGTACCCATGCACTTTCCTCCTCAGTGTCTCCCAAGTACACACAGAGAGGATGAGAACGTCCTTGACAGGGATCTTGCTTGAGCTTTCAGACACAGTAAGTGTAGCTGAATACTGAAGGACACATTAAACCTTAAGGGTTTAGGCTATGACTTCCAGTGAGAGTAGTGAAAGAGCTTTCCCTATAGTGCTGCATCTGTAGTGCCCAGTGAACAGCTGGGCACTACCCCCAGGAGAGGTTTGAAGAGAAGCTACAGCTCTCAGTGTAGCTTGGGAGGGACCGAAGACAGAAAGCTCCAGCATTGTCGGACATCTCTTTTGACCTGTTAGTCTTTTTGCTACTTGCAATGCAGAGAGAGGTCTAAAGCACTGAACGACTTGAGAATGTGCACACTTGAAGGTGGGGAAACTGGTGCAGAAATATACACTGATACTTGAAGAGGTCCTGTTACACCAGATGTCTTATTATGTTGCCCACTTTTGTTTCCAGTTTCTTTCTGCTGCCTCATCTGACGTTTCTTTGGGGCCCACAGCTTTCAGAAATACCCTGTCCAATGTGATTCAAACATCGAAAGGATCAACTGTACTTTCAGGCTTAATAGTTGAAAAACAGAGAGATGAAAGAAGCAGTGGTCTTCATACACTGCATGTATGTAATCACAGCTTTTGGTAGTACCTGGGACACATTTTGGTAGCTTTGCTCCCATCTCTTCGTTGACCCATTCTCCACTGGCTGAGCATTGATACACCGCTTGGAAAACACAAGAAAAAAGAGTGCCATAAGGATACAATCAAGATGAAGAGAGGGTAAGTAGCATTACTGTATAATATGATGTATTAACCTTCTCATTTCCAAAGCAAGCACAGCTTGGTAAACATTGCTGAGATCTCCCTAAAAGTACATAACCCCACCAGGGTGCTTCTGCCCCCATTTTGAAGGGACCTCATCTAATAGATTTCTTGAGTCCTTTACTTTGTCCACCAGAAATGTGTGCTAGATTTAACAAATATCTCCATGGTTCACACACCAGGCAAATGGAGAGGGGACTTGCTAATGCATTTAAGGTCAACAACCCAAGTACAGACATTATTAGAGTGTATTAAACACAAAGGCAACACAAAACTACTACCTGCAACCCCACACCAATAAGAACTTTTTCCTAGTCTTGACCTGATGGGATATAATTCCAGCCCCATGACGATGCCAGTAACATTTCTTAGGTCTTTGATCAAAGAAATACATTTGTGTAGCAGAGGCAATGCTTACCATCCCCTTTGGTTTTTAGGGTATAGTAAGGTGCATCACATTGATACCGGAAAGCAGCTTTGTACAGAGGCTCATGAAGTTCGGAGACATATACAGCCTGGGCATTGTCAATAGGAATAGGATCTCCACAGTTCACAGCTGTAGAGAAGAAACAAAAACAATCAAATATAATCAAAGCGGCATCCTCACCCAACAATATGATTCTGTATGATGGGGAACCACTCAGCTCCTCTGGTCCCTGTACAGTCATCAGCACTCACTTCCTCTGTCCCTTCAGCATGCTCACATCCCAGTCCTTCAGCATTCTCCTAATCTGGAGATATAGTGGATCTAGAGCCTAAAGACTCCATTCCGGTCTGCTTCCCACAATAGAGACGGGTCACTTACGAACACAGCTGAAATGGGAGTTGCTCCATTCACCATTGTCCTGACAGCTGGAGTGAAAAGTCATGATGCTGTCTCGTTGCTAGGGAAAAGAACACATGATCCATGTAAGTCACTGGCCATGAAATACATCTGACACAGGCATTCCAGTGGAGGGTCCTCAAAATGCTGCAGTGGCTGGAAGAAGTTTCCACTTACTACAGCTGTGGTGAAAACTCTGAGTCCCCAGAGGTGCTCAGGACAGCTGATGGGAAATGGCATCAGGAAGCTGCTGAGAGGGCCAGAGTGGCTATATGCTTTTTTATGTAACTTACCCTCACAATTTCGTAGCCTTCCACACAGGTCACCTTCACATTGTCCTTGAAGATATACCTGTCCTTCTTTGGGTCAAGAACAGAGTTGGGGATGACGCTTGGGGGACAGGTTACAGCTTTGAAAAGATAGGTGGAAATCAGTGATTAACTGGTTCAAGATTTACTCTCCTTCCAGCTCCCAACTTCTTCCTCCCCAGTGATTATTTTTCCTAGTAAACAGGCATCCTCTGTTTACTCAATACCAGCAGCTGTCAACATGTTAACATGCTGTTGTACCATGAATCTGACCTGGGACAAACTCTCTCCCTAACTCAGCAGCAGAGGGAACGCTTTCCCAAGTATTTACTCACGATCTGCATAGTAGCGTATTTTCCAGCCTTTGTGCTGTACTGCACGGTCTGTCTGGAAGATTATGTCAAGAATGTTGTTTCTAGTTTTGATTTCAGGAGGACCTGGGAATTTGCTGCCACAATAGGGACCAAAATGCCGCTTTCCAGAGACAAGCTGGGGAAATAACAAACCAGAAGAAATGAGAAACACCAAATGTATTCAGAGAGATATTCAAATATATATTCATTATATACATATTCAAATGTATTCCCAAGAATTTCAAAAGGCAACATAGTTGAAAATAAAGTTAAGCAGTCAGAGAGTCTTCTGAATATGAGGAGATTAAGGGGAGATCCAGAGCATCCTGACTCCCTCCCTAAGCCCCACACCTACTGTTAAGCTGTCATGGCAACTCCCTTTTGAGTCGGCTGGTTCCACATCGAAGTCCCCACTCCGTATGGTCAATGTCACAAAGTAGCCTGGCCTCAGAGTCACTTGGTACTCACACCGCAAGTTCTCTGGGTACTGGTTGGGATAGTTGGGGCTGGCAATCTCCCCTGATGGCTCAGTGAAGACATTTCTACTGCAGTTCACTAGGATTAAGGAAGGAACACAGGTAGGATTCAGAAAGGAAATGGTCCATGTATGAAGCTGACAAGCTTTCCCTCTTCCACTACATCTCCAGTCTCCCCAGTCACCGGCATTAACCATGTCACAACATTGCATCTTTCCAACAAACTGAAACCAGGGCCACTCTCTATCCAATTAGCCAGGAACTTTAATTTCTAGTGGCCTTTCTTTTTACCTTCCACATGTGATTCAGGCCCCCTTCCCTCATGCTCAGGTCCTCATTATTATACTCCTTTCAACATGTACCATTTGTGACTTTGCAATTTTTTGATTCAAGCTAAGCAGCCCCTTGCCCATTTTTGTGTCTTTATTGAACTGCCCTGTTTTGTCAGAGATTAAAAGATTCACAGATAGCAGATGCTAAGAAGGGTCTCCATCACAATCTTTGAAGAATGTAATTTAGTAGTTTCTTAATTCTCTTGACACAAAAAAGAAGAATGTTAAGAATATGTTAATAGAAATTCCCAAAATCATGGTCTACTGCCAGTTCAGATTTGCACTGGGATGTTTTTTTTCCCCAAAATATACCTGTCACAACTGGTTGAGAAGGTTGATAGAGAAGGTCTTCCATGTACAATATCTCACTTGGCCTAGATTAACTCTTGCTGTTGACCACAGCTCATGTAGATCTCTTACCTCCACATGTTTTCTTATCCTCATAGAGGAAATAACCTGGTGGACAGGTACAGAAGTAACCTCCAATATAATTATTACAGTAATGACTGCAAGGTTCCTCCACAAAATCCATGCACTCGTCCAAGTCTGCAAGTGTGAAAAGATGAATCAGCCAAGATTAGGAGAGGGCCCTAAGGGCAGGAAGAAAATGAGAAAGTGAAGCAAACACTGGTGGACAACAAGGAAAAGGTATCTCTGAGACAGCATTTATACTGGCCATATTGGAAAGCAGCCCTGTCTGCTGGGATCTCTTTTAAATAAGGCATTCTTGTAAGGAAAATCGTTCTGTCAGCTTTCCTCTCTTGCTAGCCTGGACACTACCGAGATTCAGAGGAGGCTGTTTTAACCTTACCCACTGCAACATAGTAGGCTGCAAAACCAGTGAAACGCTCCTCATTGGAAAAGTCTGATTGGAAGATCATAGTGAGGGTGTTGTAAGGGACATGAAATTCCTCCACAATCAAGGAGCCAGGAGCACGAGGTTTCTTCTGCCCACAAAGCACACCTTCAACATGGCCACCAGACAGGATCTGCAGAAGAATGCAGAGAGGTCTTAACTCATTACTGGAATATGTGTAATTACCAACACTTGAGTCTTTCAGCTTATAGGTGTCTAACTGAAGGCTCCTAAATTGCATGCATTTCTCACAACATTCGGGTAGATCTCCCAGGGCACAGCTACGTCACATAGCTAGCAGGAGGGACCAAGGCTGCTGTGTCATCCACCAAGCTGGCCAAGGATCGAAGACAGCCAACCAAGGTACAGCTGAACGGAGCCCCTAGACAACCAGTTTCATGACATTTGTAAGACACTTTAGGAGTGTTCCCTCCTACTGAGTTCCCAGCTGTGAAATACCTGTCTTAATTTCTCAGATACAAATTAATCAAAAAAATTCTCTGTTAACATCCTTTCCTCAGGTCCACTTGTACAAAAAATCAACACTGTGGTTTAAAATGGCAAAACCAATCACTGATGGTCTGCAGAGCAGTCTAACAGGTTCATCGGTTTGTTGCAAAAGGACACATGTTATTACAGCTCCCAGCAGAGCACATCCATCCTACTGTTCCACCTTGGTCCTTCTTGAAGGTCTCCTTCTGGTGCTGCACCTGATCTTATTGCTCCTTTTCACACATAGCTATTGCAGGATAGGATGGTCTTGTTTCTGTCTGTTTGTGTGGAAATGCTTGATCTTTTGTGCCTTGTGGGATGACATGGAGCAGCACTAGTGGGTCTCTAAGTTTTAAGAAATCTGTGGTGCATAGATCACAGAAAACTGTGGTGCAATGGACCACAACACTTTATCTGAATACCCACTATTCATACACAGATCTCTTGATTGTTTTTAACCATAATTTCCAATTTCTGATTTCATTAAATCATCTATGTCCACTCATGGATTAATTCTGAATAATTTCAGGGACAGAAAAGCAATGCCCTAAGAAAATCGTCCTTTTATACCTACGGTTCACTAGCTAAGAATGTGCCTTGCAATAGGGAGGTGTCAGTGATGGCTAAGAAGGCTTTTCCTATGAATATAGGAGAAACATGGGGAGGGGGGCATAGATGGGACACTCAGTTGGCAGACAATGCTCATGTGGTTATGAGGGAAACTCAAACCAATTTAGTGACTGCTAGTGCAGATACACTCAGTCATTTGGGCTTCTTGGAGCTCAGAACAGGAAGGATGTGTCTAGCTCCTCTTCCAGCCCTGAGCTTTGCACACAGCTTTGCTGTTCTGAGCTCTAACCCACCTTCTTATCTTTTTCTCACTTGAGGACGGGGACAGTACCTTCACAAAGTCATATTCACAGTTCTGCGATGGTTCAAGATCCACATGTGTGAAATAAAGGCGAATGCCATATCCCGAAGGCACCTGGATTTCCCAAGATTCCTGCACATCATTGGGATACACTTGAGGATAATTGGGTGACAAGATCTCACCATACATGGAGGCTGCATCAGCCCAGACAGGGAGATAGAAGAGGATAAGGTACCTGAGAAAAGAGGAAGGAAGTTGACATTGCAGTAGTCTTCTCTGTCCACATATGCACATAGTCCCTAGTGAAAAAGCTAGTCTTTAGCTCTACATAGCATGCAGCATAGCTCCTGGCTTTGGAGTTTTAATGAGCAATGCTGTGGCTGTGTAGGGCTTGCCTTTCTCCTGTAGCCTTTCACACAGAAGGAGTACAACCTCAGTCGTGCTCTCTGCTCCTCTCCAGCTCTGTAAGAGATGGTAATGCTGCAGGAGTTGAACACAAGGGTCTTAAGTGCTATTCCCTACTTCACTGCCTTGTTCTGGAAGCTACTTGGGCTATAGATACATTCAGATTTGAGAATCAGCACAGTACTACAAGAAAAACACCTAATTTATAAAATGAAATTCTTAATAAACCTGAGTTCCCCTTGGAGATTCAATAACTCACCACATCTGGAAAAAGCAGATCTTCCTTTCTGAAAAGTTTCAGGAATTGGACTTTGGAGTTATGGTCTGGGACAAAAAACAGTGTTATTGATTAATGTTGCCTGTGCTTCTGCGTGTCTGCTAGGCAGGTCAAAGACCCTAAAACCCCAGCTTGTGGAGAATATGTCAATATTTTGCCTTAAAAGCAAGTTTATATCTCTGTTCCTTCCTGCATACAGCAACCCCAAGCATCAAGAAGGGATGCTATGCTCCATACTGAGAAAATGGAGAGATGACCTCTATCTTGGTACTCACGTTCTCCCCTTATGACCATCAATGTCTCCAAACACCGTGCTGGTGCACAGCAAATTAAGATAGAAAGCACCTCCCCCCCAGGGTACCCAATCCATTCCTCCCAGCACCCCAAAAATTATGCTAAGACCCTGGGGTTGGGGAGCAACTTGTCCTGATTCTTCTAGCTGTCAGACAGCGACGCCCAGGAATATTTTCCTTTCCCATTTCTAATGCTTGCAATACTTACCTTCTCTCCCTAGTTCGTGTCGGGTTTTATTCTCTCTTCCCTTCTCTTTTCTCTCTTTCTCTTTTTCTTTTTTCTTCCTGTTCACACCCTCCTCCAAACGTACCCAAGGCAGCGGGCTGGGGAAGAGGCCTCTAACTCGCAATATCGCAGCACCCTCTACCTGCGGGATGCGGCTTCCCAGCCTCCCCGCTGGGGTGAGATGCTCGGCTTGCCGGCTTTCGGCAAGGAAGGCCAATTTCCAGAACAAGTTGCACAATCCTCTTGGCTCAGGCTGCGCGGGGGAGCACACAGATCTGGTCTGCGTTAGGCATTTTCGGGAAATCAGATGACTTTCGAGAAAAGGGAGGGGAGCAGAGTTTTCGGCTGCCTGCCTCTCCCCTCCTCTTCCCCCTCCCTTTTAAAAGTTAGGAACAAAATCCAAAGGGTGTAGAAAAGGGATAGTCCATGTGAGAACTGGTCCAGTGCTTTTGCATGGAAAAAAATGATTGACCATCCTGTCCAGAGCCCACCTTGCCAGAGTCCACTCTGTTACTGCAACCTGGTGGCCCCAGGGCTGCTGCCACTGCGCTTCATCTGATGCTTCAGAGACCCTTTTCTTAGGGGAACAAAACGAAATATAGTGGCCTATTCAGTGTTGTGCCTCTCTGAGGCTACCAGCAGTAGGAGGAGTGCCTTGTTTTGCTGGGTTTTGTTACGGGAACACTCCTGTAAGTAAGAACTTGACTAAGAACTCATAACTACCTCTTTATTTACCAAGTGAACTTCATGTAAGAGCAACTGTTCCTCAGACTTAGCTCTGGAGCGAGCTAGATCTAAGACCCTTATGGAAAGGAGTTTCAAGACTTATGCCAGGCAGGACCCTTAATCCAGCCAGTGCCCACAAGCCAAGACCAAAATACCACCGTACAAGGTAAAAGACCTGTCACTAATACTCTAGAAAACCCTTCCTCCTCACAAACCAGCTATACCAGGACCGGACTATAAATGACAATGTGAAACTCCATTACAACCTCTACCCTTTACAATCAGCACAGCATGCTCCAGAGCTTGTTTTGGCCAGGAAAAAAATGATTCAAGTTTCAACAGGCTATAGGCAAAGTGTGTTAGCAAAGCCCAGCTGAAAGACTCCTTTATATTGTCAAGGGAGAGAAACACCTACAGATGAATCATAACTGACTTCACTGTAGTCAGGATAAAGGCTTCACATGAAGAACATCCCTAGTCTGTTTTCTTTGTCAAACTGGGAATGGATAGAGAAAGAAAACAACGTGTCATCTCACTTCTGATGTCTCTTGGGAGCACAGCATGATGTTTCTAACTGGAATTTTGAGAGCCAGGAAAACAGTGATGAAAGATGCACAACAAATCATGGAGAGATGTTTTCTCCTCCGAGCTGGGTGAAGTAAAGACACTGCCAATGACTCTTTAAGTCACAATCATAATTTAAAATGGGCATGGCAGAAGGAAAATGAGTGTGGGCCGATATATTATGCATATCATTTCATTGCAAGGGAATTGTGTATTTTCATATAAACCTGACTCAACTTGTCTGTAGCAGTGGTAAATTAATATGTGTGTGAATATTAATAATTCTTTAGAAGACATATACCTATTAATTAAGAAAAAGATTGCTGAAGATATTATATAAAAAAGTAGCTATATTTTATATGGGCATATATCTGCATAATGCTAACTATGTATGCAGAAGACCGGTGATATTGATGTATACATTTACATTGAATACACATAGAGCATTTTATTGCATTTGCCTAGATCTGTATTGGTTTTACAATTCATAAGATGAAACAGCTAGGTAATATATTTTACAATTCACTGAAACTATGTCAGAAATTATATTAAAATAATAATTTAAAAGAGGCAAAATCACGCCATTAAGGTTAATAAATTACAACATTAACTTTGCCAATGCAATATAATTCTGCTTAGAGGCACACACATTCTCTTAAATTCCTAAATTACATGACCACACACTATTTTTCCCAAATTGCATAAGACAAACCTTTTCTTAAGATGACTCAGAGCTGTGTAGCTATAACCTTTCTGCCAGATGTTATGAAGAGCAGTAGTGTTCCGGTTTTCATAAAATTACCATCTAAAACAGGTTTGACTGGCTTGTCTTCCCCCAGGAAGTTGGGAGAAAAAAAGCTTTTCCCAAGTTCTTAAGAAAAGCCACACTTTCCCATCTGGAAACACTGAGTCAGTGCATAAAACAAAGGGAGTAAATATTAAAAGAGAAAACATAACATTAACTAGGTGAAATCTAGCAGCAGGGAATCAAGGATACGTAAGTAGCAAGTAAAATATCCTTGATCCACCAAGACCTCAGCAGTAATTCGCCAGTTTCCTATTCTGCCAGGAAGAGGATTCAGTGGGTTTCTTGCACACTGCTCTTCTCCACCTAGCTCCCCACCTAGGCTGGTTTTGTTGTCACTAGTTAAGTTCAGAGCTTTGGGGTAATCCCCAGGAAAACGTGAGCTGGCTCAGAACTGCTCAGTATAACCCACTGATTGCCACCTCTGCATACTGTACCAGGGGGGTTTTCACCAGAGTCTCCACCTCTTCTACTTCCTCCAGCACCGAGTCTGAATGCAAAGCTCCCACAGCCTCCCACTAAAACTTGGGACTTGGGACCATTCTGCTCCATGCACTGTACCACACCGAGATGCCTCTTCCCTTCTGGATTCCCTTCCTCTACACCCCTGGATGTAGCTTCCCGCGGCCGTGACTGTTAAGCACAGCCAATGTCTGCACAGGCAACACACCACCTTTCCTACAAAACAGAAGCCCTATAACCTTGTTCAGAAGCCCTATAACCCAAGGCCTTTTCCCTGTGGGTGAGGGGCTCTGACTCACAGCTGGAGATATCCCACCGTGGGATAACCGGCGTGGGTTCTTCCTAGGGATTTCCATCCTCACTGCACAGATGGCTTCACCAGCGGTGAACCAGTGGCTAAATACTTTGGCTTACTTTAAACCACAAGGCTGTAAAACTGCAGTGGTGGATAGGCTGCTGTGAGAGGAAATGCGACGTTTCTGCAGCAGGACCAGTAACTTCCAGGAGACAGCTAGCTTGGGCCGGCGGGAGCGACAAGAAGCTTGAGCTTTCCCACAGGCACCAGCCGCTCCTGCCAGGCAGGGCAGAGCTGCCACGCCACGAGTGATGAGCGCCGCAGGTACGGGCAAGGGTCTCCTGCCTGTTTCCCTCAGCCTGAAAGCTAAACGGCGGAGGCCTAGCCCGCTGCCGAGGGCCACCCGCTGCAGCCGGTCCCGGCGGCACCGGCAGTCCCGGCGGCACCGAGAGGCGGCAGCGGAGCCGGCGAGGGCGGGGAGGCCCAGCCCTGGGAGGTGGGAGGCAGCCCCGCCCGGCCCTCCGGGCGACAAAATGGGTGTCACCGGGGTGGCGTGGCAGATGCTGTCGCCCCCCCCCGGGCGACAGCAGCGTGTGCTGGTCACGTTGTGTCCGAGCTCACCCACCGTAAACAAGGGACACGAACTGCAACTCCCTAATTTCGTGGAGGGGGGCCGGGGAACGGAGCCCATGACATCTGAAAAACAGGCTCTGACATTACATTTATTTGTGCAGTAATTTCCACACCGACAAGGTGAATTGTTTTCAAGTATACCGTTCCCTCCCCATCTCAAATGTCCACCAAGTCCTAGTTTCTCCTACTCCCTCTGGTTTTTCATTCACCCACTCCTGACTGCTACTTCCCTATGGGCTCCAAGGCCTCCTACCCACGCTTCTAATGAAAACTTATTTTCATGTCTTCCCTTGCCTGTTTTTTCAAGCAGTCACACTTCTCCCTTCATACTCCATCCCTTGCTAGTGGTTATTTCTCTCCCCACCCTCTCTGTGCTCTTCCCTTGACACAGTGATTCCCAGCTGCAGACTTCAGTCAGATTTAATTTTATTCTGACTCTCGCTTTTCCAGTATCTTCCTCCCTGTCAGTGTCAAACCCTAAACTGCAGTCCCACCCACTCTCCAGATAGTCACCTTGCCCCATAGTAGTAGGCTGCTCCTCTCCCGTGGCCATTTGAATCAGGATAGGAACCTATGCCTGCCTGGGAGAAGAGGCACTGGCAAGGCAGGGCACGAGATTCCTGTTTCAGTTCCTCAGTGCAGAAGAAATGGTCCTGGAAGGAAAATCCTGCAAAAGCTCTTGAAGAAGCATCTGGGGTCTTGTGCAGCTGTGGTCTGTGGGAAAGCTGCATGAACCACTTGAACACAGTCAATAAAAATTAATTTGCAGAAGCTTTAGCACCTACATTCCCTTATTGCCACACTGAGCTCATGTGAACTTTAAGTTTCACACTAATACCTATGTAATGTCATGAAGCCATGGTATATCTTCACAACAGTAAAGAAAGGTTTTTGGTTACACCGCCTCCTCCCAAGCATAGCACTGCCCTGACTATTAAAAAATAATAATACTGAAAAATAATGGTACTCGTCATGATCTGAGTCTCAAAAACAGCTACTGTGCTCTGACCCGAAGTGGCTATCTAGCATTTAATTTAAACAGGTCAAATATAGCAACATTTCAAGCAACTGAAAACAGAATCTCACAATGGACACTGTTAGGCAATCTCAGGAGCAGATGCTGCTTCTGAAACCCTTCTCTGACAACAGTAAATTACAGAATAAAATAAATCTAAAAGTTCATATGCACTCTGTTTCACTATACAGATAGCTAACTGACCACAAGTGTATTTAAATACTACAGAATTTTTTGAATTTATTTTACAAATAGTGGACATTTCAAATAAGTTACTCTGTGCACAAAAGGAGTGTTTCACGTGTTTGCTTCCCGACCTATTCCAGAACACAAAGGACCTAGACAGAAATTTGTCCAACCCAGCGTACAGCCTCTAACTCTCCCTTGTTCTGCAATCTCAGGTCAGTTTTGGATGGACTGCTGGAGGTCTATGGCAGGACGCCATTTTTGCTGCTTCAGATGAGGCCTCCAAAACCAGACAGAGCACCTTGCCTTTTCAAAAGCAGGAGTCTGCATCTGCTGGGAGACAGAGGTCTACTTGGGCAGGAGATGTACCAGCACATGTGGAAAGCTAAGCCCAACGCTGTAAGCCCTCATGGCAAGCCCAACAGAGTACCAGTGGCCACAGCAACAGTGGTGTGGTTGGTGCCAGGTTACAGTCTGACCTTCAAAGCAAGGTCATTGCCCACAGAATCTAAGTAATCCTCCAGGCACGATCTAAATTTTTATAGAAAGTGGATGAGAAGGGAAGGGGAAGGATGAGCGGAGAGGAAGCCAGATGTGGAGGTTTAAGGAAGCAGGCAAGCATATGGTGATATTTCCCTAGTATATTCTCCCATTTTTGGCTATCTAAAGCCAAAGACTTATGGAGCCAGAAGTTGTATCTGTATCTTACTGTTTACATGTCCTCAGTGGATCTTTCTTACATGAAGGTTCTCATCACTTTTTAACTTGTTCATGGACTTTCAGTAAAATGATTAACAATGATTCCCTGTCAGACAACAGCATAGTCCAGCAGGATAGAGACTTTAAGAGGTTATAACCTCAGAAGTGTTAAATCTGTGGGATAATTTAGTTGTATCAAACATGGGAGGAAACTTGATTATGGAGTGGATTCCTTCAGCAGTGATGCTAACAAGCCTCTCTCTCCTATCAGGCTCTTCATTCTCATTAATCTTCTACAAACATAGAAGTTTGAGATGCCCATTCCTTGTCAAACATGACTGGGGGAGGGACAGAGAGTCAGCATGTTCACGTAGGCCTCATTTACTTAGGAAACTGGCCTAAACACCATAAATACCCAATTAAACATGGAAATGACAGATTGATATTCAGTCAGTGCTTGGACTTTGCAAAAAGTTTGGCAAACAGTGACCAGTTAGGGTGAACAAATACAGTAACCTATTTGTAAAGTCTAACCTGATGGAGTCAGCAATACAGGAGGGTTTTTAAACCCCTACTAACCATCTTGGCCTGCCACTCTGCACCTTACACTGCCTTCAGGGGACTTCTGGAGGTCAAGGCCAAGATCTCCCATTCTTCTTGCACTTCCTTACTGCACTGATTACTCTTCAATTCCATTTTTCTCACCTTCTGTGAGCCTTGGGGTCTTGTCCAGGCATCTTCTGAACATCTCCAAGGCTGAAGTTTCCCAGCCTCTCTAAGCACCTGCTCCCAATATGAACTATCCTTCAGTCCAACTGAAACGTCCTTTGTGGCAGCTTGAGACAGTTGCTTCTCACTGTTTCACTGTGGACCTCTGAAGTGACTCTGGCTCAGTTCTTCCTTAGCCCCACATTAAGCCACACATTATGTCGGGTGCATTTGTTTTTCTGAATTTTGTGAGGTTTCTGTCAAACCATTCCTTCATTTTTCTCATTCCTTATCTGTTCTAGTCTCTGCACTCCCTCCATCTTCTGCTGCACTTGCCCAATGTGCAGGGAAAACTGCACTTTCAAGACTATTTCCTTCCTTCTCTGGATCTGTGCCTTTGCCGCTATGGGGCAGGGAAAGGAAGATAGGAGAAAAAACACATCATTTAAAGTGAAACCCATGCCCACCAAGGCCTGTTCCCAGCATGTGAGCCCACCCCACAGCCACACCATAACCTCGTGGTCAGAGCTGCACCTAAGGCAGAGTAATCCAATGTGCCAGCACAGACTGGGAGACAATGGGCTGAGAAGCAGCTCAGCAGAAGAGATCCTGGGGATGCTGGCACACCAGCCCGTGATGCAGCCTTGTAGCAGTGAAAGCTAACAGCTGGGTGGCACGAATGACAGCATAGTCAATGAGTGGAGAGGAATTTTTATTTCCCTCTGTACGGCACAGCTAAAGTTGTATTTGGTACACTGTGTCCATTATGGGCTCCCCAGCGCAAGAGAGGTGTGAACAAACTGGAAAGAGCCCAGTGGAGGACCACTGGATATGTGACCAGAGCATCGATACTGAGGAATCCGGATTTGCTTAGCCTGGAAAAGAGAAGGGCAAGAGGAGGCAAGGTTTTTAGCCTGGTCTCCTAAGTAAATGAGGTCTGTGTGGGCATGTTCTGTCTGTGTGGGCTCACCAAGCCCCTTTCCATCATTTACCAGCAGTCCTGGCTAACTGGGGAGGTCCCTGCTGACTGGAGATTAGCTAATGTGACGCCCATCTTCAAGAAGGGCCAGAAGGAGGACCCAAGGAACTACAGGCCTGTCAGCCTGACCTTGGTGCCGGGGAAGCTGATGGAGCAGATCATCCTGAGTGCTATCACACGGCATGTAGAGAATAACCAAGGGATCAAGCCCAGCCAGCATGGGTTCAGGAAAGGCAGGTCCTGCTTGACCAACCTGATCGCCTTCTATGACAAGGTGACCTGCCTAGTAGATGAGGGGAAGGCTGTGGATGTTGTCTATCTAGACTTCAGTAAAGCCTTTGACACCGTTTCCCACAGCATTCTCCTGGAGAAACTGGCTGCTCATGGCTTGGACGGGTGTACTCTTCGCTGGGTAAAGAACTGGCTGGACGGCCAGGCCCAAAGAGTGGTGGTGAATGGAGTTTACTCCAGTTGGCGGCCGGTCACAAGCGGTGTTCCCCAGGGCTCTGTGTTGGGGCCAGTTCTGTTTAATATCTTTATTAATGATCTGGACGAAGGGATCGAGTGCACTCTCAGTAAGTTTGCAAATGACACCAAGTTGTGTGGGAGTGTTGATCTGCTGGAGGGTAGGCAGGCTCTGCAGAGGGACCTGGACAGGCTGGATCGATGGGCTGAGGTCAATTGTATGGGGTTTAACAAGGCCAAGTGCAAGGTCCTGCACTTGGGCCACAGCAACCCCATGCAACGCTACAGGCTTGGGGAAGAGTGGCTGGAAAGCTGCCTGGCAGAGAAGGACCTGGGGGTGTTGGTTGACAGCCGCCTGAATATGAGCCAGCAGTGTGCCCAGGCGGCCAAGAAAGCCAATGGCATCCTGGCTTGTATCAAAAATAGCGTGGCCAGCAGGACTAGGGAAGTGATCGTGCCCCTGTACTCGGCACTGGTGAGGCCGCACCTCGAATACTGTGTTCAGTTTTGGGCCCCCCACTACAAGAGAGACATTGAGGTGCTGGAGCGAGTCCAGAGAAGGGCAACGAAGCTGGTGAAGGGTCTGGAGCAGAAGTCTTATGAGGAGCAGCTGAGGGAGCTGGGATTGTTTAGCCTGGAGAAAAGGAGGCTGAGGGGAGACCTTCTCGCTCTCTACAACTACCTGAAAGGAGGTTGTAGACAGGTGGGGGTTGGTCTCTTCTCCCAGGTAACAAGTGATAGGACAAGAGGAAATGGCCTCAAGTTGCGCCAGGGGAGGTTTAGACTAGATATTAGGAAATTTTTCTTCACTGAAAGAGTTATCAAGCATTGGAACAGGCTGCCCAGGGAAGTGGTTGAGTCGCCTGGAGGTATTTAAAGGACGTTTGGATGAGGTGCTTAGGGACATGGTGTAGTGGTGGTCTTGGCAGTGTTAGGTTTACGGTTGGACTCGATGATCTTAAAGGTCTTTTCCAACCTATAAGATTCTGTGATTCTGTGATTCTATGTTGCCAGTCAGTCCCTCTCCCAGTCAGATTTGGCAAGGAATGGGATCTAATAGGTGCTACTGCCTAAAAGGTAATTAAAAAGAGGATGGAGTCAGACCCTTCCCAGGACAAGAGGCAATGGGCATAACTTGCAACAGAGGCAATTCAGAGTATAATCTGGACAAAAATGCTTCCCCCAAAGCATGATTCAGCACTGGCTGAGGTCCCCAGGGAGGCTGGGAGCTCTCCACCCTTGAAAATGTACAGCAATTGCCCAGGCAATGCCCTGAGCAACCTGATCCAGCTTTGGAGTCCTGCTTGTGAGCAGGGGTTTGGCTCAGAGACCTCCGGAGGTCCCTTTTCATATAAACCTTTGTGTGAGTCTGTGTTTGCCCCTCCAGCTAAGTTTGGGCAACACTACCCACCTGAATGACACAGCAAGAAAATGGTAACACAAACAAGGGGAAGAGGATCACATCCATTGCACCTGACGCTTTTGCTGAGGAAGAGAACTTGGGGTGCACTCATGGACGTCTGCACGAAGGGACACAACTAGGACATGCTCCTCCAACGGATGAGTTATGAGGAGGCTGTGTAGGCAGAGCCGCCCAGTTACTACAAAGAGTTGGGTGCCACAGGGACAGGGCGAGCGACAGGTGCTGCCATAATGTCTGGTATGGGAAGTGGGCCCCTCCGGGCCACAAGAGCCAAGCACCGACTGTCTGTCTTCCAGGAGCCACTGGGCTGGCGGGACCCGGCAGCACTGGGGTGGTTCAGTAGCGCGCCTTGTCCCCAGCCGGCAAAACAGCGCCCCAAGGCGAGGCCGAGACCCAGACCCAGGGTCCGCCCCTGTCCCTGCCCCACTCGCACAACCATTGGTCCCGCGCCGCCCATCCCGCGCGCCTCTTGCCCGCAAATAACCCCTGCCCCGCCCCGTCCCCTACCCCTCCCTGCCTGGCTCTCTCCTGTCCCGCCACAGCCAATGGAGAGGCGGGCTCCGCCTCGCCTGCCTGGCCCCGCCTCCCTACCGCCCAGACCGAGCCCCGCCTTCGGAAGCGCTTTCTCCGATCATTGGCTAGCGGGGACAGCCCCGCGGCACCGCCCACTCGCGGGGTAACCTTTGCCTTAGTGAGCGCAGGGCCCTGCCCCGCTGCCACCGGCTGTCCAATCGAAAGCGCCATGGGGGCGTGGCCGGCCCGGCGCAGCCAATGGGCGCGGAGGGGGTCGTGAGCGGTGCGGGGGCCGCGGTGGCTGGTGCTGCTGCCGGGTTCGAGGAGCGACCGGCCGGCGGGGCGGCCGGGGGAGAAGATGGCGGTGGCGGGGTCCGGCTGGGGCCTGGCCCAGCTGGCAGAGGCCCTGGGCTCGTCGGAGCAGGCGCTGCGCCTCATCGTGTCCATCCTGATGGGTAAGGAAGGGCAGAGGGCGCGGCGGTTGGGGGTGACGGGTCGGGCGCCCCGCTCGCCGTGGGGCCGAGCGACTCCGCCGCCGCGCCGCGCCGCGCCGTGCCGTGCCGTGCCGTGCCGTGCCATGCCATGCCATGCCGCGCGGAGGCCAGGGCCGGGCAGTGGCTTGCCGGCGCGGAGCTGCACCTGTGTCAGCGCCGCCGTGCCAGGCCACGTGTGCGCGCGGAGCCGGCGGGCGAGCCCCGCGCCGCCACCGGCCCCGCCCCGCCACGGCCCGGCCCGGCCCGGCCGGCGGAGGGCGGCGTGTGCCCGGCTTGTGCCACGACGCGGTGGGGAGTTCGGGACGCGCCTCGCAGCAGCTGGCGGTGTGGGAGCCTGGGGCGACCCTCCGCCTCTCTGGGTGGAGAGGGGGAACCCGCTCTGAAGCGGGGCGGGTAGCCGGTCGGTTTCCCCGCAGGGAGGTGGGGGTGCGGTCCTGGCAGGCTGCCTGTGAAAGGGGTGCAGGCACCCCGCGTCCGGGGGCGAGGGGGAGAGCCTGGCTTTGAGACCTGTGGAGCCAGTCGCCGTGGTGCTGGCATTCGGCGTGCTGCGAAACGAGTCTGGTTTGGGTCTGCGTGGTGAGCACTGTTTTGGGCGCAAGAACTTTGTTTGCAGTTGTTCCGCTGTCTTTGCGTGAGTGCCAGGTACTGCATGTGCATCAAATTCCCCATGAGCATGTGTCGGGAGGGGTGTACGCTTAGGAATCTCCACAGCCCTGCTGAGATGTCGCCCTGTCCGAGTGCAGGGCAGCTTTCTGCCAAGAGACATTATTAGTGTCTGCAGCAGTCATGGAACTATGCGGGAGTGGCATGTCATCACGGGGACTACCAGGTAGGCTGAGCAAAGCTTGCTAGCTAAGTGGCCAGAAGACCACTTAGCTGTTGTGCTGCACTCCACCTGCAACGTGGAGCATGTTGCAAAACACATGCTGCTTATGCTTACCTAAACAAGACATAGTTAAGTCACATGTAAAATGATTAAGGCAGGGCTAGAGTTACGATGTGGGCTAACAATTGCGCGGGAGGTTATAGCTCCCAAAACATTAATTCAAATGTATGTATACATGCTGTCTACATAAACCTCTGCAGATGCCCAATGAAACTTTGGGTTTTGAAAGCTTTTGGTGGTGTAGTCACCTAGCAGATAGGAAATACAAGCTTTTCTCAGAACCTAAAAGTATATTTGAAGGGATACAGCTGCTATTGTGTGTTCTGTCAAAATAAAGTTCCTTTGGCTAACTAAAAGTATAATTTTTAAAAAGGCATGCAAGAAAAGTTGTGTCACTTCATAACTGTGGTCTGGACCAGACTTATTTCTGCCTGATTTAATCTACGATGTGTAAGATCAAACTAAACCAAAACATTCTTCACATCAAGGGTAAATGTAGGGGATTGAACTATCATTTTGAACTTAACTTAGAAGTTAGTTAAACCAAACTTCTATAAAGAAAAAAGTAGTAGGAAACATATAGAGGACATGCACATAAGTCAGCATGAATTAATCTAGCAGCTCCCCACAGCTGAATGGGAGAAGTCCTGCTTTCCTTTCTCCCACATCTGTCTCTGGTACTTTAATTACGATCTGATGGAATTTACTTGCCTGGCAGAAACCTAAACCAGAAAAAGCAGATAGTTTACTACCAGGTTAGTCAACTGAACCAAACAAGGGACTAGTCTAACAAGTACTGATGCAGAAAAGCGTGTGTGGAGGCAGATGCATACAGTAAAGTGATACCTTTGCAGAATGTACCTTGAACATACTCTCAGAGTTCCTTCTTCCTTCTTACTAGCAATAAGCTAGAACATGACATTGGAAGGCTGTTTCCTGCTTGGTGTCCTATGGGTGAGCAAAACCACTTATTTGAAATGAACAGCAGATAATTATCATCTTAATGATAAGAAGAGATGCCCACTGCAGTCAGTAGATTCATTAAGTCCGAGATTTGTGTGTGTTGTTACAAATGTTCCACATCCAGTGTTGACACCAAGCCCCTGAGACAGCACAGTGTCCCTTCCTGATGTGGGCCACTGTCTATTTTGCATAAAGTCTTAATGGATCTTTAGCATTTGTATTAAAAGTCTGGGGATCAGGGACTGGGAACCCACTCACATCTCTTTCCCCTGCATACCTGAAATGTATACCAAACCATCCTGGTTTGGAGCTGCACATTTCCTTGTCCTTTCTCCCTCACTCAGTATCTCTTAATTACATGCAATTGAAGGCATAACTTCAGACAGAAGGCTTAAAGGCATGCAAAACAGCCTCGCCTCTAGTTTAGTACTCTGGCAGGTCATGTAGATTGAACCACTGAGGGGATTGACTCCTTAAGCTTTCCTGCTTAATGGATGGGTAGTAAAGCATTACACCATTACATTAAAAGGAAGTGCCAATCACCACTCCAGAGCAGCACGAAAGGAGAGCGAGAAGAGTTCCTTAACCCAGCGCTAACATGAAAAGAAATGTTTGTTTAATTGCGGCTTAGCTTACAATCCTTTTAATGTGACCGAAAACCTTGAGGGTGTTGGTAATGCTACTAGTGCTGATACCACTTCATAGGATGGCATGGGGTATAAATGAAAGGCATTTCTAAAAGCTGGAAATGGCATTAGGACAGGCAAGGTATGGCTTTTCCTTTACTTCCTCCATTTCAGGTGTTTGCATAGATTCAGGAAGAAAATTATTTTTGTTGGCTGCAGCTAATACTGCTGAATTATTTCAGAACAAGACCATGAAGACAAAGCGCGGTACTCTGTTCCCAAGATGGATTGAAAAGTTGTTGCTTATTTCTCCCTCTGTGATGCAGTTTGCCATCTACACTGTGCAGTCCTACTGCAACAACTATTTCTAGGGTTTCACTGTTCAGGGTTTCACTGTTCACTGTTTACCAGAAACTGGTAAAATTAGCTTTCTGCAAAAGAGGAAGAATTGCAAAGGACTTTGCAACTTCTTACGTTAATTTCTGGAGAAAGCTGAATTATTGTTGAAAAAATAGTCTGAATGGACTCTCTTGATTCAGAATAAGAATGTTCACTTAGTCATGATCTGAAATAACCAAAAGAGGTCATTTAAAACTTTTAACATTCTGCCACTACTGAAACAAAATTAAATACAGGGGAGAATGAGAGAAGGAGAAAGGAGGAAGGAAGAGCAGCTAAGAACAAAAATTGGAGTAGTCCTAAAGGGCACCACGTTTTCTCAGTGAACAAATGAAGATTGTAACTGCTGAGTATATTATGGGGATTTTAGTCACAGCTTTGTATTTAAATCAGAGACACCTTTTATACATCCTGCAATTTTGAAGCAAAGCATACAACTAGAATAGAGTCCATTGTACAAGATTAAAAACTTACTTCAGACTTCCTGTATGTGAAGATTTGCATAAACAACCTTTGAAGAAGTTGGTCTGCAATTTGGCAATATTGTCAACAGCAGTAAGACTTGAAGCATAGTTCTGGACCCTGTAATTTTAAAAAATTGTGGTATGTCTAGTACAATAATGTCTGTCAATCATATGAAAACGTCTTTTGAGAGATATACTCTACCTTGCATTCTTCAGTAGGTCCAGGGCCTGGTGTTCCCCCAGGAGAAACTCTGTCTTTAGGTCAGCATGCAAGATGCCAATGGTCTCAGCTCCGTACCTACAGAGTTGCTTTCTGGTTGCCGGAGTAAGCAGTCTGAACCAATGCTGTCCTAGTCTCTCAGAGAAGAAACGGAGGGAACCCCTCCAGCAGTACGAAGGAGAGATGAGGGTTTCTGTGCTGCTGCTCTTGTCCTCCCGTGAGAGGAGACATTTCTTTCCTGCTGTCACCACTCAAAGTGTAAACCAGGATACAGAAGGCCTTGTGGCACTGTGTATTTAAGATTTTAGGTTGATCTTATTTCTTGTGTGGCTGTATGATCCCGAAGAATTCAAGATGTTTATCTGGCCATACTATTACACAGTGGCTTGCAAGGTACCTGGCATGTTCTGCTGCATAATATGGAAGGGGGGCCAACATACTGTTTACAGCCCTGAGCCAGAACTGACCCTGCTGATCTGCCCAGACCTGCCAGGAAAAGCACTGCTCTACAAAAAACCCTCATCTACAGACATAGCTGTGACCTGCAGAAAGTAACACGTTCCTTCTGAATAGGTGCCAGAAACCAGCTGCTTTGCTTGCAAGTGGTCTTACCTCCTCCTCTTCTACCTCTTAACAGTTTTTTACACCCTCTGCTTATTCCTGCTCTCTGCATCCTGAAGATTTTTAGGCTCAGTGAATTTCTCCTTCTGGTCACCCATAGCTGATGACTTATCCCAAATCAAGTCCCCAGCTGGTAAGCCAAGCAAGAACCTTACTGAAGGGGAGGCAAACAACTGGTTTTAACGGGTAAGAGATGGGAGAAGTTGTAAGAGGCAGCACCATCCTGTCACAGGTGCTAAAACCAGCCCTGTCACAGAGCACTCATGTGCTGCCTTTTTTAAACTCTTAACTTCAAATACATCTTATTCTTTAAATAATAAAAAAAAGAGAGCACTGCGTAATGCTACAGACTGACTGTGTCTACATTAGCAAGTAAAATGGCACAGTAGGAGCAGATCTGTAGAGCAAAAAACTGGTTTGTGTGCAGTACCTGATGTCTTCACTATGTGGGTTTTGGGCATTTACTTTGGATTTGCTTCAGTCCAGTTGTACGGACTGAGCACCCATTGGAGTGCATTTTCAGTTCAGTTTCATCTGAAGAGAGTTGTGTTCACATGCTTTGAGATGGTTCTGGTATGCAAACTAAAGCACTGTAAGTGGACTTCAAAAGTACACTCCTGAGCTGAATTGAAATACTCACATATATGCACTCAGTCTTAAACGAAGTGTGGGACTTTTGCAGTATTATAGACAGAACGAGAACACCTTTGAAGTCAAAATATTAGGTAAAGCTTATATTTTAACGTCTTTTTCCTGTTGTCCCCTTCCTTTTAGTTTTAGCATTCTTATAAGAAAATGGAGACAATTGATCTGTTAGATGTTAACAACAGTGGAGTTAACTGATCAGCAAAAGGGAGAAGAGGAAAAATGGTCTGATCTGCTCTCTTGAAGACAAAATGAAGCTAACACTTATAAAAGGGGAAATAAATGGAGCAGATATTAAAAGAATGTTTCTGGTGTTCTTATTTGTAGCTTTATCTCCAGAAAAAGACAGGCATCTTAATCGCCCATTCCAGAAGATGGCAAACTTCTGGCAGTGCTATTTTTGCTTGGAATTAGTAGAACTTTCCTCCTGCCTCCAGCCTCTCGATCATTTACTTGTTTTGCTCAATTAGATTCTTGTATCTGTGGACAACCTGGGCGTTGTGCAGTGGCCCATTACTCTCCCAAATGGCTGTGTTGAAGAAGCTGACCTTGTCCTTTCCTTCCAGTGTCGGGATTCTTTTAACCAGAGGTCATCCTCTTGTTCCTGTGAGGTTAAAAAAAAAAAAAAAAAAAGAGGATGAATTTATCAGCAGCAGCATGTCTCGGCTAATTTGCTCCTTTTATGTCAGTTGCTAATTCCCTTCTATAGAAAGTCTGTCTAGAGGCAAAACCCAACTCTGCGTACAGACTGCTTTTCAACTCCATGGTGTGTAGAGGAGGAGAATTACCTTGGATCAGGAGGTCACCTTCTGTTTTCTCCAGGAGTATTACAGCTGGTTTCCTGCCTCAGTCCGCTCTGCCTGAGGGAGCTGTGAAAGAGGAGTTTGGCAGGCTGGGAGATGCTGTGCAGGGTCCCTCAGCAGCAAGGAGCGGGGACTCCCGTCCTGTTGCTTCTGAATGGCAAAAGCAAAGCAGCGCAGCATCCTGCCCGCCAACATATCCAAATGTGACAGCAAGCTTGTCAGGTGGCAACGGTAACTTCAAAACCTGCTCTCCTGCTTTTGCTGTGCTAATTCAGGCTGCTTCAAGAACACCATAGTGGAGCGGGAGTACTGCCATTGTTATCGGTAGGAATAATTCGTTATTTAATAGATAGTTTACAAGTGTTCAAAAATGCATGGGCCTCAGCAGGATGGCCATTGATATTCAGTATCCACTGCCATTTGGGGGTTAAAGTTTATATCTGCAGCGTGGAACTGGCCCAGTTGTAAAACTGAGAAAATTACCTTGCGTGCAGCAAAACTGTAACTAAATTGCAGTCCAGAGTACTAGCAAGTTGCTCTGGATATCAGAAGAATTTAGGCTGACGTTGTGACTTTTGAACTGGAACAGCACCCATGTAGTACAAGACCGGGATTTAAATTTATGGCTTTCTAAAAACATATATGCTGTGCATGCTAGTAGCTCTCTATTTGCAAGGGCTCATAATTCTTTCTGCTTCAGAGCAGCATTACCCAAACCATGATATGATCTCCTGCATAGAGCTAAAAAGGAGTACGTGTGACAGGTCTTTTAAAGAGTAGGAATATTAGTTGGGGATGTGATAAAATAGATAAAATTTCTGGCTTTTAGAAACTTGAGATATATTATAGTATTCAGTCATAATTTAATTCTATCTACAGCTGGAGCCAAAAAAATATTTCTTTTCTGATGAAAACGGAATGTTTTGCAAGATGGTACTGATTTTTGAGAGAGTGGGAAATCCTTGAAAATGTGGTTTTAAAACCGTAAGTGTCAACGAACAGCAATAAATTGTGCTTTGCCTATATTTCTGATCGGATCTTTCTCCCCCTTGCTCAAAAGGGGGAAATATTTTTCCACAGTAAACCGCAGTATCTTAACTTCTGATCTGATGGTAACACTTTATTTTTTTTTTTTTTTACTACTTTCCATTTCACAAATCTGTTGTCAGCAGGAAAATTGACATGAGAAAAAAGAATCCCTGTCTATATGTTTCTGCATATAAGGCTGATAGACAATATGACTTCCTTTTTTTTTTTTTTTTTTTTTTTTTTTTTTAATCATGTGAATTGCTCTAACTCTTTGACTTACTCCTGTATCCCCAGGGAGCCTGTGTGATGAACTCTCTTTGCTGATTCCCTCTTTCCTCCTCAGCTTGGCATTCGGGGACAGCAGAGGCACATACCTCTGATTCTGGTGTTGGAGCAGGAAGGGAAAGGGATGGTTTGGGTAAGGCATTTTGTAGGGGAATTTGGAGCTGCTGCTGCGGAAGGGAAGAACAAACTGGATGAGTGTGCAGGAGTGAAGTTGCCAGGCTTTGCGGGTGAAGGACTGTGGTATGTGGGGCTGGCCAGCTGCTCAGTCTGAGAAAGCAGCCTGTGGCGTGGAAACCGGTGCAGGACACAAAAGGAGGAAGGAACAGGAATGAGGAGGCAGGGAAGACTGAAAGAGGGGTGGCAAGAGGCTGAGGAAATGGGAAGCAGCAGCTCAGTTTCAAGGAGCAGCAGGTACACACCTGGGCTCAGCAGAGCATGCCACCGTCTGGGATCTAGAAGGGAGCCCAAAAGTCCCAAACTCTGGGACTCCTTCCCAAGGGGTTTGTGGGGGACAGAAAGGACCTTGAAATGACTCCAGTCATGCCTCAGCCTGTTAGCACTGACAGACTGCAATACGTGTATTTTAGATAATGTGACAGAGTTTCTCCTTTCCTCTCACAGTAGTGACTAGATTTGGCCTTGCTTATTGGAAACCTTTCATCCATCAAACACTTCAAGGCAAAATGTGCATTTCATCACCTTTTATTACTGCTCCATATAAAACATGACTACCTACTGCTACTATTACTCCATTAGTGCAGGTACCAGAGATCTGTCCACTGCTACAGATTTCAGCTAGGCTAATAAGCAGTGTGGATGCCAGTATGTGATGAATTTCCTTTTTTTTTTTTTTTTTTGGTAGAAGAGATTTTTTTTTATTTTGTTTTTAATCAGGATAAAAGAACACAAGCTTGCAAAGTAAAGCAGTAAGTTATGAAATGCCAGAATTAAAGTTGCTTCTGCTATCCCAATTCAGCTTGTTGTGCATGTGTCTTTAGAAACACTAATTGTGTGAACAGACTTCACATACTCATGAGATGGACAACGCTTCCTGTGTCAATAAATATATTATGTTTTAATACATGTCTAACGTGACAATGTTTATTGCATGCTATGTGAACCTCACATAGATGACAATTTAATTTACTCATGGGTTTCTGTATGGCACTTCTCACCGTACTACCAGAGTACTTCACAAATGTTTGCTTCTCACTAGAGCCACAAATGAATAATCTGGAGGCATTCCTAAATTGGACTGGGAACTAACATGCAGAAAATGCAAGGAAAAATCTCCTTCCAGTTCTCTTAGCTGCTCCATATGATATGCTTCTGACTGATTTTTTTTCTAAACTACTACATGCGTAGTCCCCGTGGATTTTAGTTACAGCTTTGTATGCCCAGTACTTCACAAATCAGATACAAATCTAAAGTTAGAGAGTTAGAAAAGAAAGAATATGCTACTGGAGATCATTTGGGGAACTCTAGGGTTAAAGTTGGTCAGCATCATATAAGAACTCATTGAGGTGGGAGCAGGGATTGATTTTTTTAGGACAATATAACGGTATTAACCATTAAATTCCCCCCTCCCCCCCCCCTTTTTTTTTAATCTAGCTTCTTGCCACATTCACTGTATTTGTCACAGAATTTGGATTCATGTGTTTCAGCATTATCCATATCTATTGAATGAGGCCAGAAGCTGTAATCCTGGAATTTCTTGCACTTCAATGTCAACTTTGATATAATAACGTTCCTATTAAAGGAACATTATATGTTTATACGTATTATACATTTCTTCTGTATAATACAAAGAATAAGTCATCTGGCTTCTATCCCCCAGATTGGAAATACAGTATCAGGAACGTATACCATGACCTGTGTTGATGATGTATCTATGTAAAGTACATGTTCCTAATTACATGTTCAAGAAAGCTATAATCTGGACCATTACGAACGCTTGTCTACATTAATTTACAACTCTCTCATCTTTTTTTTTTTTTCGTCGTCTACTCAGGATATCCTTTTGCCTTGTTCCAGCGCTATTTCCTCTTCCAGAAGGAGACCTACCTCATTCATCTCTACAATGTGTTCACAGGACTCTCAATTGCTTACTTCAATTTTGGTAAGTTGCGTTTGGGAAGAGCGCTGCCTGGTCCAGGGCGTGCTGCGATTTGGGAGGGCCTATAATGGGAAAATGTCATTTCTACTTCATCTCTCTCTTTTTCCCCCCCTCCACAGGCATGCAGTTCTTTCATTCCCTGCTATGTGTCCTCATCCAGTTCCTTATACTGAGACTTATGGGTCGCACAATCACTGCCGTCTTCACCACGTTCTTCTTTCAGATGGTAAAACTCTCTTTCTTACTGCATCGGTTTGTATAAAGGAGCCCTCTGTTCAGTTTTGCACTTCCCAGTAGCAACTGTGGGTGGAAAAGTGGAGACAGATCAAAACCAGCTGGAGGAATTAGTTTGAATAACCCAAACAATGGTTTCTTTCAGATATACCTTATGGCTGGATATTACTTCACAGCCACAGAGCATTATGACATCAAGTGGACAATGCCGCACTGTGTCTTGACGCTCAAGTTGATTGGTGAGTGACATCTCCTTCCTATCTCTTGCACTCTGCAACCCGTACCTCAGGGAAGAGAGGACTGCTTGCTCAGCCCAACCAGCCCATCCCAGGGCTTCAAATAGTTGTTTCTCACCTTTAGGTCTGGCCATCGATTACTATGATGGAGGAAAAGATCCGGTGAGTAAGACACCTTTCCTTCTTCATTCCTCCTCCCCTCTTCTGGGCCATTCCATTGAGCTAGAGGTCAGAAAATCAAGTTCAAAGGATGCAAGTTAGCAAGCTGCATTCAATGTTTGGTAAAACCCATAGCTGAGAGGGAAGCATCTGTGAGTGTCTGAGGGCACTGAATTCTGGAGTGGAAAGAAATAATTTGGAACAGAGACAGGTAGTGATTAGAGATGGACAAAAGTTATTTCAATCATGTCAGAATATTATTCTGCCTGCTTCTAAATTCCCCACCATCTCCTTCCCCCAAGCTGTTGCTTTAGATTCCCGATCCCCAATGCTCTGTGTCTTGTGGGTAGTGTACCTTTAACTTGCAGACCATCAACACTGGATCTCAGTTCCCATCTTCCTTTCCTTTGTTTAGTCTTACCATATCCTTGTGAATGGTTGCCCTTTACCATTTGTTAGGGCCCTGTTTTTAGAACAGGTGAAACAGTGAGAGAAGTTGCACAGCACAATGTGTGGGAGAGGGCAGAACACTTGCTACAGTCTCTTAATCCTACTTCAAGTATTTGCATTCCCCAGCTCCTGTTTGGGGCCTGACCCAGTCTTTAGCATCCATGGAATCACTGCTGACTGCAAGAAGACAAGATTGAGCTGAAATTTCCTAAGCTGAAGTTTCAAGTATTTAAAGACAATGAATTCTTGCATCAAGAAGTAGGAAGTGTAGGACGATAAAGCCTTGGGAGAGTACATGTGATTGCAGTCAGGGACTGGAATAGGTCAGATACAGTGCTTTTAGTATGCCTGCTGTGCTGGCAGGGATGCATGTCAATAGATCCCTTCCATGTTTTGAGCTTATTTGGGAATAGAGGTCTGTGCAACTGGTCTCAACTATTGGATCTTGTTGCTATTTAGAGGGGGTGGGGATAGAGAGGGCTGGGGAGAGGAATGGACGTGAAGTACAAGGTGGAAAGTTCCATATACATGGAGAGCAAGAACTGAGACCGTTAAGGAGGTAGCCTGAGAACATAACATTCGGAGCTAGTATGAGATCCCCTAGGATGATGTTAATGCCGCTCCCTTTGGTGCAGGAGTTCCTGACCCCTGAGCAGCGGCGATTTGCTGTCCGGGGAGTTCCTACCTTGCTGGAGGTCTCAGGATTCTCCTATTTCTATGGTGCCTTTATGGTGGGGCCTCAGTTCTCCATGACAGACTATCAGAAACTGGCAAGGGGTGAGATGACTGACGTTCAAGGCCAGAGACCCAATAGGTAATAAAAAGCCACTTAGCTCTTCACCTTCCTAAGATCCCAAAATGCTGAATCCTCCACATGTTCCCTGCAGCAGAGTGCCTTCTTACCTGGACACTGAAGTACTGTGACCAAAAGTGATTTATAAGACACGGCAGTCTTTCAAAAGTTACTCATAACTCTCTGTGTAATGTCCTAGCATTGTTCCAGGGCATGAACGTCAACAACCATTTGACATCTTTAGTATAGACTCCGTCCCAACGTGGTAACGTTAGCATCCCAGCTTCCAAACAGAGGCATCTGCTGCAGTGGAATGTGGTGACTTCCTATCGCTGTCTCCCCTACCTCCTCTTCTCCACTTCTCTTTTTAAAATTATGAGTTTGAAGGTCTCTTTCCAAGGCTATTCTTTGACCTTCATGTTTTTCTTTCTCAGTTTTATGCCTGCTCTCAAGCGCCTGAGTTTGGGTCTCTTGTTTCTAGTAACCTATACCTTGTCAAGCCTGTACGTCTCTGATGAATACCTCATCTCAGATGATTATATGGTATGTATTCATTTGGCAGTTCTGGGGTGTGGAAGAATTCCACTTCTCTGGTAGGCACTGAATCTACAAGAGTGGATTTTTTCTTCTTTTTCTTTTTTTCTTTTTTTTTTTTTTTAGTTTTGCCTCAATTTAAAAATAGGTTAAGTCAGCAACTAGTGATAAGTCTTTCCACAACTGATTTGGCTTTACTGCCTGTCCTGTGGATTCCATTTGATGCAGAACAGGAATGTGTTAAGCTGAACTGAACCAAATGAAAACTTCTACAAATAGAGAATTAATCTTAGATGCTACTGTTGTTTTTGGAAACCTAACATATGTGTTTTGTGACCTTTTAATGACCTTCCATTTAACCATTACATGCAAAGAACTTCAGTAGAGTAACTTGCAAGGCTTACCAGAATTTTTGAGGTTCTTAGAAAACTCTTAACAAGTAATTTCTACCTGCAGATGATCAGTGTTTCTGTGTCAGCATGAATAAATGAGGGTGTAAATTCCATGATGATTATACTAATCCCAGAGTCCTCCCAAAGTACCTATTTCAGTACAGCCAAATATTACTGAAGGAAGGAGAATGATGTGTAAATTTGTGTAAGCCAATAGCCTGGCAGTCCAGTCTCAACACATATATCAGATTAAAATGAAAGACAGTGATGAGATCTCATCTACCTTGTCTCATTATTGTCACACAACTCCATTTTTAATTTTTATTCTATTTCACTCTTTATCTCTGCAGGAGAAGCCTTTCTGGTTCCGTTGTGGTTACATATTGATCTGGGGCAAAATTATACTCTACAAATATGTAACCTGCTGGCTTGTTACGGTGAGTCTAGATGTTGTTCCAGAAACAAAAGGCAAATGAACAAAGGTAGCACCTTTGCAGCTACTTAGTATGCTGTTGGACTTAGCACTAAATGGAAGTAATCCAAATATCTGGAGGTCAGTGCAGGTCAGTTTAGCTTGCTTTAAGTTAGCAAAGGCTAGCTAAAAAAAAGCAGGCAGTTTTTAATCCATTTGTTCCATCTGCAGTGGTGTCTCTGCTCAACACGGTGAGAGTCAGAGCTTCCCCACCTCTGCCTTTCCAAAAAAAAAAAAGGGGCAATGTTTTCCTCTCATCTTTCTTGTGAACCTTTTTCCATAGGAAGGTGTCTGCATCCTTGTTGGTCTGGGGTACAATGGGAAGGACCAGAGTGGAAAGCCTTTGTGGGATGCCTGTGCCAATATGAAGATCTGGCTGTATGAGACAACACCTTTGTTCACGGGGACCATTGCTTCTTTTAACATCAACACCAATGCTTGGGTGGCCCGGTGAGCAGGACAAAATTCCTCTTCTATAATGTGTTGGTAGCGTCTGTCAACAGAACCAAGATTCTAGGCTGAGAGGGAGCACTGGACCACTAGAGGAAGAATCTGCCAGTTTTCAGTTCTTAACGCTCTTTCTTGCATGTTTTGCTGCTGTGCCATTTGAAGCAGGTTACTGGGTTAGACAGATCTTTTCATTCAATCTAAAAGGGCAGTTCATTAATATAGGCAAGCTGTTGACGGCAGCAGGAGGGCAGAGGCTAGAATGGGACTACAGCAAGCCCTTCAGCCTGCCTGGTCAAACAGACACAGAACTGCTCTAACAGCTGGTTCCTACATCATGCCTCTTGATGCTCCCTATGCAATGATTCAGCTGGGTTTTGGTTTGGCACTTCCTGGGGGACACAACTGAATTGTAAAATACCTTCAATTCTGTGTGCGTTGTCAGATGAACCACTTCTCCCCGTCAGCTGGGACTTCTCTAAGACAAGGGCTGAGGTACATTTTGCCCTGGTAAGGGGAGCTGTCTTGCTGTTTCTGTCACCACAGGGTGTGCAAAGGCATACACTCCCCTGTGCCTTGCACCTCTGACATGGAGAGCGGAAGATGGACAATAAACTAGAAGCACTTTGAATTTGTTTCTTTTCTGCTCTAGCTACATCTTCAAGCGTCTGAAGTTCCTGGGTAACAAACTGCTGTCACAGGCACTGGCCCTGTTCTTCCTGGCCATTTGGCATGGGCTGCACTCTGGCTACCTGGTGTGCTTTCAAATGGAGTTGCTTATAGTCATCGTTGAAAGACAGGTGCGCTTTGTCTGACTTAACAGAATGGGGTGGCCTGCATTAGCCTTTCCCTATGCATCTGGAAACTGCCACACTGAAGGCTTTACTTGGATTAAATATGAAAAATAGCTGCTCACTTTGGAATTGGTGTTCAAACATGATACGGTTCTGTTCTCAAGAGTTCAGTAGCTTGCTGGCTTCTGCATGAGCAAGCCATAAATTTATTGGAGAAGCTGACAGGAAGAAAAGTGGAGAACTTGGCATATAAGTAGAGGGCAACTGAAGTGCTTGGCAGCTGGAAAGGCTGGAGGACAAGCACATGAGCTGAATGCCTCTGCTAAATCTCCCTCCCCGTACTGAGAGAACAATATTCCATATTTAAACTTCTTTTTTAATTAAAACTTTGAGCAGGATGGGGTACTTAGCTACTTTTTTTTTTACTAAATTTGACTGTTTACTAAAATTCATTTTACACAGCTGGATAGATACTTTGGCCCTAGAGCCTGCATATATAGCCACAGGACATCCAACTGAGGAGAATTCTGTTTTTTCTTTAAATTAGGTCATAAACCTTGTTCGGGACAGTCCTCCCCTAAGCACTTTGGCCTCCATCACTGCCTTGCAGCCCATCTTCTATGTGCTGCTGCAGGCTAACCACTGGATGTTTATGGGTTACTCTCTGGTGCCATTTTGCCTTTTCACCTGGGACAAATGGATGAAGGTATTTAGTAGCCACAAACAGACAACCCATGCAACTGATCCTTTTCCCTCCATGCTTTCTCATATGTTCTTGGCTCAAAGCTGCTTGTTGATCCTTAATCCTGCCTTTCTCTTTACAGGTGTACAAGTCTATTTATTTCCTTGGCCATGTGTTGGTCTTCACCTTATTATTGGTGTTGCCTTACATTCGCAGATTAATTGTGCCACAAAAAGAAAAGCTAAAAAAAGCAGAATAACAGCCAAAAGGTAAGGCTGTGCTGTGTGGAGAGAATCCCACACTTGGGCTAGGAGGTGAAGTGGGGCAGCAATGTTACATCCCAAGGTGAAACACAAACATAAGAACAGCCAAACCAAATCTACCACTTTTCTCTTTTTCAGATTGTACCACCTGTGCATTTGTAGGAGTCGATTTAACACTCCAGAAGCAACGCATCACCTGCCAAGTTTGCTGTGTTGAAGTATGACTTTTTTCAACATGAGGAGGGGGAAAGAGAAAGCACAGGGTCAGAGACCCGAAAGGAGGGGAATGGAGTAAGCCTCCTTCCAGATCCTCCACCTTCTGTATGTTGCCTTATCTCTCTGCCACCCTCCAGTGGACACTCGTGTCTTTCTGCTGATATCAGATGATTGTAAAACACTCGACGCAGGCACTGTATTGGATTGGAGCCACCTTCTGACTTTTCTACGTTTGTCATCCAAGATAAAAATTGCTCCTGGTCTTTTTCATATCAGCTTCAGCTCCTTTCCTCTTGGGTGCCTCGGTGTGGGAGTGTGAACTGTCGCACATCACTGAGCAAGGTGATTCTACAGGACTGAGTAACTTCAGCTGCAGGGCAAGCAGGGCACAGCTAAATTTCAGTTCCATGATAAATTTGGGCCGAGTCCCTGCTCTAAAGGGATTAAGCCTGCCCACGTACTAAACATGAGAAAGTAAAATACACAAAAACTCTTATCAAAAGTGACCTTTAATAGGAGGAAAAAAGGTCAGTGGGGCAGTCCACTTAAAGTCTCATTGCTCCAGAAGCTACAAGGATGAAATTGAAGCCTTTTCCCTTCCAGCACCCCAAAGGTGCACGAGCTCCACACCTAAGTAAAACAGCCTCTCCAGAACATGGAGTCACTGTATAGGAGTCCACCACAACAGTAGTAGCAGCAGAAGCTCACACTACTCCCCAAACTTCCTCAAAGGCAGTAGTAATTTTAGCACATGTCAGGGCAGCAGAGAGGGGATAGTTGCTGATGGAGACCATCTTTTCTGTATAGTCAACATTGACCTAGAAGAGAGAAAAATCAAGCTGCAAGTTTTCACTTAGTCCCATCTATCTCTGTTGGTTGGAGAGGCACAATATTTCTCCAAGGTTGAACACAGCCACAATAAAACACAGCAGGACAACTGCTAGCCCTCACTAGTGCCCTCTCTCGGGAGGGAGAAAAGTCCCTAGCATTGCAGCGTTGGGACTTTTTTTGACAAGCCTAGCTGGGGGAAAAAAGCAGGGGTGGGACAGGGGGACCAAGCAAAAAAAAGAGCAGAAGAAAAAAAACCCCATACTCAGAACAAGACTGAAATCTATTTTGATAAAGATTTTTTACACCCCCACTTACCGAACCATGGGCAAAAGCTCCCACAACAACGGCAACTGGCTCTGCTGTAGGAACCAGTTCACGCAGATCTGACACCTTTGGAACTGCAAAAGAGGTACCTATCTTCACACAGCCCACAGGGAGATGATCACTGACTGGATTTTTAATCACCTACAGAAAGCAGGAAGTTAATAGGGGTACAGAGGTAAGAGACCCTGCCACATAGCTCAGTCTATGGTTTGTAAAAAAAAAAAAAACAACAAACAAACACCACACCACACTCCTACATCACTAGCTGCAAAGGAGGAATGTTGTGACGTTACCTGTGAAGAGTCAAAGAATGTTTACCTTCAACAACTTCTGAGGCCCATCAGCTGCTCGAACGCTGAGCTTATGCAGCAACTGAACTGACAAGAGAAGAAAGTTAGTTAAGCTGTCTCTTCTTTTGCCAGAGGAATCTTATCCTTTACCTAGTGATCAGAGCTAAAAAGTAGACAAAAGTCTATCTTTAGACTTCTCAGCATCTTCTAAAGCAGTCCTCAGAAATACTGATCAGTGAGTTATTTTGCTGCTAGCACAGTCTCATGCAGGCACTCCCCGCTGTGCTAAGGAACACATAGTCGGACTATGCATCCTGGAACTCACAAAAAGACACTTTCATTTCTCTGCTCTTTTCTCACTTTCACATTTTTAAGGTTGGTGCAACTTTTTGACTCTTCCCAAAATTCTTCTACTCCTAACCACCTTCCTGTGTTATTTTGTGCCCAGTATAAAGTTTGAATCACTTACCCATAAGACCACAGAATCGATCAAAAGTTCTTGGGATTCTGGTTTGGGGATTGACTTCAATTAGAACATTCTTCTGGGTATGGATATAAACCTGCAGGAGACCAGCCCGATTCAGGGGGCTGTCCATGAGCATCAGGAGACTCTAAAATAGAAAAACATGCAGTAGTGGAAATAGAAAAGGTGCAAGAGAGAGGACTCTTAGAAAACTTGAGGGTTAGCTCCTATGAATGCACAAGGAACTGATATTGAGGCAGAAAGGAGTTCATCTGGGCATGTGAACTCTATTGTAATGCTGAGAGAAAGCAATCCCATAGCCAAATAAAAAGAATTACTAAACTTACAAATAGTATAGTGGGTAAGGCCAAACTCACCCCTGTTCCAGGGGCACAAACAGACCCCAAGACTGAAGAACAGCCTCCCTCAAGCCGACTGCCCGGCCGCCCTGCCACCGCCCCGAGCAGCCCAGGCCGCCGCAGATGCTGCCTGGATCCAGCCGGTACCTGGTGGGTGATGTCGGGCCGCACCTCCCCGGGGTCCCGGCCGTTCCGCAGCAGCAGCGCCTTGTGCTTGTCGCAGTTGAGGAGCTCGAACGTCTTCCCCACCTACGACCAAAGCACGGAGAGGTAGGCAAGGGCGCCCACGGCCGCCTTCGGCCCAGCCGGACCCACCACCACCACCCACACCTTCACGGTCTCCAGACTCGCCCCCTCCAGCACCACCAAGAGTCGCCGCGGCCCGCGGGGCCGCTTTGCCCCCAGCGAAGCGTCTTCAGCCTCCGCCTCCTCCTCATGAGGCCGCCTGGGCGCCGCCATTTTGCTACCGCCGCACCGCGCGGCACCTGGCATACGTCACCGGGAGCACCGCCCCCAGGCCGCCCACCCAAGATGGCGCCTGGGACGCTCTGGTTATCTCGCTCCGGCCGGACCCACTTCCGGAGGGCAGTACGGCCCCGGTGGAAGGCGGTGGCAGGGCAGGAAGGGGCGGTGACGCCGCCTGCCCCACGGTTTCCCGCCGGAGCGCCTTGACGCCTGCAGCTTCCGGTGTCCTTCCCGGTGGGGAGCGCGGCGCGGTGCGGCCATGGCGCAGAACCTGAAGGACCTGGCGGGGCGGCTGCCGGCCGGGCCGCGCGGCGTCGGCACCGCCCTCAAGCTGCTGCTGGGCGCCGGCGCCCTGGCCTACGGCGTCCGCGAGTCTGTCTTCATCGGTGAGTCCCTTTCGCCCCCCCCGCGCCCGGTTCCTCCGCCTCCCGCGCTGACCGTGCCCCTTCTCCCCGCAGTGGAAGGCGGGCAGCGGGCCATCTTCTTCAACCGCATCGGCGGCGTCCAGCAGGACACTATCCTCGCCGAGGGGCTGCACTTCAGGTAGGGCCCAGCTCCCCTCTCCGAGCCCGGCCCCGCGGGCCCGGCCGCGGCTGCTGCGGGACCCGCGCTGCCCTGATCGCCCCGCGTAACGGGCCTCCCGGCCTTCGCAGGATCCCTTGGTTCCAGTACCCCATCATCTACGATATTCGAGCCCGGCCACGGAAAATCTCCTCCCCCACCGGCTCCAAAGGTGAGAGCGGCTCCGCAGGCCGGAGCACGAGGCCTAGGCAGCGCCTGTGGGGTGGGATTCCGGCTGCGGCGCTGGCCCTGCTTCTATCTCTTTCTCCTCTTCAGATTTGCAGATGGTGAACATTTCGCTGCGTGTTCTCACACGCCCCAATGCCGCAGAGCTGCCCAGCATGTACCAGCGCCTGGGCCTGGACTATGAGGAGCGAGTCCTGCCTTCCATCGTTAATGAAGTGCTCAAGAGTGTGGTAGCCAAGTTTAACGCTTCACAGCTCATCACTCAGAGAGCCCAGGTGAACTTTTCTGGAGGAGACTTACACTCAGGTTGCAAAGAAACAACTAAAGTGTGGATATGGGGAATGTTACAATAGATGAAGGATAAATATATTAGGCTGGTGGATGTTGCATCCAAATGGAAAGGGCATGGAACTGTATCTCGCTTACAGTTTGATTCCGATACGGATACAAACACTAAGGCTGTACCACTAGCTTCTGAGAAGACAACTGGATTCATTGGTATATAGAGTGCAAAACTGTACCATAATGTAATGATGGGGGAGGGAGAGCTGATTTACATCATAGTCCACAGGTAACAGTAGAACTGGCTTTAAAAAAATGATTAGTTGGCCTTTCATAGGTCTCAGAAGAGCTGTTAGAGCAAACTAAACAGTTTTAAAGGATCTGAAAAGCGGAGTGGATGAGCAGTTAACAAAGCAGTAAACTTTCAGTCATGGGTGCTACAGAAGGGTAGCAAATATTTCTGTTTAGAGAAAGGTTAGAGAGTAGTGTGGGCAAGTTGCAAAATAATAGAAATATTTAGCTTATAAAAGCCTATACTTGAAAGTTTGTGTTCTGATAATTTCATTGCCAGGGATTCTGAGAATACCTGTCACCTATCACAGCTGAGGGAGAGAGAAGTTGCTGATTTTCTTTTAAAAGGCTTTAGAGGAGATCTTGTGTGAGTCTACTAAAGAGGATAAGTTGTCAGAAAGGTGAAATACAAAGCGTCTCTTAACTAGTTGCTGATCCATGACAAAAAAGTTAAGCGTCCAGGTCATGTTGTGGGAACTGATCCATCGCAGGTTTTGTGCTAGGCCACATGCTGTGCACTGAAGTGGTTTGTTAATGATCTTGTAGAAAGAGAATAAGTGGAAAAGGAGGATGTGACAGCAAAGAAACAATGTCTGCAAGGGATTTAGGTTTATCGGAAGCAAAGACGACTTAGGTATCTCTGAAATTTCTGAATAAAGGGACTTGAATTTGCCTTCTTGTCCTATATTCGTTCGTTACTGTGCAGTAATGCATATTGAAACGATTGATAGTCAGAAGAAAATGAAGGGACTTTACGTCGTTACGTGCTTGCAGTTCACTCAGTGAAGGATTCTGGCATCATTTTAGAATTTTGCTCATAAACAGCTGCACTAAAAGTAAAAGCAAATACTAGACTGGTCAAGGATGTGATACTGCAGCAATCATTTCTATTTAAGTCAATATTTGGTGCAGGACTTGTCAGCCTGCCTGAAGAAGATAACTGGCAAGTTAAAGGTAACTCAGAAATGAGTAGAATAAATCAAAATATCTACCAACAACACTCGTCCAAAGAGACTAAAAAAAGTGGAGTAGCCACACTAGATGAGTAGCTACAGTAGTTAAGAGATGTGATACGTCTACAATGTGTAGCAGTGGGGAGTGGTAATTGTTATTTTCTTAATCTGAATATAAATATGAGGAGACAGTCAAACTGCAAACAGTGGCAAATTCAAGATGGAGAAGGAAATACTTATTGCCAAAACACGTAGGAACTGTGGAACTAGATGTGATAGGATGTGAAAGCAAAAAAACTTTCAAGAAGTTTTTTATTTTTGCACTAGTAATTGTATAGTATAGTTAAGTAATAACTCTAAATAAGCTGTAATATACTTTTGAAAATGCAGTACATAGCTATGGATATGCAGCGTTATTTAGAGGTGACAGATTCAGAGATGGTATTAATGTCCGTGGTTCAGGGTTTGTTTTAGGTGATGTCTCTCTTGGGCCTGATGTGATGTGAATGAACTGGAAAGAGCAGTTGTGCTTCACTTTTGGAGTGCACAGGAAGTGAGAAACAGCCTGGTACTCTCTCTGCTATATTTGTGTTTCAGGTGTCTCTGCTCATTAGGCGAGAATTGACAGAGAGAGCCAAGGATTTCAGCCTCATCCTGGATGATGTGGCTATCACAGAGCTTAGTTTCAGTCGTGAATACACAGCAGCTGTGGAGGCTAAGCAAGTGGGTGAGTTCAATTTACGCCTAGAAAGGGTGGATTGCCTTTGCCTTTTCATTGAATTATTAAACAAAGAAGCAGAATTTGGCCTAGCGTATCATTGCTTTTGCATTGATACGGCTACAGAGTTATAAACCTCAGCCTCCTTAGGAATGGAGCTAAACAGGTTCTTTCACAAGTATTATCAAAAACTTTGGGTCATAGCTAATGGGATAGACCGTCAGTGGGACTTAGTTCCCAAGACTGTGGGGTTCTTCTTCAGACTGGGACTCTGTCACTTACTATGGGGATTATGCTTAGAGGGTCTGGATGCTGTTGTTTTTATTTAAGAAGTAGTAAAGTACAAATTTCTTATTTGTGGATATGGCCCCAGAATGCTGTCAATTCTTTTGGAAGCAGAGCCCCCAGGCCTCAGCTGTAGGGTTCTGGTGGGGGGCTTGGAAAATGTGATCTGCTTCGAATGCTTTTGGCCATTCTCTCTGCAGCCCAGCAGGAGGCACAGCGCGCACAGTTTCTTGTGGAGAAGGCCAAGCAGGAGCAGAAGCAGAAGATTGTTCAGGCTGAAGGGGAAGCTACAGCTGCCAAGATGATATCCTGCTTTGAGAGATGTTGTGGGTTGTGGCTTGTGAGCTTTGACAGTCCTGAGAATCTGTCACATTGGGCGCACGCTTAGGAGACTGTTATCAGATGATAGCTTCAAGTAGGTCACTGCCTTCCCCCCCCCTACAGTTGGCTGGAGTGAGGTTACAGGTCAGAGCAGAGAAGGCCATGAGCCTCCACTCCCTGTTGTAAGGTTTAACTTTTATTGGCTGTGTGTAACCATAATCTGTAATGTTGTTCCTTGATTTGGGGAAGTAAAAATATGCCTGCCCAAAGGCCCAAGTTACTGGGACAAAGATTGCTAAGACATTTGACGATATGGCTTAGGAAGAATTCCTTGAGGGTAAGCAGCTTCCATTAGCAGGGTTTTCCTTAACTGTTGCTCCCCTGTACCTCGGTGAAGCTCTCAGCAGGAATCCAGGCTACATCAAGCTACGTAAGATTCGAGCTGCTCAAAACATCTCAAAAACGGTGAGCAATGAGGCACAGAATTTCCTTCGTCTTTCTGCAGTCCTTGTGCTGTCCTCCCAGCCCAGTGGCCATGTGATGAATTTAAGGCGAATGTGACCTGCCCTGTCATGATCTTTGTTCCTGCCCAGCCCTTCTCTGCTCAAGTAGAGCTTAAGATTTAGCTTGCAACGATCGGCAATTAGATATGAGGCTAGGAGTTCATGCCTTCCATATGACAAGGCCAGATCCACATCAGATTCCATCACCCACACTCAGCTGCAGCCACCAAAAGCTCCTGGTTTCCTGCGGCTGAGAAGAGGGAACACGATAAGCTTGGGATAAAAGGTCTGTCTGACAGGGAGAGAGAATGAGCATTTCTTTTAGGAAGTCTGATGGCACTGGGATGGGAAGTCAGGAAGTTACAGAGTTGTTTTGGGGAATTGCATGGATTTAACCGAGATCTTAAGTAAATAAAAGAGTGCTGTATTTGGAGGGGGAGATAGGTTCCTTATTCGTGCTATTCCTCCATGTGCATTTATACTCCTTTATGCCATCTCTGTAATGGATTTCTTTTTCAGATTGCTGGCTCACAGAACCGTGTGTATCTCACAGCAGATAATTTGGTACTGAACCTGCAGGATGAGGGCTTTACCAGGTAAAGGGCCAGATGGCTGGATTTGTCTGCACCCTGCCTGTGAAGCTGGTCCCCTTTCTGGAGCTCTCTCAGGATCTTTTCTCTGAGAGGAGCCTGATGCCAGAGGACACAGCCAAGTAGGGAGCAGTCTTACTTACTGTAGAAATTGAGATTTTTGTTAAATCTAATCAATTTACTCTTGGTTTTTCTTCCTTTCCCTGCCCCCCCTTACTGCATCTTCCTTTCCCTGTCCCCCCTTACTGCATCTCCTGACACACAGAGGAAGGTAAGACACTGTTTATTTTGATCCTTTTGTTAGTACTTGGAGCAAGGGTGTTGATGTTTGCCTGGTGCCTGGGATGTTTCTGTCTTGGGCCTTTCTGGCCACAGGAAGTTTATTCCATCTCTACCTCAGTTCCCAGTTGTGATGTGAAGCGTGAAGCCTTCCTTGCAGGGCCCCACAAACATCTACATCAAGTAGGAGATACTCAGTAATTGGAGCTCTGTCTGTGTCCCATAAGGAACCTGGCATGGGGAAGGCAGGAATAACTAAGGAGCATCCTCTGATCTGTCCCACGTATATACAGGGCATCCTGTATTTACGGCAAAGAGGGCTTTAAGAAGGCAGTTAGATGATCATAGGAATTTGTGTTGGTTTGGAGTAATGATCTCTAGGAAAGATTCTCTTGTTATTCTCCAAAAGCTTTCTGGCCCATGCTAGAAAACCCTATTCCCTGCTTTCAGAGCTGGCAGGGAGTTTGGTGGCTTTGCCTAATCTGTCCAGTGTTTACTGGACAAGGCAGTGCCAGCTGAGCTAATAGTATGCAGCTTAGATTTCTTAGAATCAAGAAAGGAAGCCAGAGCTGTTTGGGGTTTTTTTTGTGGGATCTCTGATTGTGAGATCCTTCTTCCTTACCTCTGACCAGATTCTGTCTTATTCATCCCAGAAGGCTTAAGAGGCTTTGAAAAAAGTACCTAGTAGGAAGGACTTGAAGTCCAGATCCTTTGGGTGTGACACCCTACACCCCCAAGTCTGTAGGGAGGGTCTGGTTCAGCTTTGCTTGTGCTTTCTGGACTAATGGCTCACTTCTGTCTCCCTTTCAGTGACAGTCTCCTACTCAAGCAAGGGAAGAAATGAAAGAAACTAAAGCCTCCTAGAACCACCGGTGCTCACCAGCAGAAGATATGAGTGAGGAGCTTTGAACTCCCTCCACTAGCATTGTTTGCCCTCACTTTGAAGTTGTTAATCCAGTAGCCAGATTTGGTTCCATCTATGCCCTGCTCTCTGCCCCTGCTCCATCTGTGGTGATGCAGTTGTGGAATTGGGCTCTGCCACTAGGCAGCTGTAATCCCTTTCTCACCCCACCAGTTATATGTGGGGAGGGGGCAAGGGTGCTTCCTGGTATTAACCCATGTGGATATAGTAATTCACCTCTAATCCTTATTAATTTTTAGATTTCTGTAGGGTAAAATCAGAATTCTTTTTTTTGGCCAAGCAAGGGAGTTCTGCTGCCATCAGCACTAGGCTTTTTTTCTAGTAAATTTTGTTTCTCCTTCACTCTTCATCCCGAGAGAACCTGGGACTGAATTCAGGAAAATGTTATTCGTTGGGTGCCTGTCACTGCTGGAATATCTATTTGTGTCACTGTCTGCTCAGTGATTCAAACATTTGTAAAAATTAAACCCCCCAAATTAATGCTGTGTCTAAGTGTGCTTAGTGCCAGAAAAAGAGGTTATTTTGCATACGGGGAGGGGGAACAGAGCTTTAATTTGGTTGAAGGCAGAATCAGGATGTTGTGGGGAAAGGAGCAAGGGAAATACCCTGCTGTTCACTGAGAAATCACAGGGTGGGGAGAGAATGAGCAGGTGTGGATGCTCATATAGCTGCACAGGTGACCAGGGCTGGTTTCTTAGTTGCCTATAGATGCTAGAGGTGAGCGTAGGTTTACCTGCTTTTCTGTATCACAGCAGCATGTATGTACTCTGTCCTGACCTCCATTGTTACACCTTGGTTTTTTCCCCCCTACTTTCCTGGCCAAAAGTATAGGAGAAATCTTCATCCACTGACTAAACTCTCTTCTGTGCTTGGGTTTCCAAGGCAAAATCTCGTCTGCTTCAGGGGCTAGCCTTTTCCCTGTCTGACTGGGGTGCCCTATGCTAGATTTAGGACTTGGAGATTTCACAGAATCATAGAATCGTAAAATATCCTGAGTTGGAAGGGACCCACAAGGATCATCGAGTCCAACTCCTCACTGCCCACAGGGCAACCTAAAAGTTAAACCATGGATAAGAGCATTGTCTAAACGCATCTTGAACACAGACAGCCTTGGGGCCATGACCACTTCCCTGGGGAGCTTGACCACCTTCTCAGTGAAGAACTTTTTCCTAATATCCAATCTGAACTTCTCCTGATGCAGCTTTAAGCCATTCCCTTGTGTCCTGTTGCTGGGCACCAAAGAGAAGAGATCAGCACCTCCCTCTCTGCTTCCCCTCATGAGGAAGTTGTAGAGAGCAATGAGGTCAGCCCTTAGTCTCCTCTAAGCTGAACAAACCTGGTATCCTCAGCTGCTCCTCGTAAGTCATGCCCTCTTTCACTGTCTTTGTTGCCCTCCTTTGGATGCAGGTTTTTATATCCTCCTTACATTGTGGAGCCCAAAACTGTACACAGTACTCAAGGTGAGGCTTGACCAGTGCTGAGTATAGTGGGACCATGCTTCTTTTGACCAGTTAACTATACTGTGCCTAATGCACCCCAGGATAATGTTGGCCCTTTTGCCTGCCAGGGCATGTCGTTGACTCAGAGCTTGCCATCAACCAAAACACTCAGATCCCTTTCTGCAGCACTGCACTCCAGCCTCTTGTGCCCCAGTCTATATGTACATCCAGGATTATACCATTCCCGGTGCAGAATCTGGCATTTGTTCTTGTTAAATTTCATATGGTGGGTGAATGCCCAGCATGCTAATCTATCAAGATCTCTCTGTAAGGCCTCTGTCCCCTCGAGGGAATCAACAGCTCCTCCTAATTTAGTACTGTTGGCAAGCTTAGTGTGTACTCGGCTTCTGTGTCTAGGTCATTGATAAAAGTTTTGAAGAGAACTGGCACTAAAATTGGGCCCTGAGGAACACCACTAGTGACTGACCACCAGCTAGATGTTAACTGCAAGTCTTTGAGCCCGACCCATCAGCCAATTGTTTACCCATTGTATTGTGTGCATGTCTAGCTGTATGCTGGACATTGTCCAGAAGGATATTGTGAAAGACAGTATCAAAACCTTTGCTAAAATCCAAAACCCCCCCACATCTATTGCCTTCCCTTTGTACACTAGGTGGGTAACCTTGTCATGAAGGTTAGTTAGTAAATTAAGTTAGTTTTGAGTTAAGTTAGTAAATTAAGTTAGTAAATGAAAGATTAAGTTAGTAAGACATGACTACCCCTTCATGAGCCCATGCTGGCTTTGACTGATACCTGTGTTGTCTTTCAAGTCTTTTTCAGTAACTCCCAGAATAATCTCCATAATTTTACCAGGCATCAGAGTGAAACTGACAGGCCTGTAATTACCAGGGTTGTCTTTCTTACCCTTATTGAAAATTGGGACAACATTTGCTAACTTTAGTCAACTGGGACCTCTCCAGATTCCCAAGACTGTTGATAAATAACTGTGAGAGGTCTCACAATAACACTGGCCAACTCTTCAGTACCCTGAGATGAATCCCGTCAGGCCCCATAGACTTGTGTGCATTCAGTTGCAGCAGCAAATCATGTACAAGTTCAAAGTCAACTGGGAGCTTATCACTCCCCCAGTTGCGGTCCTCCAACCCAGGACTCAGGCATCCCAGGGCCCATCATTGGTGTTAGAGAGGCAAAGAAAGCATTAAATATCTGCTTTATCTTCATCCTTATTTGGGGATGAGGTGACCAACCTCATCAAGTAACGGACTAATATTTTCTTTAGTCTTTCTTTTGCTGTTAACATACTTAAAGTCTTTTTTTGTTAAGCTTCAACTGAGCTTGGGCCATACAAATTTTCTCACTATAGTGGCAAATAGCATGTCTGTAGTCCTGTGTAGCCTGTCCTTGCTTCCAAAGTCCATACACTTTATTCTTCCGCCTAAGTTGCAGAAGGAGATCCCTATTCAGCCAAGCCAGCCTTCTGCTTCACTTGCTTGACTTCAGACACATTGCAGTTGCCTGCTCCGGTGCTCTTGAAAGAAGACCCTTAAAAAGTGACCAGCATTTATGGACCCTCATATCCTCAAAAGCAGGTTCCCAGGGACCTTACTAACTAGTTCCTTGAGTAGCCTAAACTCCGCTCTCCCAAAATCCAGGGTAGTAGCTCTGCTGACAGTTTTTCTCATATCACCAAAGATTTTAAATTCAGCAATTTCATGATCATGACAATGGCCAAGACAGCCACCCACGAAACCATCTGTATTTATAAACAACCATCTCTATTTACAAACAACTCCAACTTAAGCTGTCCAATGAAGAAGAGAGGCCTTTAGGGACCTCTTACGTGGGTGAAGCAGAGCGCAAGATGTTTAAAGGAACAGATATAATCTGTGGATTCCTGGTTTTACAACTCACTGTTACTGGAAATCAGAGCCAGAACTAATACCCATATGTCTTGACTTGCAACATCAAGGAAGCACTGATTTTTTGCACCAGCTTTGAAAATGCATTCTCAAATAGCCACCCAGAAGTAGTCTGTATGTAACGGTGCCTTAAGCATAAAGCAGAGTAGACTGCTTATTTCAGTGCTGCATTTATTGACGTACAATCAAGAAAGTCCTTGTTCAGTCTATATTCTTTGCAGACAGTGGATATTACAGACACATTAAGCTCTGGAATTTAATAACTAATTAAGTTCCAAACTTGGTCCATTTTCATGCTTTGCATAGATTTTAAGCTAACCGTTGGTATGCCTTGCAGCAGCTTTTAAAGTCAAAGGTGGATTGGAGTCTAAAGCAAAAGCAGGTGTTTCCTGAGAGTAGGTCTTTAGGCCCATGGCTTAGGAGGAGGTATCTGGCATCATTCAGAGGTGAAACCAGTATACCTCCACTCATCTTTCAGCTTTACTTCTCTCCATTGTTTTCCCCCACTGTCCCTTTCCTGCCTTTTCCTCTAGTGGCAGCAGAGTTGCAAAGCCAGCTGGTAAATGCCCATCTGCTGGCTCACAGGCTAATGGAAGCTGAAGTCCAGCACATGGGGAAGAGGGTCTGCTGACAAAGCATCGTTTATCTTCCAAACACTTCCAACCAAGTTTCTTGCCATGTCAAATGACAGCAAGCAGTGTCCTTCCTCCCAATATATTGTGTCTCAAGTATGTGTCTTTATCCCAGGCAGCTTTCTCAGCCACGTGCTCCAGAACCAGCTGTTGAACTCAAAAAGGATGGGATTGCCACTGTGGCATTGTTTCTGCCTTTGCTTACTTGAGGCAGAGTTTACAGCTAAGAAGGGGCAGAATACCCCCTACTATGCACAGGATGGCATGTGGCACTCATCCTTGGTGCTGTGATTTGTCCCTCATAAGCTTGCCTGTTGCCTAGACATAGGGTGAAGTTGTTTTTTTCTAACAGGATGAGTTCTTTCATCTTGGCAGTGCATTATTGCTGTACCTGTGCCATGCAGCATTGGCTTGGGGAATGCTATTCTCTGTTAGCATGGCTGAAATCACTACAGCATCCACAGAGCTTGTCCATGACTTTGTACACTGTCCAGCCTTGCCTTGGCTCTGTTTGTTTATGTATTTGGCACCAGATCAAAGCAGGGAACTTAGCTGAAGCTGTCTAAATCACCCTGCCCATCATTCTGCCACTGCCTTGCTGAAGGGGTTCCTGCTCCCTCCTGCAAAATGCATGAGTGTGGGCATGTCCTCTGGCAGGTGGCAGGGTACAAGGATGCAGTGCCTGCTTCCAGCTGGTTTGTACAGACTGGTAGGTGCGTCACCTTGCAGGCACATTGGCCATTGCTGCTGTATTACAAGCTACATGGAACAGAGTTCAAGGCATGCTGCATTCCTTGTCTTTTCTGCCCCTTCCCCCATCTGGATTTGTGCTCTAAACTGAGTGGAGAGAGCCCAGTCTTAGGGTCCCCACACCAAACCAGGGGACAATTACAGCTGGACTTTTAAAGTGCTCGGCATGGTCCTGTGTCAGGCAGCTGATAGGGAATGATTGTGCAGGGCCCTCAATGCCATTATCTTCCCACACAGGGCATAGATGTGTCTCAGACCAGACAAAATTCCCTGTCCCACATTTCCAAGCGTTATTGGCCTGCGTCCTAGCTCAGACTTTTCCCTAAGTGGGACTGAGCTCTTTCTGCCATCAGCTCTAACCAGGTCCTAGACCAGAACACCTGAGCCATCTTTTTCTTTGAGCAGCAAATGCCCACAGCCCAAGCAGTGCCTGTACCTGTAAATTAAGGATTCGCCAGCACATTCTCTGCAATCTAGGCCAGCTGCCACAAAAAGGTTCAGGTCTGCATTCTTTAGCTGTGGCTTTATCCAAACTTTCTCAGCATTCTCCCAGATGGTTCCTGGGTACAGTTCACAGGCTGAGGCCTAGTTTTAAGTGGCAAGACTTTAAAAACCATGCTGAGGCCTATTCTAACACCACCAAGAATGGGCTTCAGCACTAAGGAATGCTCTCCAGCATTCACAGAATGATATAAATAGTGGTGGGAAGGGACCTCTGGAGGTCTTTAGTCTAGGCTGCTGCTGCAAGTGGCATTATTACCAGCACTAGGTCAGATCAGCTGTGGCTTTGTCCATTCAAGTATTGAACACCTGCAAGGACAGGTGTTCTCTCTGAGCATCTGTTAGAATGCTGTCTGATAAAAGCAGTCTTAGTGTTCAACCTGAACCTCCCAAGCTGCAATTTGGGACCATTGCCTCTGGTTTTATTATCTGCTACTACCATAATTTTCTTACTGCCCATCTGTGTAGTTGTAGATGAGAGTAGCTTAACCCTCAGCCTCCTCTTTACCAGACTAAACAATCCAGCTCCCTTGGCCCCTCCTTGTAGGTGACTGACTAGTACCTGTGAAGCCACAATGTGGCCGTGCTCTGGTCTACCTTCGCCGTAAAGATGAACTTTCATTTCTACCAAGTAGTACCTAGGAAGGAGCAGTCAGGCACTACACTGCTGAAGCAGCCCTTATGACTTACCCTCCAACTGAGGCTGGATATCACCAGCCTCAGTTGAGAGGTGAGATGAGACAGATGACAGATGACAAAATGACTAATGATTTGGGGGCACGAGGATGACTCTTCCAAATACTAAAATTTATGTGCAAAAGCCTGCGTCTGAGTTTGTCACAGCTAACTTTCTGCACTCAGACTTACCTGATGACTACCAACACTGAAGTCTCACAGCAAGGAGCCATCATAATTCACCACAGCTTCTGTTCAGGAGTCTGAAGGCTGCAGGAAGTGATGAAAACTAAGCTAGAGCCATTCTTGGAAGTCTTTGCAGGGCTGCAAGTGAAGCCAGGAGTACAGCTATACTCAAAGAGAAATTATAGAAAAAACTTTTGGAACTTGGCATTCAAACAAATACACATTTATTTACAAACAAAGGAGAAAACATTGCCATCACATCAAATTCTGATATATTTACAGCATCCAATCGACGGATCAAGTAGAAAAGAGATCACAGGGCAGAGGGTTAGTATTAAAGCAAGAGGAAGTTTCCTGTTGAATTACAGAGGGGCTGAGCTGAAACAGGCCAAAAACTCCAGACTTTAAAAGTGAGGCTTCAGGGAACACTAACAGGCTAAACTCTAACTCACAGCAGTGGGGAGAGATGTAGCTCCTGTAAATAGCTTCCTTAGCTCTTCCTCAAGAAGTCTGCTGAAGCTGGCACAGCAGAGGTGAGTTTGGGCCCCAGTGCTCAGAGAGCAAGGGAAAGAAGGGGTGTGATTTTTTCCTGTTAATGAATGATGAAGGGGCAGCACAGACAAGGGACAATGAAGTCAGTCAGCTGAGCTGGAAAGCAGTCTGGTTCAGGCCACTGAAAAGTAGCCCTGAGAAGAGAAGGGGAAGGCCTAGTTCCAGTCCAAGAGTGAGGAATGTGAGACAGCCCAGCCTGGACGTGAGCTCCAGTCCTGCACCCTGGGTTCAAAACCTCCATGAGGCTACCTGCAATGTATGCTTATTTTTTCTTTAGAGAGCCTTTCAGCTTCTTCTCTGAGGAACGTTGTTTCCGCACCTTCTCCTTTTTCCCCAAGTTCTCATAAACCGTTGACTCCTCTTTCTGCCTGTAAGATCAGGGAAACACAAGGGAAAAAGTGACCATGAGGAAAAAGCCAGCCAAGCCAGTAGGGAGACTATTGCCAGAGGCAGGCATAGGTGGGCCTCTGGTTTAGGTGAGCTCTTACTTGGAGGATGTTCGTGAAGCCTTGGTGTGCACATTCCTCGCTGCAGGGGGGTAGGCAATGTTCCCATACTCAGACTCGTTCGGCTTGCCTTTCTGAGACTACAGGAGAGAAAACACAAGCTGAGAAGAGTGTGGTCTGGGAGAAGCATGTGAGGCATCATGGAAGAGTTCTGGCTGTTTAACCATGCTTCATGCTAGGATCTCAGTGGAGGTTGGTGGATTGCTGAAGTCCTCAGGCTCAGTGCGCTCTGCCCACTGCTGTGGCAGAGGTGAGCTGCAGAGATGCAAATGTATCCTTGTACAGGGGTGAACAGTAGGGCAACAAATTTCTGGAGGCACTGGAATGCCTGAGAGTGCCACATGTCAGCTAAAGCATATTAAACAGATAGCAGCAGCTAGTGGATGCTGCCAGAGGCTACAAGGTGCTGCAAGGCTACAAGGATAAAAGATGCCACTTCTCAGCTAGTAGGAGAAAATCCTGTCCACAAGGGCTTGGGAGGCAACTGCAGAACCAGGATGGGAAAGACAAAGAGGAAAGGAGAGGGCAAAGTCTTTGTCTTATATACATTATATTGGTGGATACATTATATAGAACATAGTTGAAATAACTGCATTAAAACTTACTGTTGTTTAGCAGTTCAGAAGGGGTTGATACTTGAGCTGCCAATGTTGTCCCCTGAATTTTAAAGGGAGGAACAGGGACTCAAATCTTGGTGCACTCTAGTAGTCTATGTAGGTTCCAGTGCTAGCTTAAAGCTTGGGAAACAAGAGTGCCTGGGCTTAGAGCCAGCACCATGCAGGGCCTAGACTCACAGGACAGGAAAGTAGAGTCCCCTTTCTCACCTGAATAACTTCCAGCTTTTTCTTGGTCGTCTCTATGAACTGGCAGATGGCCATGTAGATGAACTTGTACTGGGCCTCCGTCTGCACCATCCCTGAGCGTTGGGCCCTCACCATCTGGATGGTCTTCTGGATGTCAATGTCACAGTCCAGCCCTAACAAGGGGCACCAGAAAAGCTTATGGACTTGTTCACTGACCCCTCCTCTCCCAGTTCTCCACCAAAAGCAGTCACAGTGGAGGTCAGTCAAGAAGTTTCCACCTCTCTCCATACTCTTTACTCCTGTATGGACCTCCTATCCCTCCTTCCTGCCCAGCATCTGCCAAGTCTGGCCCTGGAGGAAAAGCCCACACTCAGGGAAGGCTGAAGCCACAGTAAGTGGATACGGTGCAGAGATCCAGCAGTTGCCACATAGCAAGGACAGCACAACCTTCTCAGGACTGTGGCAGGTTCTCCCCCACTGATACCTGATAGTTTTCATCCTTTTGCAGCTGGACTTAAGGGCACAGCCCTACTGGGTAGGCCAATTCACTTCAAGACACTTTGGAGTTCTCTTACCCTTGGTGGAGATTGTTTCCACTATCATATCAATGACGATGATAGTCCCAGTGCGGCCAATCCCAGCACTGCAATGAGAAGACAAGCAGCCATCAGAGCAATACAGCTCCTGAAACAAAATGCAGCTGCTTCTGGGGAAGGATGTGGCACTTGTAGCAGCTGTTCAGCAATGCCACAAAAGAGTCGAGGATTCAACAGGCAGCAGCATTTGGTTTGGGAGCATCAAAGAGGAAAAAGCAAATACTGGGGCTGGCGTAAGCTTCACTCACAAGTCCTGGGGAAGAGCTAGTGCAGCAGGACAGACTTTCTACACCTCACCCTATATAAAGGATGGAGAATACTTCAAACTCCAGCCTCTGTACCAACCTGCAATGCACCAGAATAGGCCCTGCATCTGGGATGCTCTCCTGCTTCTGGTTTATTTGATCGAGGAAGCTGAGCACTCCTCCTGGCTCGCTGGGTACACCATGGTCAGGCCAGCTCAGGTACTGGTAGTGCCAGATCTCACGCACAGCCTTACCCTGATAATAACAAAACACTCTACTGTAAAACTGCAACCCAGTCCTATCCCTGGCCTCTGTCCCAGGGAGAGGTGGGTCTGAAGCCACAGGGAATCTCTGTCTCCTGTGCACTTCTTGGTGATTCCAACAGTGTGATTCCAGCCCAAACCAGGTGGGAACGGCAACCCCAAGAATCATACAACAGCAGCATCACCACAGCACCCAGCAGTTCCCAGCCTTAGACATACAGTGACAGTTAGACCCATGGGCTCCATGACAGCCCTCAACCAGGCACACTCACGTTATCCATTGGACACACACAGAGGTGCCGGAGTTTGTACTCCAATGCATCGTGCTCCCCAGTGTTCTCCACAAGGTAGGGACCGTATTCCTTCGTGCTGCCCACCTCTGGCCAGTAAGGCACACATTTGTTCTGTGTGGGCAGAGATGGCAGGGTGAGGGTGGGTAGAAGGCAGGAAAGAGAGAAAGAGCAGAGCAGTGGTTGAAGGGGAAAAGAGGGCAGCTCTGAGACACCTACAAACTGCTACTTACCCGCCCTTTTTCTACCTCCCGTGTGGTCATCACAATAATGCGTGTGTTTTCCTGCCACACCATTTGCCAGAAGTCATTCACTGTGGCATCCAGGCAACCCTGGCTAGCGATGTAGGTCTTGGTGCACTCATCTGGGCTGATCAGGTTGTTCTGAGTGTGGACAGGGGAAGATCAGGAGGGCTGCAGGAAGAGGCAGGCCCTCCTCCATTTTGGGCATACAGCCATCTTTCAAGAGTCTCACCTTGACATAGTTGGCATTGATATAGTCAGATCCAGGGATATTTGGGTCCCTTCCTTGGAGGATGACTCTGGAGTGATCAACTGGGGATGCAGCGAAAGAATAAACAGAACAATGAGATACTCTGTGCCCAGCCACATGAAGCTCCTTCACTGCCCCACACCACCTCAATCATGTTACCTCACTCATGCAGCATGCCCCATATTTTCACCTCTCCTTCTCTGGGGTCAGACCAATCTCACCCCGTCCTCCCATCTCTCTATCCCTATGATGGACCATCAGAAGCTAATGAGTCTGATGCAACCTTCCCTTCTTCCTTCAAGGACACGAAAGGCTGTGACCTCTCTCATCAGCTCTTAAATCCTCAATGCCGCACACCATAACCTGCTCTGGAGGACAGAGCAGGCTGAGGCAGGGCCAGGGATGACTCACACAGCTCTTCATTGCCTGTCTGTTTGGGGTTTTTTTATAGTGGAGAAGCAAGACTCACAGGGCAAGATGTTCTTGTATCGGTTCTTGCTCTTGTTTTCAGGTCTCTGACCCTCATGACGGTCAAATAGTTGCTTGGCTTCCTGTTTTTGCAGACTCTGAGAGCAGAAGAGAGAATAGTCATGGCAAGGTCACAATGTATGACAGGGGAGGTGGGCACTCAGAGGAACAGTGGTGACTCTGGGGACACATGGGCATGCTTGTGGGGGAGCAGAGAAGTAAAAAGCAAATCTAGAACTTGGAAAAGTCCAAGGTTCATGCCCTTACTGTCTTGGTGACTCGTTCACCCAACCATACAAAAGCACATTTCCACCTCACTGGGTTGACTTGAAGATGACACTCACTCCCCAGAGGAACAGGTTCCAAAGAGACTTCTTTCACAGATAAATTGACAAGAATTTACAAGACACCTAAGAAGTTTGTGTCCAGGAAGAAATCAGGGATGGAGAATGAAGTGGTGCACAGGGACTTCCCAAAAAGCCATAATAATGTCCCCCAGCAGTTTCTTACGTCAAATTCCTCCCAGAATCCAGCCTTGGATGTCTCCTCAGATAGACTCTTCTTGTTCAGTTCCTGCACTCTATTCTCAATGTCAGCAGCATTCACCCTCGTAGCATAGTAGGGCTGGGGATGGGAACACAATGGGTTAATGTGAGAGAGAGAGAGATGCTGCTGGAGAGCAAAGTCTCCTCTGTGTGCTGTGGAGAAAAGGAGGAGAGGGACACAAAGCAGAAACAAACAGCAAGTGGGTCCCTCCAAAAGATTCCTAAGAAACAGAGGAAACAGGATTTACCTGCTTCAGGTACACAAAGGAGCCAGACACCTCCTCAATTCCAGTCTTCTTGAAGTGCTCCACTAGATCTGCCAAGCTGTCAAACATTTCAGCACCTCCAACTGTGTAGCGTCCATTCTAAATGGAGGAAAGATGTGTAATGTCCCACTCATAACATTCCTATAGACAAAGCTGATAATGCTCAGGGAAAAGGTAACGCTGGGGTGCAAAGCCATAGGCACCACCCTGTGCCATCTAGAAAAGCACTTCCTCTGGCAGGGAGGTCAAATGGTAGTTTGCTCTGAGAACACTAAGTTCATAGCGTGGTGAACTGACTCCTGTTCTCAGTGGATGGAAGTGCAGAGAAGGTATATTGCCCTCAGCTCTCGTTTAAGGTCAGCTGCTTTCTGTCCTTGAAATCTCCCTCCACTCTCTGCATCATCCCACATGAAAGAAATAGCAGAACTTGTGACAGCCAGATTGATAACATCCTTCAGACTAAATGTGGAGGCCTTGGAGATGCCCCTCTTCCTCCTCCTCCAAGAGCTTTTAACTCTTTTGATGAACTTGTAATTAGATTGTGAATCCTCCTCTCTCTTTCACCACAAACCCCCTGTACTGGAGTTCTCGGTCACACTGAGCCCTGCTTCCTCCCATGTCTGAGCACCCAGCACTGCCCATGGTCACCCAGGCTGGGGCGAACCTGCAAGATGACAGCACTTTGATCCAAATTCAGAAACACTGCTGGTAGTAACCAGGCTGACGGGGCCTATGCTTTTGAGGACGTGATCAGCAGAGATCGGCAGAGACCTCTTCCACCCCCTTTCCTTTTGCTCTCCCAACTGCTCACCTCACACATGATCTTGATGTGTGTGACTTTGAGCCGGGCCCCAGAGGCACTGGTTGCCCCAGCTGGTGGAGCATCAGATCCAAGTTTAAGCTGGTCAGTGAGGACGGACAAGACAAAATCCCCAGGTTTGCTGAGGCTCTCCCGCACCAAGAAGGTCCAAGGAGTGGCTTTGGCCTGGAGAAGTGACTCAGCTGCAGAGCCTGACAGATGCCCATGGTACCACCTAGGAAAAAAGAAGAGAGGTCAGAAGAGAGGTGGAGATGCAGGTAAGTGGATGCCCTTGAGCTGATGAGTGAAGGACAGCAACACTGGGGAACAGTGAGTGAGGAAGAAAGGAAGGGGGAGATGGAAAGAGAGAGGGAAGGAAGCCAAGGGAGAAGGAGGATCTTGGGAAAAGCAGATGAGACAGAAAGAAGTAGAGAGCTGGCAAGAAAAGGAAAGGGCAAGGGAAGGGTGGAGGTAGAAGGGACCCAGGGAGCAGAATGCTGGTACCAGAGGACACAGTGGGAAAGCACCAAGTGTGATCCAGTTGTGTGATACACACAAGCACAGGTAAGCAATGCTTGCTGGCCTGAAGACCAGTTGGGGGAGGGTAGTCCATAGGTTTCGGCACCTCCCAGCATTACTGGGATTCTAGCCTTACTGCTGCAGGGTGCTTTGGAAACTCAAACACCAGGGAAACAAAAATAAACCCCCAGTGAGTCAGAAACTCTCCCATTGGATTTAGCAGCCCCCAGATGGCTGTGATGAGATCAGATCCATTAAAGAACCATCCCAGCAACCCCTCTTTCTGAAGCTCAGTCACCTCTTCAGTCAAAGGATAATTCCCATTCTCTGGGCACATCACACTGCAGCAATCAGCTTAGCCATGGGAGTCAACACCAGGAGCCACCTGGAGCCCATATTCTGCTCCTGGTACTTATCACTGTTGTTGATCCATGTGCACATTCCTGTCCTCAATGCAAATACCCAGTCAGCAGCTCTTTCTCTCCTCTCAGCACAAGGTGAGGAGCATCCCCATTTGACCAGGGTGCTCTCTGCCTTGCTGCAGGACTGGACCCAGGGCACAGAGGGACACAAGCATGGTTCGAATGGCACAGCTGCTGCCAAGCCCCTTCCCACCTACAAAGGTCTTGGGGGGGGCAGCAGGGAGGGTGTGCCTGTCTGGTGGGATCTCACTGCACTGTGCGGTGTGGGTGCAAGTGACGGACACCAGAAGCAGCCTGGGAGATGGGACAACCCTGGCCTCTCCTCCTACTGGACTCTTGGCCCTGCAGAAACTCCAGATGTGACCCAGGTTGTCTCTGTGCAGATCGTCTAGTTCCTCATGCCTGTCCCAAGCTCCATAGCCTCTTTGGACCACACCAGAAGATCCTTGTGGGCACTGCTGAGCTGCCAAGTAGAGATGCAAAAGGCCATGTTCACTGCAGCTCTGTCCCGCTTCCACAGAGCTGCCTCGGCAGCTAGACATGCAGCCTTTTTGGCCATCTCCCCTGGTGCACAGCATTCCAAAAGCAAGTAGCTGTTGCATCAGACTGACTTCCAGTGCCCCTCTCTGCTCCCACTTATTGCAGGTACCACAACAAGCACCAGACCTGCTCCATACATCACTGCACAAGTGACTCCGTACATCACCGCACTGCCGTCAAGGCCAGGCTGACGCTTAGTAGACAAGCCAGTGTGATTAGAGCTGTGGGAGCAGGTTTGCTGCCCACTGAACAGCTAACAGTGGAGGTCTGGGTTGGTACTGGTGTCTATGGTGAACTTCACATTGTTAGTGCTGTCTGTTCCCAAGAATTGAAATGGAGTTCAGGAGGCCATGCCCCAGTCACAGAAGCAGCCGGGGCATTCATTCACCCCTCTATCTGGCCAGACCAACACATTCCTCTACACAACATCTAGGAACCATTTTGACAGCAAGACGTGGGAAGCAGTTGTTTTGCCTTGGCAAGTAATTTCTGCTGATCCTCACCTCATACACTGCAAGAAATAGCTGGTGACTTCCATTGTACGGCAGTGATTAATTTCTGATCCTCCTCCCAAAGAAGGGTTCACCCACTATATGCCAGTGCTCAGATGCCTCCCGGGGAATGGCTGACCCCTCCTGCTCATCAGAGTCTCCGGGCCTCCCCTCCACAGGTAGGAAAGGGTTAATGGGTCCTGTTCCCCGCCTCCCTTCCCCCAGTAGAGCCCAGCTCTTCAAAGCCACGTGATGGAAAATCACTTGGGGAGAGAGTGAGAAGAGCTTTCGTAAGAGCCTGGCGGGGGGGAGAAGTTTCCAACCGCAGGGAGGAAGGGAGGAAACTGCAGGGCCACAACCCAACGGCCTTGAGTAGAGAGGACAGCCGCTATGCAGACGCTGGCTCCTCTGCAGCCTGACCCCAGAGTAAGCAGGGGTGTACCCAGGCGCTTCGCCCAGGGCATCTTTGCTCCCTGTCTCCAGGTGCACAAGGAGGACCTGTCCGCCCCAGAGCACACCGCAACTGCTCCCCTGAGCTGCATCAAAGAGCCTGAAAGCACAACACAAGGGCAAAACCACCTGATTTGATTTAAGAAATTGGTGTCAGAGACATATGCAAAGCAGGGACAGGAAGAAGACTAAGCAGGCTAGGAATAGCAGGGGAACATGGTCCTGCTCTCACCTAAGTGAGTCACCCAGGCGCAGAATAACCAAGGAGGTTTGGGGCAAGGCTGAGGGCTTCCACATAACATGTCACTCTACAGACCGCTGCAGACCCATAACTAACACCACAACCTTTGCTTTTAGTAACAGTATATAAATAGCAAAGACAACAGGAAACCAGAAGTAAAAATACAGCCCTATTAGGTCTGCCGTGATGGGTCAAGGTATATCCAGCTATTCCTGGGGATGCTGCCCCCATGGAAGCATAGGAGGGTATGGGAGACAGGAGGCACTTTTTGCAGGGTTTGCCCTGGGGATGCAGACAGGGCAGAAAGAAGACCATGAAACACAGAGGAAGTCTCATCACAGACACACCATCTGCTTTGCTTTCTCCGTACCTCTCTGTAGTGGGGTCGGAACAGTTGAGTGGGTATCGCAAATCGATGATGGTTCCATCTTTGTCCTGCAGCGAGCCCTGTTGCTGTGTGTAGTACTCCACCAGTTCTGACAAGGTAGCAAACTTCTCCCCTCCATACAGGTCATAGAAATCCCCAGTATTCTGGATGCGAATATGGGTTACCTGGTCACCAACCCTGTGGGATGATGCACAGAGCAGTCCAGTGAGGCGATTGGAAAAGAGGCAGAAAATGTTCTGTGTTACCTCCTGCCACGGAACCAGAGCAAACCATCCCAGTGAAAGGAGACGACTGGAAAGAGAAGCTCCTGGGGCAACTTGAGGGAGGGTCTAGAAGATGCTGGGAAGCTCAGGTCCTTTTTCAGCTTGGAAAGAACGCAAAGGAATAAGGACAGGATGAAGATGATGCCACAGGACATGTGAGGATCTAAGCATTCTGTGTATGTAACCCCAGAAAGACAGAATTTGGGGTCCAAGTTACTTACCGAACTGAAAGAGAAAAATCCCCCTGATTCTTCCGACTGGGTCTGGCCAGAAAGCTCCCATGGACACCTCGTCCCTTCAGTAAGGCTTCAGCTTCCAGCCCACTCAGGTCACGGTGAAACCACCTAGCAGAGGAGATAAAAACAAGACGAGGTGAATAAAAAAGGCCAGGCACTATTGTGGAGACTTGTACAGTGAAGAATGGTCCCCAGTCAGCATCCCTAGAGATACCCATACAGATGACAGCCAGCAGCAGCATCCCTTCCTTCCTACCTGATACCTCCCCCAGCCTATGAAAGGTTTCCGTTGAGGGGGACGATCCCCCCTCTGATCTGTCCTACTTTCCTGGTCCCCCTGCCTACACACACTTCTCAGCCCCTCATACCTCACCATCGTGGAGCGTAAAAGAGGGGACCAAGTGGCTACCACCAAAGCAACTCAAAAAACACAGAAGAAAAATCAGTTTGCACTGGCGAGAAAAGGGAAGTCGGAGGTCTGTGCTGGAGCACCCAACGCCAAGCTGTTTCTGCGCCTCTTGGGAGCTGGCCATGTATCTCTCCTGGTGTGTACCGTCAGTCCATTCAGACCCTCTCCATCCACCTGTTTCTGGATATGTGCCTTGATCTCTGACCCTCTGCACAGTGCTGTAGGGCACAGGCAGGCGCAAACCCGTGTGCAGCTGGGCACGCGCGGCTCCAGGAACAGGAAGTGCTCTGAGCCATCAACTCCCCAGCCCCAAGCTACTTTGCACACACTTCTGCTTCTCCTTTTGTGTCTTTCCTCCCCATCCCCCCTGTTATTCTTGGGTTCCTGTCTTTTTTCACACCAGTGTTGACTGTACAAGTACATCTTGGGTCCTAGCTGTGCTTACAAAATTCAGTTCTGCATGTCCTCTGTTTCCCTTCTTCCCCAAAAGGCCAGTGAGAGCCATGACTGCTCCCCACCCCCAAGCCCTTGCCATGGTGCCAAGGGGACCACAGCTGCCTGGGGTCACCCACACACCTGCAAGGCTGAAGCAGGCAGCACACGCTAGCATACACTGAGCAATGAAGCACCCTACTACAGGTTATGACCACCCAGCCACACAGCTTGGCTCTGCTGGGCTGCCCTCAGCCACCCAGCTGAAACCTCCATACTCCAGCTCACTGATGAACCCTCTGTGCAGGTAAATGTCCTATGTGCTCTGTACAGCCACAGGGGGAATCTGTGCAAACCCAGAGCTGCAAACTTTGAGGTCCAGGCTAGCACTCTAAGCACAGCACTGCCTTCCTGAAAACAGCCTGCTGGGGGATGCAACTGACAAGAGCATTAGTAGCTTGAAAGGGATGGGGTGGAAAGTGGCGTGGAAGCTGCCCAGAAAAGCAGGCAGAGAGCAGGGCAAACAGCTACTACCTGCAGTGGGCCCACACAGCACCATGAGAGCTTAGCCTAGTTCCTTCAAAATCCCAGTACAGCATACTAAGGCCAAAGCTGTCAACCTGGACAACCAGATACAAAGAAGGAAAACTAACCATTTCCAGTTACCCAGCCATTTCCAGCTACGGCCCATGACTGCCCTTTTCCATAGGTTTCAAGGTCTGCAAGTCTTATGAAAGAATAGGAGCTAAGCAGTGGCCAAAGAGGGCAATCCAGCTGGCAAAGGAGCCTGACTCTTTCCTGGGGCCATCTCAGCTACCCTGTGTGGTGGTGTGGGCAGCAGGAACAGCAAGAGACTTGCCCATTTCAAGTATCAGCAGCTGCAGACTTCCCTACACGCCACCAGACTGGGAAATCCTGCAAAAAGCTGAACAGGCTGCTAGCAATGACCAAGAGAACTTGTGGCAAAGACAGAAACTAACAACAAAGGGAAGTACAGGAGAGACGAGTGGGAAGCTAAACTTCATTGCTAGAAAGGCAGCCCAGGCACCTACAACAGCTTCCTTTGAAATACTTCTAGTTTCACACACATGATGAGCTGGGGTGTGGTGAGCTGCATGGATTCAGCTGTACTGACTTAAAACTGGTATTAAAAAAAAAGGGACTTTAAAGGCACAGAGACCTGTGGCACAAGGGAGCAACTTCTACACAAAGCTGTAGAAATTGCACCTAAAAGACTGCACCTAAATCTGAGCCAATCTAGCACTGGCACAAGAAAGAAATATTCTTTAGTGGTAGGACAGAAATGACAGGAACTTCTGGGCAGAAGTCCCAAAAGAGAATTCCTGATATCAAAAGAATATTAGATTATGTAGGGTTGGTATGAAGCCATGGCAGACAAAACCTAGGCATCCCTACACCTGATGAACTGGCTGAAGCAGAAAATCTGTCCAAGGAAGAGAACATTAGTAGGACACAGGGTGACACGGAAAGAACAAGGTAGCAAAGAGTCCAGACAGGAATAGAAAGGGTGAGTTAGCACTAAATCCATGTAATTCAGTATCCTCCAGTAGGACAAACCAGAGGGTGCAATGTAACCCACATGTCAGTATTTGTGTGGATACAAATCCCAAATCACGTAATTTACAGAATGAATTCTGGTTGCTTTCAGCTCAGGAAAGGACTGGATGCACACAGCTGCCTTGGTGTCTTTGATTTGGGCCACCTAATTAAAAACTACCGACGAGGAGCTCCTGCTGGTAGGGGAGGGAAATACCACAGTAGAGAAGCAATTTGTTGGTATCTTTGAGGTTGCTCTCCCAAATGGCTCCAGCATGCAACAGCAGACTATAATTGAGCCGCTAAAATACTTTATTAATATAATTAACAGGTCAAGATATTTCAGCAAAGACACTACTCTTATGCTTTCAGTACAACACAGATGGTAGAACCTCATCTTGTAAATCCTTTGTGGAGCCAAGCCACAGCTAGCACAGGAACAAATTTAGAGGAGAAGATAAATGAAATAGCTAATTAAAAGACACCCACATCTGGACTGCTGAAAAAAAGACACTGAGAAATGGGACAGAATCCAGCATAAGGCCACTAAGGCAGTGAGGAACCTGGACCACAGCAGAGACAGAGGAAGCTGGGTTTGTTCATCTTGGAGAAAAGATGCTTAAGGAAGGATTTAACAGCTGTCTGAGACTACCTAGAGAGGGACTGGGGGTTTTAGAGCCACATTTCTTCTTTGTGGGACACAGCAAAAGGACAAGAGACAACAGGCATAACTTGCAGCAAGGGGAATCCTGATTAGATATCGGGAAAAATTGCACACACACTCTCCCGCAAGGGCTGTTCAGCAGCTGCCAAAGGTCCCCAGAGAGGCTGGGGAATCTCTGCTCTTAGAGATGTTCAGGACTCACCTGAACAAGGCCCTGAGCAACCTGATCTAGCTTTGGGGTTAGCTCTGCTGTGAGCAGGGGGTTGGACTAGGTGATCCAGAGATCAAAATGGTAGTCAACGGAAAGGTAGAGGAAGAGGTTATGCATGGAGCTTCTTTTCCCCGTGTACTCCCTAAACTTCTATTTGCAGCTACTTGTAGAGTCAACTGACAAATCCGTAACAAATTTGGCATCCTTTGGCAAGGAGTTCCACTGCTCAGCTACACAAACACCCCCTTCCTTTGGCTTGCTTATAACCTGCCCCCTGCCTCATTTTTATTAACATCTAGTTGTTGTAAAGAAAGAAAAATCGACGACTGATTCCTATTCACCCCCTCCAAGCTGCTCATGATACAGACTTGAAATGTCCATATCCTTCCTCAGCTCTTTGCCAGGCTGAAGACTCCAACTCTATTTAGGTGTTCTTTGTACAGAGCTTTTCTACACCTCTGATCACCTTTGCTGTACCTCTCTGAGATGTTTCCAACTCTGTTGTATTGTTTTGGAGATAAGGGTGAAGGGTGGCACAGAACTTCAGTGTTCAAGATGCTGGTGAGACATGGACATTTATATATACGTACATACACACACACACACAGCGTGATGATTTCTGCTATTCGTTCACCGCAACCAAGCATTAAGCTAACAATTGCACGGACTTATGTATGATCACAGCCTTACTCCAGAGAGGTTACGATTAGTTCTCAATTTATTGTTTTATATGTTTTAAATTATTTTTCTCCGTGAACATTGTTTTACATGTTTTACATGTATATTTCATCTGCTGTTCTATTGCCCACTCATTCACTATTGTAAGGTCCTTCTGCAATTATTCACAGTCAGCTCTCACCCTATTACCCTGAATAAGTTTCTACCATCAGCCAATTTTCTCACCTCACCATACAAGCTCTATTTCCAGGTCATTTGGGAATATACTGAACAGCGTATGTTTCAGGTTAGGCCCCTGTGATCTCATCACTGATGACTTCCCTTTGCTGTAAAAACTGGATGTTTATTCCCACCTTCCATTTCCTATTTTCTACTAATTCTTTACCCAAGAAAAACATAATCTTCTTTCTTATGTCATCACTTTAGCTTTATTCAAAGACTTTGATGAAAAAATCTAGTAAAATAATTTTTTTCAAAATCAAAGGAAACTATCAGCCAGACTTGCCTTATCCACAAGCTTGCTAAGTCCCTCAAAAAACTCCAGTTTTACAAGACAGGATTTGCCTTTACAAAAGCAGATGCTGACTCTTTTTTTTAATACCACACTCATTGCTTTCTGTTAAACTGCCTACTCTTTTGCCCAGATATCAACTTTATTGTTCTGTCCTTCCCTCGCATTTGGGGGATCTCATTTGGAGTCCTTCTTGAGAATCAGCATTGTATTTATTACTTCTAATTCTCAGCACCGAGATTACTTTAGACAGGAGGTTTTGCCGCTTTGCACAGAACTGCATTGTAGTTCAGTTGTTAGTGCAGAGTGAAGGCCACCTGGGCTTGGGGAATGGGCAGATGGACCATCTTCCTGTGGCTTGCCCAAGCTAGATGCTGTCAGCCCACAGGACCCCAGGATAGTGCTGGACCATCATGGTTGCCCAGGTCCTTACCACAGAGTAATGCTAGTGTGAATCCCATTTCCTTACATCACGCCACTGCAGTACCCAGAGCAGAGCACCCGTTTAGAGTGACTGTGAAGGTTTTATGTCCTGCTGTTCCATAAAGGGCTAAGAAGACCGCAGTGAATCAAGAAATAACCAGGATTTAAAAGGTCATCCACCCGACCTCTCTCTGTACAAAAACATTCAGAAATGCTGCAGCTGCGGGGCTGTCAGAGTAACTGTAGTGGACCAGCCATCACAAAACCCACTTGCTCTTTATCAAAGTGAGAAGGAGCAATGGTAACAGCAGTAACAATCTAAAACACTGTGAACTCCAGTCCTCTGGCTACCCTGTAGCTCCTATTAGAAGGTGGGGTTTTTTCCCTTCTGTGCCCAATTCCTACTGCCAGTATTTTTTTCTCACTGACAACTCTTGTTTTCTTTCCCTAGCTAGCATTCACAGCACTCACCCACAGGATGGCATCAGGAACTTGACTCTCAGATCCCCACTGATGGGGGACTGACAGCAGCTGGTGGAGGATGTACCACAGCCCTTAACCAGGGGGGTCCTACTAAAGAAAATAAAGCAATATTGGAATTATCAAGACAGTATCTTAAGACGGACTTGGGAGAGAGATCAAAGACCTTGACAGAGGAGGGGTGGACTCACACCCTCCTGACAGGGCTGGATGCTCATGGCAGTGAGTGCCACGGCTCTGGAGGAGCACTTGGGGGTTGCGGCACCTCCCATGACTCACCTGTGTCTGACCCGCACAGGCAGAGTCCCAAACCCTGCCTGTTCCTAGGCAGACCAAGAAGAAGGTAGCTCCAGGTCAGGCAAACCGCAGGCCTCAAGCAGAGGGCTTAATTTTTACCATTTGCAAAGCACTTCCTGGGCTGTAGTTAATGAATAATTAGGGGGGGGGGGGGGGGGAGGCCAAGGCCAGGCTGGGAGAGGTGGATGGAGACGGAAGGGACTGACTGCTCTTCCTGCCTCCTATCCACTAAGCTCACGCCCTTGCTGGCTACATTCCTGCCTGGTTCGTAACTGCACAGAAGGCAAAACCAGACACAGCTCCCTGCTCTCCCTGGCCTGGCTTCTTCACCCCCAGCCCTACCACCCATCACCCTCCCCAAAGACCTCAATGCTTCCAAGGGCAACAGGCACGCAGGCCAGGAGGCTACAAGCAGACATATTTGATGCCCCTTCGTTTGAATCAAGCCAGAAACAAAATGTCACACTGGAGCAAGGCTGCTCCACAACGTTTGTCTCTTCTTCAGTCCCACATTGTGCCGCTTGCTGCTGCATCTCTCTGCAGCCTTCTTCATTAGGACTGACGCATTTGATTGCACATTCAGCTGGAAAACAATGCAGCCACAGGCAGTGGTAGTAGGAGTGACTTAGTTGCACTGACCCTGCTGGGGACAGGGGTCTCAGCAGTATTTATGGCACTTACTGAACAGTACTAGATTATGTTTAGGGACACATTACCTAGTATGTTTCAGACAGCACATTTGAAAATGCTTGCTCCTAAGACAGTGCTTAGCACCTGTGAAATGTTAAAAAAAAAAGTCACTTTGATATCAAGTCCTAGGCTTCACACCAAGGCTTGTATAAGCAATTACCTTTTTGCAGGTACATACTGGGCCCCTCAAAACACTAGCACAAGTTTCATCAAGAATGAGGTGGGCACTGCTGTAACTGTCTCTGCACCAGGGAGAAGCATCTGTGCCTGAGGAGCACTGCTGAGCTCACATCCATCCATAAAACAAGGGCATTTTCAAGACATTTTTTATTCACGAGCAGACACATAAGCATGCAGAAAGCATCCCGTTCCTTTTAGGTCAGCATCTCCCTTGTTCAAGTGCTCCATTCCCAGGGCTGACAGGACCCGCACCTTGGGAGGACAGCCCCAACCAGAGCACCGCTACCCGGTGGGGCAGGAGAGGTCCACGGTCTCAGGAGGTTGCCACTCCGCCGGTCCCGGCCCCGTGCGGCGGCAGCGTCATGGGTGGCAGGAACATGGCCTTGAGCTTGCCCGACATGCTGGCGATCTCCGGGTCCTGCGACTCGTAGGACTTGATCAGCCGGGCGAACTTCAGCACCCCTGCAAGAAGAGGGGTGGGAAGGAGGCACGCGCCCGCCACCGCCCCCTCAGCGGGCCCGGAGCTCCCTGCCCGGCGGGGAACAACCCACCTTCGCCGTCGTTGCTGAAGCCGTAGGCTTTGATCACGTCCTGCTGGATCTGGGTGGCCACGGGCAGGAGGAACTGCAGCATCTTGCCCATGTCGTTGCAGGCATTGTCCCGAGCCTCCTCCATGCGCTGCGCGTTCTCGGGCGCCCCGAAAGCCTTGATCACCTCCGCAAGCACCCCTGCAGCAGACGAGCACACGGCTGCCAGCCCGCCCGGCCGCCAGAGCCAGGCGCCGTGCTTCCGCACTCACCCTTGGCCTGCTCCGCACTCAGTGCCGCCGCCGGAGCCTGCGCGGACGCCGCCATAGGGGCCAGCTGCCTGCCTCCGCCCTCCCCTTGCCCTACCACACCACCTCACCACGCCCCCGAAGAGACGCATGCACGGCCCCGCCTTTCACTGCCATTGCACCGCTCAGGGAGGCTTCCCACGGCGCGGGAAGCCTGCTGGACAAATACTAAAAGAGCTGAAATCACTGGGAAGGCTGTCGCCCGCCCCGAGCCCCACCTGGGTCGCCCTTCCCCTAGGTGAGGGTGAGGGCGAGGGCCGGTCCCCCGTCGGGCTGCCTCTCCTGCGCGGGCCCCCGGCCCCGCGTCCCTGGTCGGCCCCGCCGTCCCGCCCCGCCCCGCGCTGGCAGCGGCGGAAGCCGCGGCAAAGCCGGGCCCTGCCGTGCCGGCTGGGCGGTATGCAGATGAGCCTCTTCCCATTGGTGCCGCAGCGCGCACGCCCCTCCCCGCGGGGGGGGCGAGCTCTCCGTTGCCGCCAGCCCCAGGGCGCGGGCCGCCGGCGGTGGGGTTGCCGGGAGCAGCCGGTAGGGGGAGCGGCGCCGGCCCCGGCCCCGCCAGCGGCGCCTCAGGCGGGGGCGGGCTCTCGCTCTTCTCCTGCCGCGCCCGCCCCGGCCCCGGGCAGTGCCTGCCGGAGAGGCCCTCGCAGGCGTCTTCCCCCGCCGGCGGGCCGTACGGGCCTGCTCAGCGGCTCCTCCGCGGCGTTTCCTGAAGCGGTGCCCGCTCCCAGCGGCCCCGCGACAGGCACCGGCTACCCAGCCCTTCTCAGCAGCCTCGGCTTTTACCCCCCTGCCTGGAGAGTGCATGTTTCCGCCCGCTCCCAAGGCGAGCTGCAGCCCTGCACGGTGAGGTCCCCTCTTTGCCCCAGTAAAAAGAAATTAACACAACGGAGTCTGTTTCTGGAAGGGTTTTTTTGTTTGTTTTTTTTTTTTTCTTTTTTAAGAGCTTCATATATATATTTATATATATAAATTATTAGAATGTGTGTTGGGGCTTGGGAGTGCGTGGGGAACTTTGTTTGGGTGTTTCTCCATAGTTGGGTTGTTGGTTGGTTTTCCTTTTAATGGTTAAGTAAATATATATACGGGGACCAATCGAGAGATACAACTGTGAAATCAGACACGCACGCGGGGGCTAGGGAGTCACAAGTTGCTACATAAAACTGCCACGTCTAATAGGATGTGCATGAGTTAAAGTACATCAATTAGAATGGGTGAGGGGAAAGGGGCAGCTGCCGTCTTAAAGACAGTCCCAGGACGCAGTATGCTCGGCCACATCAGCTCTCCCCATGGGGCTCAAAGGGGTCATGGTGGTGATTGCAATCTTGAAAACAGTCTCGTGGTGCTTTGCACCTCGTGGCTGTGCCCGTTCCCGTCAGCTGTGGGAAAGCACAGCCACCATCTTGCAAACAGTCTGTGGTGCTTTGCACCCCGATGGCTAGGACCAGTCCCTCTGTAGGCAGGATCGGCCGCTTTTGAAGGGGTCCCGTAATGCTTTGTTTGCATCTGAAGGGATGTTGGAGAATGAGAAGCCACTCTGGCTAATCTGAAAAAGTTCCACGTTGCTTTTCTGTATCGCTAAGCAGTATCTTACACCTAAAGGGGGGTGGGGTATGAGGAAGCATCTTGAAAAAAGGCTCTGTTGGGTTTTGAGTTACTTCTTGACCACACCTCCTCCTCACAGAAGCAGAAAAGGCAGCAGCATCATGTATTTGAAGTCCTGGAATGCTCTGCATTTTTTTATTTAATGCAACTGTTCCCCCAAAACAAAGGATGGAGCTGCTGCCATCCTGAATTCACATCAGTCTTTGTCTTTTTGAGCTCTGTGCAATGCTGATTCTGTTCTCTTCAGAGCTCTGCTGAAATCACGTACCGATTGTTTCGTGTCTGTTAGTGGTGTTTCAGTCCCTCCCCATTTTCTCTCCTCCACTTTCTGCTCCCAGGATGCCATCCTGTACTTTTTGTCCCATCTTCTCTTGCACTCTACTGCATGGTGGGATCAGGATGTGTCACTCTGCAGCTTCCCCTCCCCCAGGATTTGGTTGATTGATTGCTCCTCTTGAGAGAAAGACATGATGATGTCACGTTGACAGTAGAAGTCCATTTAAAGGGGTTTGTCACTTTCTTTCTTCAGGTGGCTAGGACACAGAAGAGGAACAAGGTGATTGTGAGAGAGAAAAAGGCAATTTAGTATCTCCCACTGCCTTCTGTTAGTCTAGACCCACATGACACTGCTAGCTTGGGAAGTTTTGCAAATCCTTGAAGTAGGAGATGCTATCGAAAAGGTACAAGATTGCACCTCTCTCTTTCCCAGCGTGCTTCCTCATGCACTTGTGAAAGCCTCGTCTTGGCAAAAGCATCCAACCCTTGCGAACGTTTGGTATTTTGGCAGGGGTATTAGTTAGTCATAACTGTATTAGCATGGGTGAAACATGCAAGTTTACCCCTCTGCCAGAGGAGAGGAGCTGAGACTCCACGTGAGATTAGCCATCGAACAGCCACTTGCCAGGAATGACCTTCCTGGTGGCCAGCCCACAGCTGTGCCCCACTGGCAAGGCATCCCTGATCCCAGGTGCAGGCTCAAGCCGAATCACCCACTTCAGGGGCAACGCCTCCCTGTCCCCACTGCCTCTGCCACCCCCAGGCCACGGCTGGGCCTGGAGGTATACTTGTGAGGACAGAGCGGTCTGCTCGCCCTGTGCCATGGAGAGAGCAGGTCCATGCACCTGTAGTAATCCTCCTGCGTTGGGAGCGGCACGCTGTGCAGAGGGTGATGGGCGTGAAGCCACTGCTGCTGTTCCAGAGCCAGGCGCTGCAGCTCAGCTGACTGCGCGTGCATGGCCTGGAGCTGATGTGCTGCTGACATGGGCGCGGAGAGAGAGCCTGGCAGGTCCCTGTAGGGTGCAGCTGCAGCCAAAGACAAAACAGAGAATAAACAAGTTAATGTAACAGTTGCATCCTCTCCCATGGCCCCACAGCTCAGTCAAGACTCTACTGCACTTCCTTTCCCAGCCCTGCCCATGTGCAGGACTTGCTCATCCCCTGATAGTGTAGGCCTGTCCTACGCTATGCCAAAACTCTGTTTAATAGACCTCAGTTTGGTCCTGTGACCCCTCATGACCACCCTGCCCCTTGGAGCTCTGCCGATGCTCTTTAGCAGACCAGCAGAGCTCCAAGGCAGCAGTCCAGCCGCTCAGACTAGCAGTCCCTGTGAGCATCCTTACCAAAAAGCTGGTGGCGCAGCACTTCATTCTCATGTAGAGGGTGAGGCAGGAGAGGGTTGGGGATGGTTCCAGCTGGGTATGGTATCCGGGTGAGGTGTGATCCCGAGGCGAGTGGGTCGATAAGAGGATGAACAGAGGCTGAGGCTGAGAAGAAGAGATATCACAAGATAATTGTCCCGTGCTTTGTAAGAGGTAACACGGAGAAAGGCGCAAGGCACAACAAAACACACATGGAAAGAGACGTGTGTTAGGGACGGAATGATTTCAGGGCTAGACAACACAGTACCATGTCCTTCTGAGTGTTACTCTTTTTGCCTGCATTGAATTTCACATGAACCAGCCTGGCATAGCTGTGTCCCTACACTCCTCAGGGAGAAGCACTGCTCCTTAAAGTCGATTCTGCAAGGACCTGCTCTGCAATCACATCTGAACACAGTATCGTGCCTATCTGCCAGCTTGGCTGTCACTCACGTGCATACTCATATTGGGTGCTTCCATTTCCAGGTCTCACCCAGCACAGATGCTCAGTGCCAGGCACTCAAGTTTGCAAGTACTATCTAAGGCTGAAATGCAAGGTACCATTTATATGAAAACTGCTCTTTCCAATGTTTTGGACTCACTTCCAGAGTGCTGGCTGGAGATGCCCAGCTACGGAGCGTGGGGGAATGGACATTCATTTGTACTGGATGCAATCTCTAAGTAGTTGCAGCTGCTTAGAGTGGGTGTCTGTCTGTGACTCTGCCACCAGATCCCACTGACCACTCACAGTACCTGAGCAAGCACAGCACTTTTTCCTACTGTATTGTAGTTTGGGCTTTGCTTCCCCAAGATTTTCATCCCTAAACTTTTTACTTTGCTTTCCTGTAGGATGTGGAAATGGAAGGGACCACCTCTCAATTCTGAAGGACAGCAGCCTCCAGTTCCTTACAATTAGCCCATCTTCTCTCCCATCCCATTCCAGCATCTGCAGCAAGAGCCATAGGAACAAACCAGAGAACCAACATTTCATTAGTCCTAAGGATACTCTCAAAAGTGTTCTTAGCAGGGCTCCCACTCCCTCTGCAGACCACAGTGTGAGGGATGCAGTCCACAGCACCACCACCCTGGTAGCCTGTGGGACCCCAGCACTCATATTGCACCCCCAGAGATCCAGAACTAAAGGACATGGTGCAAACAACTCTGCTCACCACTAAGCAGCAAACTCACAGACGCCTCAATACTTGCAACAGATGTCAGTGTCTTTGGTGGGATAGTAGCGAGGGCAAGGCTGAATGACCATGGTGTTGACCTCTTCCGGCTGAAGAGGTGGATCTGGGGCCTGAAAGTCTAGTCTCGGCAGCTTTTGGGCTTCCCCAGGGCCAGAGGGAGGGAGCACAATGAGGGCGCAGTAGGAGGGAGAGCAGGGCTTTGTGCAGGACACCACCACCAAGGGGTCCTTACCTGCATGTATGGCATCCTGCTGGTGGAGATGGAGGTGGGAGTGGATGTGGGAATGCTGATGATGATGAGGTGTCACATTGAGCATCTGCAGCCGGGCCAAAGGGTCATTGCTGAGAGCTGCCACCCGCTCGGCGTGCTGGCGCTCAGCCGCCAAGCGCTCGGCGTAGGACATGTCGGGACGAAGGGTCGGGCCGGCTGCCAGCGCCAGCCTCTCCCGCTCCAAGTGGCCCAGCCCTGGGTGGAAGGGAAAAGCAGGATGAAGGCCAGGGGCCGTCTGCAGACTCAGGCCGCCATGGCGTGGGAACGGATCCATGGCAGCAGCTGGCACAGCATGGAGCTGCTCCAACTCGGCTGGCTTGACTTCAAAGCCGGGCTTGAGACGTTCACGCAGGTCCCGGTCCCTCAGGTCTCGTTCACGGGCTTCCCGCTCCCTCAGCTCTCGCTCCCGTGTCGCTGGATCACTGCTGTAGATGGCTGGCACGTTGTACCCCAGCAAGCCTGGGTCGACCGCACCCAGTGGCACGTAGAAAGGGTGGTTGCGGTTGCTGGGGGACATGACGTGGGGCCGTGCGTATTCGCTGAGGGTACGCAGAGCTGGGGTGTCGGGGCCCAGGTATGGGGGAACAGTCGCTACAGCACTGCCCTGCTCGAAGGAGGGGCGGTGGGGAACTGGCCCAAGGGACGAGCACTCAACTGGCCGGCCCTCCTGGGCCATCTTCTGCAAAAGAGCAGAGAGACCAGCATCAGGGTCCCAGCAGGGAGCGGCCAAGGGGGTCCTTGAGCATCCACCCCAGCTGCGCTGCGGCAGTAGGACCCCCAGACCTACCACACTCCTCTCCAGCTCCCGCTCCTTCTCCCGCTCCCGCTCCTTCTCCCGCTCCCTCTCCCGTTCCCGCTCCTTCTCTTCCCGCGCCTTCTGCTCAGCCTCTCGCCGCACTTTCTCCACCAAGTCTGCCCTTTTCTTGGCCAGCTTGGAGCCATCGAGGGGCACGAAGTACAGATCCGTGCGGGAGCAGGAGTTGAAGCCGCGGTCCAGGTGTTTGTTGAATCTGGGGGCGAGAGGCAAAGCCTGTCAGCGCAGAAGAGGCTGGAGAGCAGGGATGGGGATGGGGATGGGGACGGGGGCGGGGGCAGGGGCAGGGGCAGGGGCAGGCAAAGCTGAGCCCAGCACTGTGGGAAAGGGAAGAGCATCATAAAAAAGGCAAAAGGGCACAGCTGCACCCCACGCTCGGGGTGACCTCCCCTTCCCTGCCCAGACGTCCCTCCCCAGCCTGGGGACACCCCCCGGATCCCTCCCGCAGCCCCCCCTCACCTGGCTGACTGGCTGGCGTGGCTTGGCACGTCTACCACCTTGGGGGGCGGCGAGGGGCTGCGAGCAGGCGGCACAGGGCTCTCAGGGGGCTCATACTCCTCCGACGGCTCCTGCTTTATCTGCGCAGCGCTGAGGGGCAGCGGGGGCGGCGGGGGGGCCGGGGCAGCCATGTTCCCCGGCAGGGGCGGTGGGGCAGAGGGGGCGGGCGAGGGGGCTTTGTAGCCCCCTGCCACGGGGGAGGAGGCCACCCGGTAGCCGGGAGGGGTGGCTGCCCGGAAAGGGGCGGCCGAGGAAGCGGGGGGCGAACCCGGCTTGTAGGGGGCCGGCGGCTGGAAGGTGGGGAGGGGGGAGGCTGCCCGCTTCCCGTAGGGGACCACGGCTGAGGGGGGTACCGGGGGCGAGACGGTCTTGTAGGGGGCCGCGGACGGGGAGGCCATAGTGGCGATGACGGTGGAGAGCGTAGTGGCAGCGGAAGTGACCGGAGGGCCAGCCCCATGGGCAGGGGAGGGGGGCGGTGGCGGTGGGAAAGTGTAGGTGGCAGGACTCTGCCCCGGGGGGTGAGCGCACATGCCGGGGTAGCTTCCCTGGGAAGAGGCGGCGGAGGAGGACGAGGAGGAAGAGGAGGAGGATGAGGAGGAGGAAGATGGGGCTGCAGCGGCAGCCGAGGCAGCCTGGCTGTAAGCGGCCTGGCTGTGGGGAGGGTAGAGGCGCAGCCCGTAGGTGGCATGGGAAGGGTGATGGCTGTTTGACTCCAGGCCGTGGGGGTAACCCCCGGGGGGCTGGGGGGGAGCTGCCGCTGCTGGGGAGACCCCCCCGCCACTCCCGTGGCCGTGGTGGTGCTGCTGGGGCGGCTGCTGGTGATGGGGGGGCTGGCCGGGGAAGGGGGCGGCGGGGTGGTTCCCGGTGTTGCCCAGCGGGCGGCTGTACGGGGGCGGCCCTTGGCTCCAGACGGGCTGGGAGGGCAGGGAGGGCTGGGTGTACTTGGGGGGCTGGCTGGACACGGAGAGGCCGCTGGGCGGGGGGAAGGAGTGGCCATAGGAGGCACTGTAACTGGGCAGGGGCTGGGCCGGGGAGGGCTGGGGGTACTGGGCCGAGGAGCTGGAGGGCGGCAGCGGCGGCGGGGCATAGGGGTAGCGGGAGGGGGCCAGGGCCGGTGTCTTGTCCTGCCCCATCCCGTGGGTCGAGGGAAGGTGGCCGCTCAGGGCCTGCCCCACCATCCCCGGGGAGCTGGAGGCGGCCACCGCGTTGTTGAGTGGGCGCAGGGCTGGAGGAGGAGGCAGATTGGCGGAGACATGGGGGAAGGAAGGGGCCGAAGCTGGGGGGGCGGCCGGAGGGTTGGCTGGGGGCGTCTTTTGAGGGGGGAGCCCCCCGACCACCGATGTCAGCGAGATGGGGGTGGTGGGTGGCGGATTGTGCTTGGCACTGAGGGTCTGCTCGCGACCCCCTGGTGCTGGGAGCCCCCCCACTCCACCGGCAATTTTGGCCCCAACCTGGACCACATTGGCCGTAGGGTAAAGCGGAGCATGGGCAGAGGAGGAGGAGGAAGAGGAGGAGGAGGAAGGGGGAGCAGAAGGGGCAGCAACAGCAGAGGAGGAGGAGGCGGGTGTTTGCGGGGCTTGAGCCTGGAAAATGCGGGTGGCCTGGCCCTCCAGCTGGGAGTGGTAGCTCCCTGTGGGGGGCCCCTGGGGGTGCACCTCGCCTGGGAGCCCAAAGCTGGGCTCAGGTGGACGGGCCAGGCTGTCGGGAGGGGGAGCTACCGGCGGGCTCTGGGGGAAGAGTGGAGGGTGGTGGTAGGAGTGAGACGGTCCCTGAGACAGCACAGAGGAGGAATCAGAGTCATTCTCCACACTGCCAGGGCTGTAGACACTGGGTGAGGTGCTTCTGTTATCCTGGTCAATGTCCCGTGGGTCACTGCTCATCTCATCGTTGAAGCTGTGGCCATCAAGGCTGTCAACATCAGATGGGGATGGAGGGCAGGGCAACTCCTGAAGTAGGAAAAAGGAGAGAGATGTTATATGGCCTCCTAGACCATGCACAATACTCTTCAAGTTCCCAGAGAACTTGCTTTCTGACCTTTCTCTGCCAGCGCTAGAAAATGCCACAGAGGGAAGGAGACATCGTCTGGCAAGGTAGAAATCACACCAGTCCTCCTGCCTCCCCTTGGAGCAATTTCAAGTGCTCTCGGGTCCTTCAGGAGCATCACACACTCAGGAAGGAGGTAACAATGGGCCCCTTGCGTACAGAGGCAGTGAGGGAGGGCAGGAACTGTTACAGATGAGGTTGAGAGTGAATAGATATGAAAGGTCCTAGCACGACCACCACCGGTGATGGGCCAGAGTATGATTCAGTGCTACCCCCAGGTGGCACGGAGCAGCATGCACCACAGTGCACCCCGCACAGCCCAGTACACCCCCCCAGACCAAGAATCGCTCTTCTTGTCCCTGCAGGGCTCTCCCTCAGTGAGGAGACCCACTCCCCTCCGGCCCCCCACCCCAAGCATTTCCTCCTCTGGCTGCCCCACTCCTTACCTCCTGATGTCCCCCCTGCACTTCCCAATCCCTGCTCCTCCCCACCACCTCTCGCCTCAAGCAATGAAGCATCGGTGATTCAACAGTTAGCATGGACAATTAGTGAGTGCCACCCTTGAGCCTCAGGGCTTACAAGAGGCTGAACTGAAAAAAGATCATTGTTGAGCTGAACGGAGTGTCCACGTGGACAAATTACATAGATGTAACCACAGTGGTTTAATTACAATGACCTCATAACATAAGCAAATATCCCCGTGTTTGCAGGCCTTCAAGGCCAGTTCCCTGAACAGGCTAACGGTGAACTGTGAAGCACAAGAGCTGAGTCTTCCTCCAACTGTCCGACCACTGATCCAACTCAGTGCTGTCAGCATTTTGGAAAAGCCCCGCCACAACTATGTAGAGCGTGTGCGTAATCAGGTTTTGCACAACCATCACCCAGACCCCACCACGACTTAAGCACCTCCATTTCACACTGCTCTGGGGGAGCAAAAGAGGCTCTGTGCACCAGCAGCTGCGCGCAGAGCCAGGCTCTTGCCACTGAGCCAGGAAAGGCAGGGCACGTGCCCAGCTCTGAGGGTGTGGCAGTCCCCTGCCGACAAGGCAAAAGAGACGGAAGAGCCTCCATCTGCTCAGTCATCACTCTTGGTGGTGTTTTTGTAGCCAGGCAGATGCCATTTAGGTTGGAAGAGCTGCAGTGCGAAACTCAAGGTGCCAGGGCTCCTGAGCAGCGGGAACCCCAAGCCAGGTGGGTGTAAGCAGCACAGGTAGGGAACAGGAGAATCCTTTGCTCTGGACTCAGGACATGCCAGCAATCACAGCAGGGACAACTCACCTCGGTTTTGTTTTTTTTGGGAGCATTGGTGTCCTCCCCTTCACTCTCCGAGATCTCTTCTGTTCGGCCCTGCTTGCTGCCCTTGGGGGTGCAGGATTCCTCCACCCGGCCCTTCTGCAAGAGAAAGGAGAACAGGGAGGTGGGAGGGTCATGGGGAAACTTCCCACCCTGCCAGACCTTCACAGACTGCAGTAGGTGAGACACAGCCATGACAGAGCTTAGCAGTGCAACACTGAGCCAGAATGTGGCAAAAATTAGAGCTAAAAAGGGCTGGTGAGACTGAAGACCAGTTCTTGGGAGATGATGGGAAGTATGAGATGCTGAGGATGAGAGGAAAGAGGGATCCCACCCATTCCAGAGAGCTAACCCAGCATTGGTTCCTCAGTGGATCCCCTCCTGGTCTGTGTCCCCGGATCCCCAAACAGATCCTACCCGGTGTGGGCAGTCCTCGGGGACCCCACGCTCATGTACTAGCTTATACTACCTTTGTCGCTTGCCGGGATTTCTCAGCCTTTCCATCACTGCTGGAGGTGCTGACGCCCCCAGGGGAAGCTCGACCCCGTGACCTGAGCTCCTCTCGGGGCCCTGGAGCCTCTTTCTTCCGTCCACTCCGCATTGACATCTAACAAGAGCGGGATCACTGGATCAGTCCTGCTTTGCATCTCCCTCCACTCCTGCCCTGTCCCCAGCCTCCCAAAGCCCCTGAACCCCTGGCACTCCAAACTCTAAACTCATGTCCACAAGCTTTGCTGTGAGCCTTAGTCCCAACCCACAGCTCCAGCTTGGCTCTGGTGTCCCACCCCCCATCTCCCATCTCACGTACTGAGTCCTTGTTCTGTCGTGTCTTCATTCTTTTGGGTGTGGGACCCCCATTCTCCTTGGCGCGGTTTGATGAAAACATAAATTTTTATCACTCCGCACCCCACTTCAGCCGTTCCTGGGGAGGTGGAGACGGGCAAGAGCAGTTCTTCTGGAAGGGGGGCTTACACCAGCAACGCAACAAGATCCTGGTGAATCCTGAAAGGCAGACAAGGAGATGAGAGGGGAGAAAGAGTGAGTGGACTGCGGGACATCCTTTTGTGGTCTGCTATAGAAATATGACAAACTTATTACTTAATTATTATTTACAGATGCAAAGATCTTCACCAAAAATGCAATAAACTTCCCCATCAGAGGGGGAAAAGATTTGGCCGTTGTCACATTTTCACATTTGATTTCCAATTTTTAGGAGTGATACCCACAGGATGTGAGGCAGGCAGTCCTCCAGTTTTTTGGAGGAAGCAGGGAGGAATGGTTATCAGTATGTTGATTGTCCTCTGAAATAATTTTAGTATTTCCATTTCATTGTTTATCTGATCTTCAGAGAGAGAGGGGAAAAAAATAATGGGAAAGCATTTTAAAATGTTCCTAATGACAATTTTTCTGACTTCGTAAGTTCCTCTTTGCACTTGTTGTCAGTGCAGTAAGTTACACTATCCTTAACTGGCCATGTGCTGTTATTAGCTAGCTCTGCATAATGAGCCCCCAGTGGCCTTTGCTGAAGGGGTATTATACAGCCCTGCCCTCTCCAGAGCATATGCACGTGCATACATGCACCAGCACATTATGCAGAAAATGTGACAAATCTTGCTTAGGCTGTTTGGTGTCCAACGTACACAAATAGGTGCGAGAAAATGCACTGATCTTTGATTTTTGCATGACGCAAACAGAATCAACTCTGTTTAGCCTGGAGTGCCTGCCTAGGTCTCTTTCTTCTCCATACACTGGACTGCTTCTCAGTGTACCACATAAGAGTGACGCCCAGAGATGCAGAGTACATCCTTACACTTTGCAGCAGTGGGAAGATTTCTGTGCTCCCTCTGAATAAATTTACAGCTTTGTGCTATGTCCAAAAGCAATATAGATATTTAACACCCTGTTACGCCACACAATTCCTAGTTTAGAGTATGAAAGCACCGTGATTGTGCCAGCCTGGGAACTGGACTGATGTGATTCAGGGATGCTGCTCCTGAAGCTAGTTTGCTTGGCTCCATCCAGCTCAAGATCTTTTGCACTGCACTGTGCTGCGCAGGTGTAACCAAAAAGAGACTGTCCTTCCCCAGCCTGTCATTCAAGTTGCTATACTTGGCCTCTGGAATGGACAATCTGCAAGACAAGGAAATGTGTCCTGTGGATGAGGAATCAGGAGAAAAGATAGACATCTTCTGGGTTATATTCTCTGATCTGGAAGCACAGGGAAGTTCTGTGAATAAGTAAAAGAAGACTTGAGATTTGGGACTCCTGAAGGCCATCCCAGACCTGGAAAGATTGGCTTCTAGCCAGCCAGTGCAGGAGCAGTCTGGATGTACTTTCATTTCTCTGAGAAGGGAGCTGAAACCAGGGATCAGAGCAAAGGCACCAGATAGGAGAACTCCTGGGCCTCCTGTGCAGCCCTGCTGCTGGACTGTGTGGCCCCGGGGTCACTGCTTTCCAGTGCATCCATCTCCCTGCCTGTGAAAAGGGAGTAATGACACTGGCCTGTCTCTTGTGCGGCTCCACATCTTTCCTGACCAATGCTTAGAGAAACCCATCTGGAAGGTACCTGGGAAGAGCAGGGGACTGTTGGTTTTAATTTCATTAATATTTTATTTAACCCTCATCATGAAAGCCACGGGGGACTCATCCAGCGTTAATTTCCACACACAACAATTCATTAACTGAGACCTCTTCTTTAATAGAAAAATAGCTCACGATGGTTTATAACTGACCTAATGGAGGCAGAGCACTCTCCTAATCCCTACCAGCTGACATGTTTTACAGCCTTATATTTCTGTCATACTTTGGCCTTTGGTTGCTAATTCAGCCAGTTACACTGATGCTATTCTAGATAAGCATCTAGAATTAACATTTCTTACATGAGACAAACATTGTAAGTAAGGCGATCCTAATTTAACTCAACTTCAACACACACCATGTTGGCAACCTTCAAGTATTAGCTCAGCTCTGAACACACAGAAGCAGCAACAGCACATTAACAATATGTCACTGCTCTTTACATTCAACAGGGATGCCACCCACATCTCCCACACCAAAGAACCAAACATCATAATGCAGCGCATAGGTCTCACTTCAGCTTTCCAGTAACCCTGTAACGACAATTATGGTCTTCGTTCCAGAGAAGTAAGTCAGAGAAATAGCATGCAGCCAACCACATACTGAAACTTCCCTTTTTAAAATAAATACCAACTCGGTATTTATGTCAACCGCTGAATATGCAGTACCAAACAAAGCCAGAAACAAATAGGTATGTTTCGGTAGACATAAATTAACCACTGGGGCAGAAGTTTCTATCACTTAGAGAGTGAAGACTTTTCTGAAATATATAACAGAATTGATGCACACATTATTAGGCTCAGTACAGCAACTGTTATGTCAGAGACCAGATGAGAGGATCACAATGCTGCCTTCTAATTTTAACATCTATGAAATAAAAGCTTGCAGTGTGAGCCTTGACAATTAACAAAGTTACACCTAACCCTTCCCGTCACCAAAGATCCCTGTAAATGTCTCCGAAGAGTTCTTAGGGCTCTGTGGTTTTGGAAAGGAAATGAGACATTTGGCAGGGCTGCTGTCAAAGGGATAACCTTTTCCTGGCCTTGTGAAGCCCTTTACAGGTTTGACTGAGTTATGAGGCATTGCAAATTGCTATTTTTCTGTTTGCATTTCATAGAACCCAGCCTGGTTTGGCTTACTGCCCAAACCCCTCCATATTCTCGTGTAAGCTCTGGTGCAGTCTCCTGTGAGCAACACACACTCAACAGGCATCCCCATGTGGGATCCAAAATGGACCCCCCTCCTCCTCCTCCCCAGCTTCAAGTAATTCTCCTTGCCAAAGGTGGACTGTCCTGCACAGGCAGCCAGGAGATCATGGGCTCCAGTTCCTCTTCTATTGAGGAACACAGATAAGCTCTCTCCTTCCCAGGCTGTAGTGTGGAACAACTCTTCACAGGTAACAAAACTGATTTACCTACTTAAGTATATACCCTTGGTCTCTCTTAGAAAGTTGGGTGAATGTTTGTCCTTGGCTCAGGATAGCATTTACACATCAGATTGAGGATCTGAGAAAATAAACTTTCCTAGAAGCAGAGGAAATGGGAACAGGACCAAGTTGTCTGGGATGGTGTTTAGGGGCTTGGCCCAGACTGTAAATGACAAATGAGTCATGTGCCCCCAAAGGCTTGCACATGCAGGGGCTGCACACACAGGTACACCGAGCACATGTCCCAACAGCAGGGAGGCAGTTTCCAGTGAGACAGAGAAGTCAGGGAGGTGCCTCCAAATCCATGGAGGGCTGAAGGGTTTTGTCACTTTGGCTGGTGCACAGTGGCAGAGCAAGCTCCAGGATGGGCAGCCTGAGTCCGGGCCTCCAGTCTGCTTGAGAAGGTTAAAAGCCAGCTAAGGTCCAGCTAGCCCTCCCTGGGGCCAGTAACAGGAGAAGGGAGAGCTGAAAGCTCCCAGCATCCATGCCACTTAAGAAAAAGAGCTAACACCACCGTTTCTTTAGCTAGCAGACATTTAAGGCCTGATCCAGTCCTCACTGAGATTAGCTACTGGTACTCAGTTGCCAATAGTTACCATATCCTCTTCCCTTTCTTTTGTATTACTCCTCTCTAGGGGAAAAAAAAACCAACCACATTTACTTGGTTTTATTTTCTACTACTCTTGATCTTCTCCAACTGTATTCCAGTAATCTCAGGTGGATTCAGATCTGGTCCAAGCAGGAGGGGAGGTGCAGCAAGCAGAACGTGACTGGTACGTGACACAGGAGACCACCCTGAGCTAGCCAGTGATGATTTGGGGGTGGAGAGGAATAGCACTGATGTAGCCTCCTCCCTCCACCGAGGCTCTGCCTAGGCATTGTCTGGTAGACCATATACCTAGTTGGAGGTACTGAGTGCAAAGATGTCAAGGTGCATGGCTGGATCATTCAGTCTCAAAGAAAAAATTAATTAAAAACTCTGCCACCCATCGGAACCACAAATGCTGCAAGAAAGGGCAATTTGACAGCATCTGTACTTTTAAATAAAATGGAACAGTGCCTGTTCTCTGGTCCTGGGGGTGAATGGCATTACACAGCTTGCATCTGGATGGCAAAATTCTCCTACTCTCCAAAAGGGGATGGACACATCTAACCTGGCCACTGGCAATTGGCATGGTCCTACGCTAACTCCTAAACCACACTCAGGCATCATCTGGGAGAGCACTCGCTGGCATAGAGCAAAGACCATACAAAGGAATGCCATGGTAATGGACAGCCAGTGCTGTGCACCAGTGTTGTTACTATAGACATAGCCAGCATTATCTTCCACTAGATGCCAGTCCATGGAAAATAAGTTTGGAGTAAGGAGTCAGTTCCTCCTTTAGTCTAAGTACAGATGTTCTGCAGTTCAAACCTCTAGTTTTCTTCAGTTGGGAACTATTGAAATACACAGTGACTATTCCTTAAGTCCTTTTTTGAAATGTAGGAACTACATCCAAAATCCTACATGAAATCAAAGGCATTTGGCTTGCAAAGAGGGATTTAGAAGTTGTAAGATGTGAGAATTAAACTGAGTCTGTTTCTCTCCAATTCATTAGCTCTGTGTTCCCATCCTGGTTTTTCTCTTCCCCCTTCTGCAAAGGGACGGGTTAGCACCGGAGGGCAGAACCAGGGTGGCAAAACAAACACAGCTGCTTTCTAACACATTGCAGATGCTGGGCAGTGTCCTGAAAGTGAGATGGGATGATAACCAATGGATCACTCTTGACAGGTAAAGATCACTCAGAAGGGAGTCCCCACTGGAGCAGTATAGCCAGGGGACATGCACCGTGGGTGGGAAGTCAGAAGCTGGCATATTTATATATACTGCCCAGTGAACGACGGTCCCAGGCAATAGTTTTTTCATTCCTGTCTCCATTTCCTTCCTTTATAAAATGAAAGGAAAATTCCCAGAAATTTAATCAGGATCAACAACTGTTAGTGTCTTGAAAACACACAGTTTCATCCAAAATACTGCAATCGGACAACCTGAAGTACAACATTTCCCAATGGCTAAGTACCTGACTTCAGGTACCAGTGACAGTTGTCAATTTTTGTAATTTTCTATGAGTAAATTGATTTTATATTGGCAAGTACCAGAATATCATTGGATTCTTCTATCATCAAAATATTGCATAAAATGAGTCACTATGAAATGTTTATGTGTGCTTTCAGAAACTTCATTCTGTACTGAAGGGCAAATTACGCATACTCTAATAGACAAGCTGAATGAACCCTCTTGATTTACATCTACCACTGTATGTAAGAGAAGACAAGGTTCGAGAACATACACAAGTCCATGGGACCCAACAAGATACACCCCAGGGTCCTGAGGGAATTGGCTGATGTAGTTGCCAAGCCACTTTCCATCATATTTGAAAAGGCACGGTAGGCAGTGAGGTAAAGTCCCAGTGCCTGGAGAAAAGAGAATACTGCACCCATTTTTGAAAAGGGTAATACGGAGGACCCTAGGAATCACCAACCAGTCAGCCTCATTTCAGTGCCTGGGAAGATCATGGAGCAGATCCTCCTGGAAGTTAGGTCAAAGCATATGGAAGACAGGGAGGTGATTATGGACAGCCAACATGGCTTCACCAAGGGCAAATCATGCCTCACTAATCTAGTGGCCTTGTACGATGGAGTGACTGCATCAGTGGACAAGGGAAGAGCTATGGATGTCACCTACCTTGACTTCTGTAAGGCCTTTGATACAGTCCCCCACAACATTCTGGAGAGATACGGGTTTGATGGATAAGGAATTGGCTGGATGGCCACATCCTAAGAGTTACAGTCAACGGCTCAATGTCCAAGTGGAAACTAGTAACAAGTGGTGTCCCTCAGGGGTCCATATTAGGACCAATCCTATTTAATACCTTCATCAATGACTTAGTGGGATTGAGTGCACTCTCAGCAAGCTTGCAGATGACACCAAGCTGAGTGGTGCAGTTGATACGCTTGAGGGGAGGGATGCCATCCAGAGGGGCCTTGAGAGGTTTGAGAAGTGGGCCAATATGAACCTCACAAAGTTTAACAAGGCCAAGTGCAAGATCCTGCACCTGGGTCAGGGCAATCACCAGTATCAATACAGGCTGGGGGATGAAAGGATTGAGAGCAGCCCTGTAGAGGGCTTGGGGATACTGGTGGATGAAAAACTGGACATGAGCCAGCCATGTGCACTTGCAGCCCAGAAAGCCAACCATATCCTGAGCTGCATCAAAAAAAGCATGGCCAGCAGGTTGAGGGAGGTGATTCTGCCCCTCCACTCCACTCTGGTGAGACCCTACCTGGAGTACTGCATCCAGCCCTGGGGTCCCCAGCACAAGAAAGACATAGACCTCTTAGAGCAAGTCCACAAAAATGATCAGAGGGCTGGAACAGCTCTCCTATGAAGAAAGGCTGAGAGAGTTGGGGTTGTTCAGCCTGGAGAAGAGAAGGTTCTGGGGAGATCTTATTGCAGCCTTTCAATATATAAAGAGGGCTTATAAGAAAGACAGAGAGTCTTTTTTACCATATCCTGTAGTGAAAGGGACAATGGTTTTAAACTGAAAGAGGGTAGGTTTAGATGGGACATACCGAAGACATTTTTTACAATGAAGGTGGTGAGACACTGGAGCAGGTCGCCCAGAGAAGCTGGGGATGCCCCGTGTTTGGAAGTGTTCAAGGTCAGGTTGGATGGGGCTTTGAGCAACCTGATCTAGTGAAAGATGTCCCTGCTCATGGCAGGGGGGCTGGACTAGATGATCTTTAAAGGTCCCTTCCAGCCCAAACCATTCTATTATTCTATGCCTAAAATAATACCTCCCAGACTCAATCCAAGCCAATAGCTTTAATTCTTTTCTCATATGTACTTGTTGACTTATTTGTCAACAGTACTTGTTGACAAATTCACTTGTCATGCTACCTAGGTGCTCCTTCTCCCCAGTAAAATGATAAATAAAAATTAAAATGTTCACATTTCAGGAAAGAGTGCCAAGTAAGAGTACTAAAAATAAACGTGCAGAGTGCTGGCAGTCTTAGGAAATAAAGCCAGTTTACATTTTATTAAGTCTATATTAATGCTTTGTTTTCTTAATTCTGCACAACCGTGAGGAGGTAAGAACGTTATTTTAAGTATGAAAGCTGTAATTCTGGAACCTCCATTCAATGAAAAACATATCTGAGAAAAAAAAAATTTTCTATGAGCAGAGTGAAATAAAACCAATTAGAGCTAAAGCGAGGTAATAAATAATAAAAACATTCATGCATTTAACAATAGCTGAATTTACAGCATAGAAGATGATATTAATTTTTGCAGAAACAACTGAAAATAAAAGTTTGATTCACTAAATGAAGGTTAGATGTACTAAAGAAGGTTACGTTAATCGTAAAACAATTCCTGAGGGCACACTAAAATGACTGTAGGTATGTAACAGATTTACTTAAAAATCTCAGAAGAATCATTCAGTCTCCCCAGAGGAGGGCCTCAGGATCTCTTGGAGACACAGGCTGGCAGAGCCCAGTGGAGGATCACAAAACGCAACGCACTGGGCTCTTCCCTCTTCGAGTGGGATGGAGGCCTACGGACGCATGATGCAGAGGAAGGACACATCACACTCTCCATACTCACTATTTTAAGAAGTGCAGCATCTTCTATATTTGCAACGCCTGAGCACACCTTACCTGTGGAGCTGTTAGGGTTTAAGGGTCTATTGTAATACTTCACACCCCTCTTTTTATATATAGATGTCCCTTTACTAAGGAATGCAAAGTAAATTACTCAAAGACATCACAGGCTAGTTGCCCAGAGACTCAAAGGAAGATGTTGGCTGGATGGGACCTCTGCAGGTCTCTGGTCCAAACTCCTGCTCACAGCTGGGCAGACCCCAAATCTAGATAGGGTTGCTCAGGGCCTCATCCAGGCAAGTCCTGAACATCTCCAGGAGCGAAGATTCCCCAGCTGACCTTGGACACCCATTCCAGTGCTGAAACATCCACTACCAGTCGTAATTTCCTTGTTGCAGCTTGTGACCGTGACTCCATGTACCACAGCTCCTCACTGTTGGTACATAAAGTTATCCACCTGTCAACCCATCATGATTCCAGACTTCTGCTGCAAGTATTTACTGGGGAAAATTGCTGGTAACTTGCAGCTGCAGGACATATATAAGATCACAGGAAACCAGAAGCTGAATCCAAAGTAAGGGCAGCTACATCATCCATCCCTCCCTTCAGTAACAGACCAGTGAAAAGCATGGTCATCCCCTTGGCAGAAACTGCCAAGACCTGTATCATCCTGAAGCCGGCAGAGGGAGGTCCGGGCAAGGATATGACTTTGCTCAGAGCCCTCAGTCCCAGGCAAACTAGTCAGAGTGTAGAGAAGAAGCTAGAAGGATCAAACTCTGCAAATGGATTTGAATGAATGAAGTGCGGAAGTATCAGGCTAGGTGGAAGAAAGCCTGCTGGATCCTCACAAGGATCAATGTCCTACCTCCCAACGGCATTAAGTTAGGAGACACTGTCAGTATCGCAGATGATCATGATTTAAGAGAGAATTTAAGAGAATAAAACACTAAAGAAGCAAAAACAGGATGGATATAGAAAAAGGGCAAAGGGAAGCCAATGTGGCTGATGAGAGTAAATTAACGAGGGTAATAATGAGAATGAGAACTAACTGAGGAGAACTGTAGAAGGACTTTCGAAGAGGAGTGATTGGGCAATTAAACGGCATGTGAACTTCAATCTAGATAAACGTAAAGCAATGCACACAGAGGAAAAACAACTCCATCTCCACATATAAAATGATGGGCTCTAAGCTGACCAGTGCAACTCAAGAGTGATACCCTTGGGATATGAAAGGCAGATCCATAAAAATATCACCTTGGCATTCAGCAGCCATCAAGAAAGCAAACCACACGCTAGAAATTCCTGAGAAAGGAACTGAAAACAAAACCAAGAATGGTATTATGCCCTTGCACAAATCCATGGTTTTCCCACATCTTGAAACATGTGTGCAGTCCTGCTCCTTCCATAGGAACTAGAAAGGGCAACGAAGAGGCATGACTAAGTGGGTTAGACATCTCTGTCCAGAGAAAAGGGTTACTAAGTGAGGATGTGATCAAGCACTGTAAAACCATATATGAAAAGTAGAGGTTGCATGGGAAATAATTTTTCACTGTCTTTTCCAGTATAAGAACTGAGGACCATCACATAACGCCATAAAGAAACAAGTTCAAAACAAACAAAAAGAGATAGTTCTTCCTGAAATGGGTGGCTGCAGAATTTCCAATCAAAGGACACTATGGGTGCTAGAAGTTTGCATGGACTTAAGGGGAGACTGGAGAGTTTCATGCAAGAGAAAGTAACTGGTGCTTACCGAATAGTGAGAAACCACATCCAGCTATGGCAGTTGCTCTGCTGAAAACAGCTGGAAGCTGTAGGAGCATCAGAGGAAAACAGCACATAAGCTTGCCTTAATTCACACTGCTTCCTAGGGATTTGGCAGTGACCACTGCTGGAGCAGCAGACTCTGGACTAGATGGACCTAGCAGGGTCACTGGTATGTTTTTAACAAATTCAATAGTACAAAGTGCTGAGTGATACACTGAAGAGAATTGACAAGCACACCTGCCTTAAGAACTTCTGCTCATCAGTAGGGAGTGCTGAGGAAGAGAGAGATTTATTAATCACAGGAGAGCTATGGGCACCATTGTTATTTTGAAGGCATCATGCAAGGTATTATTAAGCAATGAGAAAAAGTATTAATGCCAGCAGACATTGCACTTGTTAGACATCCTCTGGTAGACCATGCTTCAGTTACCCAGCATCAGGAAAGATCAAAGTGGATTGGAGAAGGTGCAGAAAGCAGTTTCCAGAATGCTGAGGGACACAGAGCATAACAGGGGCAAAAGAAAATCATTAAGGTAGAATTCACCAAGTTTGCAAAAGAAAGTAGCTGGCATGGTGCCCAAGGAAGCCCTTTTGACTCTGTGTTTCTAGGGATTCACGACTGACAGTGAAGCCAACACGAGAGCCATTTCTGCAAAGGGCAAGTGTCTGAACAGGAAGAAGATGGACAGACAGATAGAGAAGGAAAGGAGTGAACTGGGGCCAGGGAGATGGGCACAGGAAAAAATCGTACAGCAGACCTGAGACACTGATAAGCTTAGAGTCACTCCCTTGCTTGGGATCCCACAGCTTTTCCTTGGTCTACAGAAGTGGCCAGTGGGATGATCCTGCCCTCGCCTGTAGGGCTGAAGGAAGGGAAACCCAACGGTGTGTCACAGGAAGATTTACATGGGAAGAGATCGCTGAAGGTCTCCACTCAAACCCCCTGTTCATAGTAAACTGCAAAGCTAGATGAGGTTGTCACGAACACCTCAGAGAACAGAGTTTCCCCAGCCTCCATGGGAACCTGTGCCAGTGCTTGGGAGGAAGGGGAGGTTTTGTCTTACATACTTCACCAAGTTCATGGTGAAGTATTACTCTAGTTCTCTCGATTTTATGAAATCAGAAAACATTATGTTTATGGCTAAATCAAGATCTTCCGGGACACAATACAACAAAGGATTAAAAGTCACAAGTATATAAAATTCTCCCCAATCCCAAGAGAATTCAAAACAAGCAATTCATGCCAAAGTGCTACCACCTACAGATACAGAATCTACCTCACAGACCACAGACACAGGCCTCCACCTCTCAGGTGGGCACTTGAGCCCAGAGACTGATCTCAAATTAGGCTCAGACTGGACTGCCAGGAGAAAAGGTATGATGGCAAGTGAAACCACTGCCTGAGATATTTTTAATGCCTTGGGTAATCTCTGTAAAGCAGCATGTGACAACCTGTGGGCTGAAGCTTGGTGCGCAGCTATGGCACAAGCATGACCTGTCCCTGCAAAAAGACCTCACCCATGGATCCACTGTCAAAAAGCAAGTCCCCCAAAGCTTACCACTGAGAGGCCACAGCGGCCCATCATGGAATTCATTGGTAATTGGTGAAGGCACTAGGTGAACAGAGGTTGCAGAAACATGGGTAAAGTTTGCAGGTGGTGCTGAGTCAGAGGAGATGGTAAATGATGAAATAGAAACACTGGCACAGACCAGTTGGCGTTACTGCTGCAACAGGGTCACACAGAAAGACAAGTGCTTTAATTATGGAAGATTTTTTACATCAAGCTTTCAAGGATGAAGATCCAAGGATAAACAGAAGCTCTGAAAAGACCTTGTAATTAACAGCTGATACCAAACTGAACACGAGTTCCCAGCACAAGACTTCTTAGGGGGCTATTCCTGAATGAATGAAACCCACCAGTGCATAAAGAGAGGAATACTCTTCAGGAGCAGGAATAGAGAGATGATTTTTACCTGACTATATATAGGATTGGTGGGACCATTATGGGAGGAGTGCGTGCAGTTTTTACCTGCGTACTCCAAAAAGGATGCTGACAAATTGAAAACTTCCAAAAAAGAACAAGAAGGAAGTCTGGTAATGCCTCCCCCTTACAGTAAGAGCCTTAAGAAGCTCAATATATGTAGCTTATCAGAGAAAAGGTTAAAAGGCAACTTGACCATGGCCTATGAGTACTACAAAGGGAGAAGATTTCTGACAGCAGAGGGCTCTTTAACCTACAAGACAAAGACCCCAGATCTAGCTGAAGCTAGACAAATTCCACACAGAAGCAGTGCAAAATCTGAAAAGTAGGAGAAATCAATCACGTGAAAAACTTGCATAGGGATCTAGTGTATCACTGGAAATCTTTAAGGGGTTTTTTTATTTTATTCTAAAATAAATACTCTAATATTTTCTGCAAAGACCTCCAGGTGACATTCCTTACCATGTGCTGTGCAGGGGAGAGGACCAGCCAGCTGATCAGAACAGGTTTTTCAACACTAAAGTCATTAGCACTCATAGAGAGGTTGGCCAAGAGGTGATGGGGTCCAGCTCTGGGTGCAAATGTACTTTGAAAGCAATGGTCTAGCAACGTATGAGGAAAGCTTGATGGATAATCATGACTGGACAAACCACTCTTCATAGAGGGTGGACCTTCTTCATGTGTCTGGCAAACTCTGAATAATTCTGAGGAAAATCACTTCATCTATTGCACTGCCTGAAAGAAAAGCAGTACTATATCCAAATACTATGCAATAGATACAATTTATATCCAATACACTACGCTATATGTTTCAATATAAAATTTAATATAAGATATAACATTATGTATTATGTAAGATATACTGTATTATACAGACTATTATATATATTGCAATATATACACACACACATAAATATATATATACACACACAGTATATCCAATCCACTGTCCAAAGAGATGAAGGTTGCTCAAATGCAACCTTCAGTTAAGTGATATGTAACACAGAGAGACCTTGTGGAAGAAACAGAGTATCACTAAGTGCCTTGTAAGGCAGGGAAGTACATGACTAAAATTTTCCAGCTAAACTGACCTACGATGAACAATGTCAGGAGGGCAGGCAACATGAAGGAAGATTGAAAGCAACCCGCTACCCTTCTTCAGCAAAGCCCAGACAGACCATCATTGGATAAAATTGCTTGGAGAAGATATTGCAGTTACCCTTTGGTTTATAGGTGAAAATACTGACACAACAATCAATCACAATCAATCAAACATTGGTATTTTTACAGGAGACAATAACAAATCAGTGTTTGCTGCCACCACAAACACAGAAAACAGACTGCCAGAGATTTCCGCAGGAGCATTGTCAGAACTGGAAGCAAGGCAATACTTCTGGAGGGATCGCTTCCTCACAAAATTGGCCTGTGTAAACTTTTAACATACACCAAATCCTCACCCCCAAACGCTCAAAGCCCCAGTCAGCCAACCAGACTAAGGTAGAGAGGTGAAGCTCAAACCACTTGAGCTGGAAACATGCCCTTCTGTCTCATCGTTCTCCATACACCTCTCACTGAGGACATGGGTTCTAGGCCCACAGTTGCCCACCACGTGACTGGAAGGACAGAAAGATTCTCTGGTGTTCAGCTCAGCGTGACACAAAGAGCAATGGTACATGTACCTGGCCAACCTGGCAACACGTGTCTTGGGCACTGCTGCAGCTTCCATAACTCAGGTAAGGCACTGAGATGCAGCATCTCATGTTCATGTTAATTGATCTGCTGTGACCAGACTTGGGCAGTGATCACATGAATTAATTCTGCAGAGAATACATACCCTAGGTGTAGTTCAGTTGGTTAAGAACATGACTTTTTCAGAGATGCCTCCACTTTTAAACACACTCAGAACTTGTGCTGCCTTCTCCTCTGGCCTTTAAGAAATTTGTAAAGCATTACTATTCTGTACTTCACTAGGAACAGTCCTCAAGAAGTACAGATGGAAGAGATGAAGTGATAAATGCAGGAAATATACTTCATACTTCCACAGCATCCCCTAATGGAGGAAAAAAGAGATCAGAAAATCCACTGGAGGCCAGAATTTTTTTTGTCCAAAAGAGAATGGGAGAAAGAAAAAACAGAACTGCGGAAGATAGAGCCTGACAGAGGAGGAAACCAGGTTCTCAGAAGAAAAGGTAGACACCCAAAGAGGCAAAATATAAGATTGGGTAAACATTCAGGTAGATATTTAAGGAGGGGTACAGCTGAATAAATGCTCAGACCAATTCCAGAGACTGCATTTGCAAAGGTATTACACCCCCGATTTGGTGAATAAATATCCTTCCCCACACAGCTCTGTATTCCACAGCGATTGCTCCTCTCAACTCCACGCCGCAGAAAAAGGCTGACGAACATGGGGAAGCTCCAGGAGGAATCAGGAACATATATAAGGAGTGACAGAGGCTGAACTTTGGGAAGAGCAAAACCTGCCCGATTCATTTCAGTTACAAATAAAGGCTCCCCCTCTTGAAGAAAAATACAGATCAGGTTGCTTTTAGTATAGTGATCCCGCTATGCTATAGAATCATAGTTCCTTGCATGCCCAGTATTATTTTGGAATACAAGTATGCCACAATAAACTTGATTGTAATTCCTCGTGCAGGCAAACCTAAAGGTGAGAATGCCAGAACCTTTCAGAGATATCCAAAGGGTACAAAATCTGGGGGAGGAGGTAAATGCATATGAAGAGAGGTAAAGGCAGGCCATCGCAGCAGGTTAAACCCGTTAATCTTCTTCATTAGGATTCACTGCACATTTAATTTTCAAATGTTTGGAGAGTTTTTATCGTTTCCAGCATGAATCATGGTACTATATGTTCACTTCTTAATGGCCATACTTGAAAAACTCCATCATGAATCACAGTTGGAAAAGTCTGGTTTGAAAGACCAGATCATTCCCAAGAAGTATGGGAAATACACAAACGATTGGTTGTGCAGTCACCAATACCAAACATAAAAATAACAACTTGGCCAAGAAACAGGGAAAAAAGGATGAGATTCACTCCAACAAACAATTTGACCATTCACATTTACAAGTGTCCCATCCATGGGTAATGATCTTGGAGCTCCAACCCCTCAGGACGCATGTGCAGCACAGCACTGATGCACAATACCCTCGGGCTTAGAAGAAAGGAGGGTCTAGCTTTCAACTGAAACAACTGTGGGATTTGGGTTATGAAACTGAGGTAAACCGGCACAGATTTGGCTGATGCCCTGCAACCAACACATTGATTCTGGTGGGAAGTCATGGCTGAACTCTGAAGCTTTAGGCATAAGCATACCCGCACGGTGTGTAACCATGCTCCACCATTCAGGTGGACCCAAAGTGAATGGCATTTCCAATTCCTTCTCCTCTGCTCTCCTGCTACACACCTTAGGATAATGGCCCACTACTTTCTCCTCACTTTTTCAATGCTGGAAAGCATAGCAGTTCCCATGCAATCCACCCAATACAATCAGAGATAAGGAAAACAGATTTGAGTGGCTAGCTTGGTAAGGACATGCTGTTCCCCAAGAACCACAGCACTGCAAAACAGAACCTGCAGACAAAAGCCATAGAAATTCTTACAGTAGCCATCCCGGCAACTAAGTAACTGGCTGCAAAAGTCAAGGCAGCCACAGCACTGAGACAAATGCCAAGAATGACATTGCCTGTCTCGAAAGCAACTTCAGGAACATACAATAGCTACGAAGGCAGAACTCAACGGCAACCAAAGGCAGTGTGTAAAGTAATGCCACGGTGACCAAATGGCTGCCACTTCAAACAGCACAGCGGCCACTCGGCAAAATACAATCGGCAATTCGCTGGGCAGCAGCCTGCAGAAGCCAGCGGGGCAGAACCGCCACCGGCTCGATGGCACAGCCAGAAGGACAACATGGGAAATACAGACGCCACTTCTCCAAAAAACCTAAATCGCAAATGGACAGCCAGCCCGACACACCGAGGGATCTCGGCCCGTTCAAAGGGAGCACAAATGCCATCCTGATGCCGCTCAGCCCTACGGGTCTTGCCCGCTCCCTGGTCCCCAAGTAGCAACCTGGAGTTTCAGAGGAGAGGGCGGCAGGTCCCCAGGTCGAGGGTGGCACCGGGAGGGGCTGAATCCCACCCGTGCCTGCCACAGAAAGAGAAGGGGAGCAAACACACTTCTCAGCGGTCAGATCCCGACGGAAATATTATTTCCAAATATTCCTGCCCGCTCCCCAGCCGCACCTGGGAAAGCAGGGACAATACACGGCTCCCGGGAGGAGGGGGCCGCTCGGAGGCGGCTTTGGGGGCCGGCAGCGCGGGAGCTGGCCCGGCAGGCAGCGTGCGGGCTGATCCCCCCCCCCCCCCCCCGCGCTGTTGTGCGTTCCTCCCCGCACGGCGCCGGGCCGCAAACTCGGAACTCCCGCCTCGCCCCGGCCCCCCCCGCCGCCGGGCACTCACCCCCCTGCCCCCGCCGAACTTTCTGCTGCAGGGAAGGGGGGCTCCGCGGGCAGTGACGTCACGCCCGGGTGCGCGGCAGGGCGGTGTCCCCGCCCCGGGACCCCCGCGGCGGGCGCGGAGCCCCCTGTCCGACCACCACCCCCCCCCCCCCCCTTTTCCGGAGGGAAGGCGCTCCGCTGCCGCCGTCCAAGGCAAACAAGCCCCGGGCGGACTGGGGCAGGCAGCGCCCCCCGGTGATTTACGAGCGCTCCCAGCCGCGGCCGGGACACGCCGCCGCGGGGAGCCGGATGGGGCCGATGGGGGCCCCCGCCCCGCCGAGCCGAACCTCCGTGACCCGCGGCGGTCCGGCACCCTCCCAGCCCCTCGCCGCATCCACGCCGGGGCAGGCACCGCCGGGGGCCCTTCCCCAGCGCCGCGGGGGTTAACCGCCATCCCGCCCTCGCCCTCCCCCCCCCCCCAACTTTGCCGTCGCCTCCCGCCCCCGCCGCTTCGCCCCCCTCCCGATAGACGGACCGGAGGGAAAAAACCACCCGCGGAAGAATGCGGCGAGTGGGCGAAAATGACAAGCGGGGCGGGAGCGGCTGTGAGCGGGCGAAGGACTCACCGGCGGCTCCGGAGGGGAGGTCGAATGAAGGGAGGAATGGAGGCGGCGAGGAGCGGGGGGAAGGGATTTAAACGCTGCCCCCCCCCCCCCTTTTTCCCCTTTCCTCCCTCCTCCTTTTCCACGCTCCCTCGTTTCCTCTCGCGTCTCCGGAATAACCGGTCGGTGGCGGGGGCAGCGGCTCCGGGGGGGTGCGGCGGGGAGCGGGGCCCCCCCCCGCCCCGCGGCTCTGTCGCCCCCTCTCCCGCCGTGCACCCCGCGTTCAGGCGCCGCCGCCTCTGCCCCGCCGCCCTCCCATCGCTCCGACCGCTGCCCGCCTTAGCCACCTCCCATTTCCGAAGAGCCCAGAACAAGCCCCCCTCCCCCGCCCCTCCGCTCTGTCACCCCCCAGCCGCGCTCGCCGCCGCCCCTCCCCGCCCCCCCCGTCCCCGCGTCGGCCGCGGGGGCTCCGCGAAACATCCCCCCAACCCACCCGCGGGCAGCGTGGGACGGGGGAAGAGACCCAAGTGCGAGGCGAGCAGCCAGCCCGGCCCCCGCCCCGGCCGCGCCCCGTGCCGATGGGCCACGCTCCCCCGGCTCTCGCCTCCCCGCCCCGGCGCCGGCACAAAGGCCGGGTAGGAGGAGAACCCAGAGGAGCCTTTTTGGCAGGACGGACCCGGGGCGACCGAGCCCCCCCGGGGGGGAGACGGGGGGGAGAACTGTCGGCCGGGCTCCCCGCGGCTGCGGGAGGGGACTCTGCCGGTGGGCGGGCGGGCGGGCGGGGCGGGGCGCGGGGAGTGGGCCCGGCGGGGGAGGCGGCGCGGGGCCGGGGCCTGCGGCGAGGCCTCCCGTGGGGCGGGGGCGGCGGCCGCCTGCCTGGCGCTCATCAGCATGCAACGCGGGGCGGGTGCACGCCGCGGCCGCGCGCGCTCCCCCGGCCACCTCCCATCCCCCGCCCGGTTGCCCGGCAACGGCACAAAGGGAGAGCCTCGTGCGGGGGCCAGTGTGGGGGGGCGCCCCGCCCGCAGCCGCGCCGGGCGACGGGGCCGTTCCGGGGGCGGCGGGGGTCGGGGGTCCCGGCTCTCCCCCCCGCAAAGTGCGGTCACGTCAGCGGGCGGGCTGCGGAGAGCCGGCGGGCGCGGGCCTCGCCCGGGCGGGCCTCCAGCGGCGCCACATCGCCCCCCGCCGCCAGAACCGCGGCCGTACGGTCCGGGGTAGCGGCGGCCGCTCCGGGGCTGCGGGGAGCCCCGATTCACCCAGATGTCAAAAATGTGAAAAATCCTCCCCCGTGTGCTGGGAAAACCGGGCCGCCGGCGGCTGCCGGCCCTCGCTGGCAAAGTTCAGCCCCACCGGGGGCGTACATGGCCATTGTGGAAAAGTTGCCGTCGAAGGAAGGCTCTCGGGAGGGGGGAAGGAAGGGGGGACCCTGTTGGTTTTGTGACCCAAGAAGGGGTCCCATCCAACTACAGCCGCTGCCTCTGACTTATCTGGGGGCATGGCCAGCTGGAGCTGGGGAGCATGGGCCAGGGAGGAGCTACAAGTGACCAAATGCTGCCCTTACTGAGTGCTGTAGATGCAGAAACTAAGGCTGGTCATAGAAGCAAAACACAGGCTGCATTGCACAGACATGTCTGTCTGCACGTTTAAATAAGAGAGACTTTGTATGCGTATAGGCAAGTCCTTGTATTGCACTCTGATAGCCTGTAAGTATAATCACAAAATATTTCCTCGGCAGGACCTTTCAGTGAGCAGGCTGGATGGTGTGCTCTCAGCAGGTTTTTATTCAGTAATTCTTATTGTCTGTTACATGGCTCCAAGCGCTATTTACTGCACGGCATCCAAACTCGGCACTGAATACAGATGTATTCATCTCCTCGTGGGTTTTTCTGTAGTGCTAATCACCCGAACACTTTAAAAACATTAATAACAATGATGTCCCTGCAACACCCTTGTAAGCTGATGGCTCCCAACGCATTTGTTCCACACCCTCTTCCCAGGGGTACTGTACCATTTCAGGGCCTCCCCATTTCTCCCGGATGCAGTGTTGCTCTTGGTGCCTCTCATTCCAGAGCCAGCCCAGTTGGCACGCAGCACCCTGTTGCACAATACAATCATGCCTCATGTCTCTAGCCCTTATTCATTCTTTCATCCACCCTTCTCCTCAACCTACCTCTTTGTCTTGACCCTTGCCGAGAGCCTCCACCCCATCAGCAGTAATCCGAGGGTGCTATTGTTCCCTAGTACTTTCTAGTTTCCACACATGGAGCAGGGGACTGAAAAAGCCATGGCTAACATTTGCAAAAATGCCCACCGATTTCAGAATATTGTTTTGCAGAGGGGCTATGTTGAAGAGAACACCCTGGTGATCCCCAAGCACAGAGGTAAGCATTATCTGCTTCACAAAGTGTCTCACCAAGCTGAGCCCCAGAAAACAAGAAATAATATAATTATTGCTGTTGAGGTAGTAGCATTTGCAGTTGTCATGACTGCTTCAAACTGTTACCTCAGGAGCTGACAGCCTCGCGTCCTGAGCTCATGAGTGTGACCCTTAGAGGCCAAAGTGATGATTCACAAAGGAGGAAGACCTTGTCAAAATCCCAGTTTTCTGGATCCCTATCCAGATCCCTAAGGTTTGTGATTTGGGGAAAAGCCTCTGTGAAAGCTACAGTGGTTGGTATTGCTTCAGTCCCAGGGTCTTCTGAATCAGTAGCATGTGACACCAAGTCTATTTAACCACAAAGTCAAGCCCGAATGGTTTTTATGTCATCATCTCCCATAACCAGGTCAGTTGCTTGAGTTCAAAAATTTGACTTAAACAAATGTTGAATTTATTATCAAGATTTAGTGTCATTTATTATTTCCATACGAGAAGAGGCAGACACCCCAATGCCTTATGAAAATCTTACTAGATTTAGCATTATTTCAAGAAGCCAGCCAAAGGTGGCCTGTCTCCTGTAAAGCCTGCAGTATTAGTTTATGAAAAGACATCAGAGGTGATTCAAAAGAGAAGCAGGACCAGGGAGGAAGGGTAACAATTTGGATTTGTGTAATCCTGACTTCTGAGGGCTTACTTGTGGGCAAAAAGTGGCATCTTCACTAATAAGGCTAAGGTTTTTGGCCAGTGGGATGAAAAATAACGAGTGATTGAAGACAGGTGCAGCTGGTCAGGACCTTTTCTGGGTCTATGGCTGGCTGAGGACAGGCTATGGAGGATGTGACCAGGAAGCTTCCAGAGGGCTGTGACATAGCTGACATGGGTGCTGTCAGCCTTCCCAAAGGTGACAAGCTGTTTCCCCTTCCCCACTCAGAAATCCTCGTAGCCAAATTGCTGCTAGGTAAAACCACGCTTTTTACTCCGATTCAAGGTGGTCAACATAAGCAGAAAATAGACAAGAGAAACACAAGTGGTCGTGTGTGCTTGTGTGGAGAGACCTAGGTGAACTGGCTGCAGAACATGGGAAATAAAATGATCTCACCTTTGAAATCAACAGATTGAAGACCTTGGGCAAATCAAGAGCATTATTAGCTGTATCTTTTCAGGATGGATAAATGACTCGGGGAGTCTGTGAGCCAGCTAGGAGGATTGGCAAGCAGATACCAAGCTCGCTGGGGTGCAGCTGGTCCTCCCTCGGAGCAGGGAGATGGACTACACCATCTCTTGAGGTCTCTTCAGCCACCTCATCCCCCTGCTTTCCAGTTCTACCAGGGGACAAACAGTAGCCTGCGAAACAAGAAGCCTTGGCTGGGATGTAGCCTTCTTACAGAAATACAGCACAACAGAGATGCTGATAAACCAGAGTCCTGTGGGGGGGCAATGAGATAGTTAAGGTGCTGGAGCCCCTGGCATACAAGGGAAGGCTGAAGGAGCTGATTCTTTCAGCCTGGAGTAGAGAAAGGTTAGGGGGCAACTTATTACTTTCTTCAGGTTTTTTTTTTTGGGGGGGGGGTATAGAAAAGTCAGAGACAAGCTCTTCTGATGGATGCACAGTGAAATGGTTATGAAATTTGCACCAAGGGAAATTCTGACTAGATAAAGGGTTAACCTCCTCCCTGAGCGTGGTTCAGCATTGAAGAGTGCCCCAGTGCCCAGAGGGGCTGGGGAATCTCCCCCTTGGAGTTGTTCAGGAACTGCCTGGCCAAGGCCCTGAGCAGCCTGATCTAGCTCTGGGGCTAGCCCTGTCATGAGCAAGAGTTTGGAATGGAGACCTCCAGACATCCCTTCCCATCTCAATCTTCCTATGAAACTCTGATTCTAAAAATACACAGAGCCCTGTTTCCCTTTTCGACAGTGCAGACACACAGCACGTAGTAGTTTCCTTGATGAAAAGAATAATCAAGCAAGCCCTCTAGTCTGCACTAGGCCTGGGGAAGGTCTTTCTCCAAGCCAGAACCCAGCCAGGCCCACCCAGGATGGCTTCTCCTGGCTTGCTCTCTCAAACTCACACAAATAATACCTGTGCACTGGTGTTTGTTGGTAAATGAAACACTGAGAAGGTTATAAACCTCCTTGCCCAGTCTCCCAGCAATGGCTGTCCCTATGGCCAAGGTGGCTCAGTGACTGGTAATGAAACAATGAGCTGCCTCAGTTTACCATTTAATCAAGTTAATTGGGCCTGAGCTACAGTTCAGGGAGGTGTTAATTGTGGAGGTTCATTCATGTGCCACTCTGGCATCCTCTAGAAGTGAGGGGCAAGGGTGGTAACCTTACCCATCACCCCAGTTCAGTTGTCCACTAGATGTGCCAGTATGCCATAGCTGCACGGCTGATTTCTGAGGCCCAGCAGGATGTGCCAGCAGAAACCCCTAAGGTGCACACAGTTTATCCAAAACTGTGGCATCTGCATCATTTACAGAGGTGTTTTATCTCCCCCATACATGGCATAGCACACAGCTACAGCTACTTCCATACCAAGACATGCAATGCTCTGGTAAGCTGACCTTTGCCCAGAGAGCGAGCTTCATAATGCCCTTCTGACAACCTGTCCAAGCTGTCTGCATTCAGTCATCCAGCAACAGAGCCAAATACTCTTCATTTGAGTAAGGTGCCCAGCACCTTATAGGAATTACCCAGAACCCAAATTTTTGGACGTCTTGTCAAATGTTCAGCAGAAGAGTGTCTCTGACAGCCTCCTATGTTAAAGATATTGGTTTCTCAAGGTTGAACACCACCCCATTGTTCTTGAGAGAGACAAAAAGATACTGGAGAAATTCAGTAGCTCTTCATTGTTAAGGCTTCCCTGTGCACTCTACAACAAGCCTAAATCAGTGACATCTCCCCTTCCAGCGCCTTCACGGGCACACACACCTATTTAGAAATGAAAGAACAATTCTGCAGGCTTGGGGGCGGCGGGGGGGGAGGGGGGGTAGTGTTAAATTATCCCTTTAACAGCTTGACATTGCTCTGAAAATGTCATCTAAACAGAATATCATTTGAGAGTTAAAAAAAAAAAACAACAAATGTTTCACTTCACAGATAGTGTCACATCTCCAGCCCATCTCTATGCTGTTCCTCATACTCTGATTGAATGCATATTATAGCACAGCAATCTGATGGAGACATCAGCTTATACAACAGGAGTCCTCAGGTGCGGGAATAGCAAAGTGTTTGGACATTTCTATCACAAAGAAACTGTAACCAAATCTCTGCCACTGAGGCAAAGAGAAAGCAGCATATATCTTATGATGCATGGGCTAAGGATAAATATTTGCAGTGACCCAAGCAAACATACCAGGGTCATATATTACTTATATACATTGTGCCATCAATGACAAACTCTTTTGATTTAGAAAAGGCAACCAAGGTGAGGCACTGCTACGGCGCAATGCATTGTCATCACGTCAGTGCTTTCACACGCCTTCTCTGACACAGGGACATGACAATACCCCACTGCCGATAACTCTTCACCAACAAATTCTTACCACAATGTAGGGACGTAAATATGGGTTCTCTGCTGTTACAGCGTTGCTGCATTTAAATGGGCGCCACAGAATACCTTGGGTACTTAATTTCCTTCCTTGCACAAAAAAGACAAATGGGGGGGGGGCGGGGAAAAGGGGGGGTGTGCTCTTGGGAATACGAAAGCCAAGAAACTTTATTTCCAAAAAACTGCCCTGCTTGCTGAGCAATAGCCATACCGTTTGTAAAATCCCAGCACCTAAAACAAAAGGAAGCAGCAGTTAGGTGTACAACTGGAGAAAACAGCACACTCCCCGTGCCTCACGCGCGCACCCAAAACGTACTTTCCTTCACAAAAACAGCGCTACCGTGCACAAACGCTTTTGCGGGAGTCGTGACTGCGGGGGACGCTGCAGGGGACACCGCGCGGCCCCGCCCACCCCCCTCCCCCCTGCGGCCGGTCGCGGGGTGGCGGCTGCAGCCCGAGGGGAGCGCGGCGCGGTACGGCGCTGCCACCGCCCCCCGCCCCGCCGGGGGACGCATTTTGCGTCGCGGCGGGCTCCGGCACGGCAAAATGGAGCGTTCCCCGAGCGACGCCCGGACTACAGCTCCCAGCAGGCAGCTGCGGCCCCACCGCCGTGCGGGGCGGGCAGCCGCCCGTGGGACCCCGCCGGCCCCCAGCCCCCCCTGCCCCCTTCCTTGTCCCGGCCACCAGCCCGTGCTGGTAGCGCCGGTCCCCTGCTGCCTCCCCGGTGGATGGGCATCCTGCAACCAGCCCCGCCGCCCGGTTGCGGGAGCTTCCTCCTGTGCTGCCGGTCTCCCGTGACCACATGGCATGGCTAGCGGCGGCCTCCGTGTGCCTGCCAGCGTCTTCGGGGTTTCCATCCGTTTGTTCACCCGTGGGTGTTCACCCGTGAGGTGTGGAGCTGGACACACTGGCTTTTGGGTGCAGCCGATGAGTTTGGGGTGAGTTTTACTCCGCAGCTACGCTGCTGCTTCAAGAGGCTGAGGGGGAGGCTTCACAGAGACCACGCGCAAGAGATGGCCTGCTACGACACAAGCTATTCATTACCACTGAGATTTGTTCTGTATTCACTAGTCATCCCACTAGTGATCCCCTAGAAACCAATCCTGTCTCTACCCTTACATTCTCCTGCCCACCAGCTTTTCTGTTCTGGGCATGTGTGCCATAGCCTTTGTCTTCCCTTCTTGAACTTAATCCCTTTTCTATGCTATTTAGTAAAGAATCAGCAGTGAAATGCCCATGTTTTAAAGTGTTGTCTTTTGATTTTAGTCTGCATCAGGACACAGTCGACGGGGCTTGGGACTTACTGAGGAACCTCAGTCTTTACCCTTGTCCTTGCTCATCATGAAAGACAGGGCGGTGTGGCTTAAGCCTGAGTCTGGAAACTTTCTGTAGTGAAGTGAGGCAAGAGGTTTGCAGGACCTGAGTGTGCCCAAGTACATAGAGGGGCTACTGACATGAACTGATAACGGTGGGCAGGGTGTTTTTATTATTTATTCTCTGTCATAGCTTGGGTTGGATTTCTCACAGTAGCACCCCCCCAACCTCCCACCTTGATTGGAGTCTGTCCAGAAAAATGCTCTTGAGCAGGCGCTGAGGTTTGCTGGCATTCAGCCTGCTGGGGCACCAGCTGGAGCTGGTGATACTTTCACCAAGTACTGCTGTGTTGCCCCTGTGAAACAAGATGGAGCTGAGAGAGACTGACATCCCACCTACCCCTCCATTCACTGCTCTGCAAGCCCCTTTTGTGGAGGGGGATCAGCTTTTTCTCCCACAGAACTTGCAGTTCCAGTGTACCATCACTTGATGTCAAGTGGGCAGCTGGCCTGTGGCCAATCCTGAGGGCTTTACATCAGTGCAGGGCACAATTAAAATCCCTGTGCTGCAGATCTTCACGCGAAGTGGTTTGGTGGAGGTGGCGGGGGCAATTCCTACCCTCCCACCTGCCTTCCTCTCGGCGTTCCCCAGCTGGGTGGCTGACAGAGCAGTCCAGCTGTGGGACAAAGCTGTGGAAGGAGGTGGGGGTACCTGAGCCTTTTCTTTCTCTTGTCAGTCCCCTCTGCTTGTTTTGGTTACCTTTCTGCATGAGCCTCTCCTGCTTTGATGGCAAAATGTCCCCACTTCCCAAATGCTGGCATGTAGAGAGAAACGTCAGGCTAAGCCAGGCAACTCAGGTGTGAAATACATTTTAATTGCGTTTAGGGATCTGTAGTTTGTCTGTTGCTCAGCTGAGCATGGGCTGTCCAGAAGGTGAAGCAGATATTATGGGCGGAGGAGAGGGTGAAGGAGTGCAAGAGGGAAGGAAACAGAGAGAAAAAGGTCACGAGAAGCAAATGAGAGCATGGCTTTGTTTACGGATGTGTTTTAATATATCGCCCCACAGTACTATGTGCTGACCCAGAGACTGACAGCACACACACACACGCACACCCAGTGAGGAACAGCAGGGCACTTCAATGCTAAGCTGCTGGCAAGCACAGCCCAACACAGCACAGCACTCGGGGTGGAAGGAGGGGACACTCGGGTCCCACCAGGGCTCAGCGCAAACACACGCCTGGGGCACAAGGACGCCATAGGCCAGTACACATACACCTACACACATGCACAACGAGAGCGAGCCCACTGGCAACGCTCATCCAAACACAGCTACAGGTGCGACACTTGTCCAAACACACCAGCTGATGCACATATATTCACCGCACATGCTTCAGCGTACAAGGGAAACACACCAGGCAGCATGCTCCCATAGTCTAACATGTGAACAGAGTGGCTCAGACACGGTCCTGCACAAAAAACAAAAGACACACAATGCCTAGATCCAGAAATGCTTATGACCCCAAGGCAAGGGACAGGGTGTAGGCCTCTCTCTCGTCCTTCACCTGGGTACATCTAGCCGGGGACACCTGAACTCAAGGGGGTTTGAGGTGAGAGGGAACTGGGTGGTGGAGGGGGGAGAAAAAGCAAAAAAGGGAGCAGTGTAGAGAAGGGGTTTCAGAGTCTGTGAGGTGGGAAAGAGCAGCAGGGTGGCTGTGCCCTGGGGACAATGTTCAAAGAACACTAGGGTTGCGAAAGTTGTGTCCAGCAAAGCGTGCTTCATCGCCAAGCTCTTCCTCAATCCTTCAGGAAAGAGAGAGAGAGAGAGAGCACACATCAGGCCCTTGCTGTGAGGGAGCATTGGAGGCACCAGGGTGCCGGAGAGGCAGTGCATTGGCCAGGAAGCTGACATGGGCCGGAGGAGCTCAGCTCCTGCCAGCTGCTGCACCTGTGGGGCTTGCACCCTCACGCCAAGGAGGAAGGAAAGAGATCTCCAGAGATCTCCCCAGGATCCGACTGTCCTCTCTGTGCCTTGTGTCCATAACATTTCCTCCACAAGCCCCATCTACCCTTGGGCTTTCAGCTTCTCCCACCCCTATTAGTCACTCCCCCATTCTCTCTTCTGCATTCCCGTTCCTGGAGCCCCTTACCTCATGAGCTGGTTGTATTTAGCCAGGCGTTCAGACCTGCAGGGAGCACCCGTCTTTATCTGTAAAGCATTCCCCAAAACAAACACTGTAAGACACTGTTATGACTTGCACCAGTTTCCCATGGCAGGACAGGGGATTCTGTCTTCACACCCCTTCACTTTCCTCCAGGCCTGTGTATGGCCTGGGTCTCACCTACCTGCCCAGTGCACAGTCCTACAACCAGATCAGCAATGAAGGTGTCTTCGGTTTCCCCAGATCGGTGGCTCACCATCACACCCCAGCCATTCTCCTGGGCCAACTTACAGCTGCAAGGAGCAAGAAATGCAGTCAGTAACTCTCACTCCTATAACCACCACCTGCACAGGGTGAGATCCAGGCACCCTCTCCTCCCACCCTATGCTCTGGTAGAGACAAAAGTCTATTCCTCCAGTAGATAGTGTGACACCCTGCTATGGTTCATCACCAACCCTTTTGCAGGACAAGGGCAGTGGGCTGGACTTACGCTTGGATGGCCTCCGTGACAGATCCAATCTGGTTGACTTTGAGCAGGAGGCAGTTGCAGGCCTTCTCTTCAACAGCCCGCTCGATGCGCTTGGGGTTTGTCACTGTCAGGTCATCTCCCACTATCTGAATCCCCACATTGGCCGTGAACTTGGACCAGGCCTCCCAGTCATCTTGGTCAAAGGGATCCTCGATGGAGACCACTGAAAGGACAATAGAAGAGACATGAGTCAAAGCTGCCTCCCTTCCTACCCCGAAAACACAGAGGGGATGCACCTGTTAAGTGTGCAACACCAGTGCTGATTCCCTACTGCCAAGCACAGCAGCTCACCTGGATAATCACGTACAAAGCTTTGATAGAGGTCACCCAGCTCATCTGCAGAAATATAGCGGCTTGGGTCATCTGGGGACTTGAAGTCCAGGTCATATTTGCCATCACGGTAGAACTCGGAGGCTGCCACATCCATACCAATGACAATCTTGTCCGTGTAGCCCGCCTTGTCAATAGCTTCCTTGAGGAGCTCCAGAGCTGGGAGGAGGAATGTTGCAGTCATGAGAGTCAGCCTGTGCAGAGAGCTCTGACTTTCAGTGGGAACCTCCCATGGGAGGGTCCTGAGAGGCACTGAGAGCCTGACAGTGGGATAGGAGAGGTAGAAAGGAGCCCAGAGTGCAACAGAAACATGCCAAGGAGCTGTGGAGGCCATATCCAAAAGGATGAGGAGGAATTAAAATACAATCCACAGCTCAGTGACAAGTTGGGGGAAGGCCTTGCAAAAGTCTGCGCACACAAAAGGTTTGTATGGAGAGGCTGTGACAGATCGAGGCTACCCCAAGGAGAAGGAGCTTAGAAACCATTCCCTAACAGAGGAGGTCAATGACACTGAGGCATCATATTTTGAGCCAGTCTTTGGGGAATGCTGTGAGCTGGGTGTAGGAAGCCACAGCACTGCAGGCAGGGGTACCCTATCTCTGCAGGGCTCTCACCTTCACTATTTTCCAGGATGTTGGGGGCAAAGCCTCCCTCATCACCAACATTGGTAGCATCTTTGCCATACTTCTCCTTGATGACACTCTTGAGGTTGTGATAGACTTCAGCCCCGATGCGCATGGCATCACGGAAGCTTTCAGCTCCCACAGGCAGGATCATGAACTCCTGCATGGCCAGTTTGTTGCCTGCGTGGGAACCTCCATTGATCACATTGAAAGCCTGGAAGAGTCCACACGAGAATCAGAGCTGAAGGAACCGGTCTTGGCACCACCTAGAGGAGGCTCGCAGATGAGTCACCATGCCCATTCACGCCACATCCCACAGGGTAACGTAACACATTGTAACACATCAGCTGCAATGCATCACACCAAAGGCACATACAGCCTGGTGTCTTCCTTCCAGCAGTGGCTCAAAGCAAATAGTTGGAGAGGACTTTCCCACCTGTTTTCCCCTCAGAGATCTCCTGAGCTATATGTGTTTATCTGTGCTGTGTTTATCTGTATGTGTTTATTGGCAATGCTACATCAATCTCTCCTCCAGGGTCTTTCTCCTTGACCCGGAGAAAATTTTAGCATCCACAACACCCTTTGTGAAGCAGTTTCACAGGGCAGCTACCTCTGGGGTGAAGACCTGCATTCCCTTGTTTTGAACTGTGCCCCAGAGGGTTTACATGATGCCGTCTGGTTCTTGTGCTAAGAGTGAGATCCTCAGTCAACCCCCACCACAACCTCTGCCGTATCCTCCTCAGGCTCCTCTTTTCCATATTGAAACCTGACAAATCTCAGGCGTTGGTTTGCTTCCTTGATGAGTGCAGTGCACTCAGCTGATGTTTCAGTCCTATATCCCTTCCTTCTCTACCCTCCCAACACACCCTTTGAACTTTCTTTTGGAGTTTCTGAAGGTGGATATCAAGGACGGAGGAGTCTTACTGGCACAGGAAGGATGAGATCGGAGTTGCCGGCCAGGTCAGCAATGTGCCGATACAGGGGGACATCCTTCTCTGCAGCTCCCGCCTTGCACACGGCCAGTGAAACTCCCAGGATAGCATTGGCGCCAAACTTGGCTGTGGGCAAAACCAAGGAGGAGTTAGGCTTCGCAGGCAGCAACCTCCTCCCCAGTGGGTGCCCTTGCCAGCCCAGCCTTGGGCTCACCACAGCTCTGACAGTGCCCCCCGCTCCAGCCCTGCAGCCTCCCATGCTCTTTACTTCCCAGGCCAAATAAAAGGAATGAATTACATTTGTTCTCTGTGCCGTCCATCTCAAGCATCAGATTGTCTATCTTCTCTTGATCCACAACAGAGAGGCCCTGCAAGAAAGAAACAGCTCCTGAGAACAGTAGGCTGAGAACAGCTGTTGGCTCTGGTGTGCAAGAAAGGAGGCATTGATGGAGAAGCTGGGGGTACAGGGACCTTTTTAGCTTGTGGGGGAACATATACACACAAAGCTCTGGAAATTAGTGCCTCGGTATATAGTCAAGTTAGGTAACCACGATGATGTTGCTGCAGTGCAGTGTAGATGTACCCACGCTGGGGAGGGGATCAGCAGCAGCCCAGGCAAGGCCACGCATTGCTGGGGACATGGACTCCCTTGGGGATTTCCCTAGCCTTTTGGCAGCTTCCAGGGAGCTTTGTGGTGCTGTGGCCACACAGAAGCTAGGCAGAACAACAGTACATGCTCAACCCCAAGCAAGCGAATGTTGACTGGATGGAACTGTCCTCGGGAGTGAGGTGGAGAGCAGGATTAGGCCCAACACCCGCAGCCCTCCACCAGGTGGGGTATTTTTCAGGGGTGGAGAGAGCTGGGCTCTCAGCCAGACTCCCCCCACGGGCTGCACGGGGTGTAACATGTGGCTTCAGCTCAGCTCTCCTCAGAGCAGGCTCCCGGTCTTCAGGTGTAAACAGGTTGCAGATGTGACACCACCGCTCCTTGAGGCTGTGTTGTGGGGGCTGCCAGACCTTGCATGGTACGGTCATTGCTCATCACACGTGAATGCTGGGTGTGATGAATGGGTGTGAGGCCACAGACATGTGGATGAGGTTCGTTGCTTGAGGAGGAGCACATCTGAAAGAGGGAGAGAGCTCTACAGGGAGCATCGAGGGGACTAGTTAGGTAGTACAGATGCTGCAGTGGACCAGGTAGTGTTAAATCCTTTCCACCCAGAGAAAAGATTGCTGTGGACACATACAGGCATGGAGGGCAGGAGGGGTGTGCCCAAGTTCACAGAGAGCATCACTATGTCTGTTAACCTAGTGAGATGAAGAGAGGCAGAAACAGATTGGGGGACAGAGATGGACCAGAGTAAGTGTTGGACAAGGGAGAACAAAGATAAATCCTTACAGAGCCCACGAGAGCTGGGGCGACAGTGCTGTTGATATGATCCACGGCCTGCAGGACCCCTAAAGAAGGGAAGAGACAGAGAAAAAGAGAGAGAGAGAGAGAGAGAGAGATGGTGAGGCAAAGAGGAGAGTGGAAAGAGGGAGGGAGAGGAACGATAGAGATTGAGAGAGGGGAGGCAGCGAGGGAAGATCAAGGCCTGATCTTTCACTTTACGCTAGGTCTGTGCCTCTGTGGTCTCCCTGAGGGCAGTGGGATACATCCACACCACGGCAGCAGATGAGCAGTACCCTCTGGTGGAGCCCCACGCAGAGGCAGCCCCGGGGATGGGGTGTGGAGCAGGCATCTCCCCACCTTTTCCAAGGAAACGCGACTTGTCATTGTCTCGCAGCTCCAGTGCTTCATAGATACCAGTGGATGCGCCGCTGGGGACCGCTGCTCGAAACATGCCTTGGGAAACAGCAAAACATGGGTGTGAGATGAGCCGAGGGTGAAAAGGAGGGAAAACTCTCATACACCTGCTTCTGTCCTGCTTTCGTGGGAAAGGATGTGGCAATCACTTGTGCAAACGGATGGCCCTGCTGGCTGGCTGCTTATGGCTGGTCTTCTCAGAGGTGGAGCACCTCTTGGAGGTGGAGCACCAGGGTGGCAGAAATATATGCACCCAGGGCTTCCAGACTGAGAAACCTGGATCTCAGGCACCCAAAGGTCCACACTGATCCCAGAACTACAGATGACGGGTGGAAGTCTGGTTCCTTAGCTCTCCTCCTCGTTCCAGAGGCAGCCTGATCCACAGCCGCCAGAGGCTTCCTCCCCCTCAGACTGAGGCTGGGTTTCTGCCATGGTGAAGAAGGAAGAGACTGGTTGGATGCCTGCTCTGGTTGCTCACTGCTCCTCACCCCTCAGCCCACCTAGCTTTGGGCCCAGCACAGATGCAGCTCTTCCAGTTGAGACACATGTGCATGTACATACCTGCACAGAGATCTTGGGGGCAAACCTTCCCCCGCCTCATGAGCATGGCCATGGATGTGTTTCCAAACTTGTACTGTGTCCCAGGACTAAAAGCATAGCTGCAGCAGGGCATTGCGGGGATACGACAAGAAGGTAAATATATTTATCTTAACGAAACTTTCTGTCCCTGCTACTAGCAGGCACATGGCTCAAGTCACATACGTGGCAGCCAGCTGTCTCGTCATGATTTGCCCAGCACGTGTGCCGAGTTGCTGAGCACATGCACAGGCAGAGTCACAAGCAGAGTTTTGGTCTCTGCCTCTTCCCCTGGTTTGCTGCCTGCCAGGGATTCACCAGAGAAGACCCTCCATGCTCTCAGCAGAGCGTGCCAGGCTGCCATGCAGCGCCAGCTCCGCCAGGGTGGGCAGGACTTCCCCTCCATCTCTTGTCCTCACCCACATACCTTTGTGTGTGTACAGGTCCACCTCAATGGTGGGGTTCCCACGGGAGTCCAGGATCTCGCGGGCATGGATCCTCTCGACTGCCATGGTGAGTCTGTGGAGAGGAGAGGAGCGGACAGGACATGTTCAGCTCTGAGAGGCCCCAGGATGTGGTGCTCACCCTTCTAATGTCTAGAGAAGACATTGACAGAGAGAAGGGAGCTCAAGGAAGAGCGACTTTAGGAGCTGGAGCTAAAACTATTGGCTCAAGGAAATTTAGAAATTGCTATTAAAACCCAGATTGTGGGAATCTACCCACATTTTGTCCAGGAACTGGTTATCTGTTTGAATTTATTCTGTCCCTTTGCTGCAGATGACAAACTGGGAGCTCTCTCTCCCTCTCTCCCTGCGCCACGGCTGAGCGCTCTCCCTTCTCAGGGCTCCTGATACAAGCCCAGGTGGCAGAGACGGGGAGGGTGCCACAGCATCCACGGGCAGCAGAGAGGGAGGGATCAGCTGGCACAGCCGGGAGATGCCCCCAGCCCCAGCGCCAAGGACGGGGCACCAGCTTCTGGTGTCTCCCTTCCCCTTGCTGGGAGGCGAGGACGGTCCCTGCCAGGGCCAGGCAGTGAGTGGCCGCTGTGTCCGTGCATGGCACGCAGGGAGCCAGCTGAGCGCGGTGGCTGCCTGGGGCAGAGCCAGGCAGAGCAGGGGGGTGGCTGGCCCGCGGGGACCCTCAGCCCCTCTTCAGCCCACAGTGCGGGGAGCTGCGGCAGCCCGGCTCTCACAGACCCCCAGCCGCATCCCCCTGGCTGAGCGCCCGGCTCAGCCTTCCCGTCTCCCCTGTGAGCCGCCAGGTCAGGCTGTGCTCAGGAGACAGGAGCGTGGAGGATGCCAGCAGCCCAAGGAGCCATCTTGCTGAAGGCTGCGGTGCCTCAGACGTGGGAGAGAGGGCTCTGAAGGGAGGGGGGACCTGGCCCTGCCCGAACACAGGGGCTGGGCCCAGCTCTGGACCTTTTGCTCTGCTTCTGAGATGTGGAAGTGGATGAGACCAGGAGGCGTCTCTGTTGGATGAAGAGGATGAGGAAACCTGGCGTTTTGGGGCACCTGGTTAAACCTGAAGCGGACAACAGGCTGGTGGGTGAGGATGGCTGTTTGAAAGAGCTTCTCTTGCTGAAGTTTGCTCCCTAGGGGGTCCAAAACAACTTGTTCCCCCATCCCACCTTCTTATTCCCCTGGCTGTGGGGCTGTGCAATGCTGGGGAGCTGCATCCACCCAGAGAGGGAGCAGCAGCGAGGTGCGTGTCACCCCATGCCCCCAGCCCCACCAGGTTTCCCCCACCAGCTCCCACAGAGGATTCACTCAGCCCTGAGCAGGGCCAGACCCCCACAAAACTCGGTGCAGGGGCCGGGCCCGGGGTAGCCATGGGGCCCCAGCCAGAACCACACCGTGCTGCGTGTGAGTGTCTGACAGGGGTATGGCCAGCACAAGGGCTCACCACAGGGATGTGGTGGTGGGGGTGCTGCAAATAGCACATCACAGCACTGAGGGGAGCTAAGAAGCAGGCTGGGGGAAGCTGGGGTCAGCTCTTGACCCCATTGCCTCAGGTGGGTGGAAATCACACGGGTGCGAGGAAATCACGCTGCTCTGAAGTTTCAAGCAAGAGCTTCCTGTACGGCGAGTTTCAGTCAGTGACACCAGGGCTCTCTGAAGCCTGTGCGGGGCCCTCCACCACGTCCATCTGGACTGGGATCCCCCATCAGCCACTTTGGCAGCACTCCTCATGCCATCTGGCACACGCTGTGGGGACTTCCTCCAGAGCTGTGCCTGCGCAGCTGCGAGCTTCCTTTGCAGCAGTGCCCTGGCCATGTCCCAGCAGCCTCCACGGGGAAGAGAGGAACAGAACCCCATTAAAGTGATCTTTGACAACAAGACCCGTGCCAGGTGCAGTGCCTCTCTGCTTATGTGGTTATGTTGCCTGTGGTCACATCCCTCTGCCCACATCCACCTGCCCACACCCAGCTGCCCAGTGGGGCCAGCTCTGAGGAAGCCAAAGGAGAAGCCCAAATCCAGCCTTGCCTGCCCCACCCCATCACTCACTTGATCTCTTCTCCTCTCTAGTCCTTCACACCCCTTTCTCCACTTGTCTTGCTGCCCCATGTCCCCCTGTGTTTGCCCCCCTTTGAACAGTGCAAAGAACCACCCTGAAATCCCTGGCATCAGCTGCACTGTCCTGAAAGGAGGTCAGATGCGGATAAGCCAGGATAAGGGATTGGGACAGAGTCATAGCCGGGAACCCGTAGGCCACAGTGAGGAGGGGAGAGGAGCCAGGCTGGAGGCTGGGCAGCCTCCCTTGAACAGGGGCTGGGCAGGGCACCCCGGGAGACTGGCACTGCTGCAGTGCCTTCCTGTGGGCACTGCATGTCGCCAGGGCATCGTCTCACTGGAGTTCACGCTGCAGTAATTCCCCCTCCCCGCCAGGCAGGCCAGCATGGTGAAGACCTTTCTCCCAAGCCACCGCCACCAGTCCCGTGTGCTGCTGCGACTCCCCCACGCTGGGCACTGCTCCCAGGAAGCCTGCACTGCTGCAGTGTCGTGGCTGATGCAGCTATTGCTTGCTTGACTGTCACCTCCTCTCCCTCCTGCCTCCCCTCCCCTGTGTGGTGTGGGGATGTGCAGATAAGAAAACATCCCCTCTCCTCCCTCCCTCTCCCTGGGACCCGGCTGAGCGGCTGTGTTTATGTCAATACTTCGGGAGACGGGGGGGGGGGGGGGGGGGGGGGGGCTGATCTGCTCTGAGGCTGGGTCCTTTCCCCAGCAGTGCCCAAACTGAGCTTTGCCTCCTCCCCACCACCCCACCACCCTCCCCCAGGTAAAGGTCCATCCCGCAGCACCTCCCGGCAATGCCCTTGGGAGCACCACCTATCCTTGTTGGATGCCCCCGCTCCTGCATTTCCCTAGGTTCACATCTGAAAAGGTGCTTGCCGGGGGTAGGGAAGGAGGGAGTACCTGAAATTACAATATGAAAGAAAAGTGAGAAGGTTGGGGGTGAGGAGAAAGAGGTGGGAGGAGCAGGGGGAGGAAGTGAGGGGACTTTAGTTGTTAATGCCGCTCCCCGTGGTCCTTCTCCGCAGGGACCCCAAAGTACGCGTGGGGTTTGGAGGGCACAGGGTGGGGAGCAGAAACATGCATGCGGTGAGGGCGTGCTGGCCATGGGGAGACACTTACCTTCCTAGGGCAGGGGTGAACGAGAGACTGAGAAAGTGCTGGTAGAAAGGAGAGAGGACGAAGCTGAGAAGGGATGCAGGACCTCAAGGGGAGATGATGTGTCCTCTAAGCCAACGGCGGCGGCAGCAGCAGGATGGAGACGCCCCTGATAGGGCCGGGACAGCAGCATGTGACCCAGAGCTGCGATGAGTCAGGATTTAGCAAAGCTTTGCAAACAGCACGTAGAGGATGGAGAGAGAAAGAGAGAGAGAGGCAGGGGATAGACAGACAGACGAGGGTGAGAGAGCCAGGGAATAGGAGTGGGTGTGCAGGATAAACAATTCCAGTCACTCCAAGCTCATTAATTATTTTTATTCAAACCAGAAAATCTTTTGTGGGAGCCATAATTGAACCACAGAACCTGTAAGTCTCCCCTTTCTCCTCTCAGGCCTACTGAGAATAGAGCATATGAGTGCAGTGACTGCAAAAACACTGCAGTACCTCAGGGCAGCTTCCAGGCCCAGGGTGGGCAGCCCTCCTCTTTTCTCCAGGGGCAAAATGAGGTGAGAGCTGTAGGTAGCAGAGCTACCTTCACTTTCCCAGCTGCGCTTGTGGGGGAAGGCATCTTCAAATCTTGACTGGCTCTGGGAACAGGTGTTAAAAACAGGGGTCACTCATTCACATCACCCTGGAGAGATCCCTTCATTTCCTGAAGAAGGAAAGAGGGAGAAGTTAAATGATTCCACGCCTGATTTCTTTTCCCCTTTCTCTGCTCAGTTCTGCTAGAGGGGTCGGGAATGGCAGTAGGGTTGCGATGCTGGCCATCACAATCAGGTTGCGAAGCCCGGTCTCTGTTTCAGGCTCCTCTGCCCTTGGGACTGACCTCCCTCAGCCTTTTCCTCATGTAATCTAGAGGAGGAGAGGCTTGATCATCATGTTTGATCCTCTCTCTTTCCCTTCACTTCCTTCTCCTCCCCCCTGCCGTGCTGTTCTCACCTCTTCTTCCTCCTGTCTTTTCTGACAGATTTTGTTCGCCTCTGCCCGCTCATCTTGCTCAAATAATTCCTTGTCGAGGCGTTGCAGGTGTGGCAGCAGGACCAGGACCTCCAGCCGGTAATTGGGTTCATCAGAACATGGATTGTCCAACAGCACCAGTGCCTGCAGCATGGGGAGGACCTGCAGTTTTGCCACCTCCTGAAGGCTACTGATCCCATTATTCCTGAAGAAAAGGAAACACAGAGGGGAGGTGAAAGAGAGACATGCAAGTAGCGAGGTCCCTTCAGAACAGTAAGCTGACAAGACAGACAAAGCAAAACTTAGCAGCATGATATCTGTAGGCCTTAGACCACAGACCTGTCATCTAAGATCCAGATCTGTCTGCAGCTCCCCAGACTAAGGGACAAAAAGGACATCTCTGGATTTCTCTGTGCTCAAACAGTCCATTGAATTGTCCGATACCACCATTGCCCTGTATGGCAAATGCTGAAAAGTAAAGGGCACTTGTGGTCATGTCTGGGACACAGAGAACACAGAGAGGGATCCAAGGGAGTTATGACAAGGAATAAAAAGTATGAGGTGGGGTCTGAGAGTGACTGAAGAGGTAGCTGTTTTCTGAGAAGCCCAGGAAAGGTCCTGGCTATTACACTCCTAGACAGCTGAGCACTGAACACCAGTTAAGGACAGTAAAGATCAACCCATTCCCATCAGGTCTTCAACTTCCAAAGGAACCAGAAAATCCTAAAGACCTAAATGGGAGTACAGCCTGATGAAGGAGTCTCTGGTCCTGACAGAGAGCAGGGAGAACCTACCGTAGATTGAGGTACTGCAGGCACTTCATGCTACTACAGAATCCATCCAGGGTCTCGAGCTGGTTGTCACGGAGGTGCAGAGTTGTCAGCTGCCCTAGCCCCTCAAGGCCTTCAAGGCTCCGAATGGCGTTCTGGGCCTGGGCACCAGGGAGGCAGGAAGAGAGAAGGAAAAAGGAGACACACAGGAGAGGGAACAGCAGTTCTTTCTGGCCTTTAAAGCTCTTTCTACCCTTCAGACTCCCTGCCACTGATAACACAGCCTTTTCTGAAGCTAGATTAGGTTACGTGGGGTCTTGCCCAAATGGGTTCTAAGTATTCAGATGCAAGGACCAAAAGTTTGCTGAAGAAGTGTTTCCTGTAGCATCACTTGGTGACTGAGACAAAACCACCCCAGATGAATACTCCACTGCCAGCACAGCACCCCCTTTGGCAGGGCCAAATCTGAGTCCCTAAGGCCTCAGAGAGCAACAGCATGGAGGAGAAAGCACAGACCTGAGCCTGAAACAAGTGTATTTAAAGGATGAATAACCAGTCCCTGTCAGTCACATAGTCCATGTAGTCCAGGGATCTTCCAGTGTCAGCTGCTTCTCTTGTGGGGGAAATGTACTACCAAGAAGTGTCCTCTTCTACTCCTCTAGGAGCAGAAGCAGGCTGAGTGTTCCTGAGAGAGGTTGCAGGGGGGTGGGGGGTTGTTGGTTGGTTTAATTTTAAGCGTTTCCTGGTATAATTGTTGTTATCCATGCATACGTGCACCTTCTTGCAACAAAATCTGACAATCTTACAGCAGGAAGAATGTGTCCTACCAGTTCAAAATTCCCCATCATTGAATTTCATTCAATTCACTGTGATATGAATCGTGAAACGGGGAAATAGGAAGCTCTGAATGCCAGCAATAGGTCCACAGCAGGGTTTCATCTGGAAAAGACCACTAGAGGTCTCCTGCCCAACGTCGGGCTCACCACAGCGCTAGCACCAGCGCTAGATCAGGCTGCTCACCGCCTTGTGCAGCCAAGGTTGGAACACCTCTGGTAACTACAACCTCCCCGCCACGTTCTCCAGCCTGGAGGGCTCCACTTGCAATTGTGGCTCAGGGCTGCAGTCTCTAAGGATGCAGATACCTGCACGGAAAACGGGGAGAGAAGTGCCGTTGTGCTCTCTGTTCCTTGTTGGTACCCAGGCAGTGACGTGGCCAATGCCTGAGGCTAACAAAAGTGGCACAGGCTGAACTGGTGGGATAAGAGAACAGTTTAGGACTGGATCACTCAGGAAAAGGACATTTTGTAGAAAAGGGGGACTCCAATGGAAACCGGACAAGGAAAAGTCTGGACCAGCTGGGCCAAGTAAAGAGGGTAACACAAGGATAAAAAGAGGAAAGTTGGAGATGTAGCGAAGGTCTTATGAACAGATTTAACAGCCAGGAAGGATTAGTAAATTGTACCTCAGAGGAAATCAGGAGCTGTTGTGAGCAATGGGGTGGGGAGCTCACAGACCACTGGTCTGTAAAGTGAATAGTAACCTCCCATCACTCTCACTTCAGCGTAAATAGTTTTAATGGCTCTGGCTCTGCAAGCGCTAACAGGACAAATGCAGAATGGATTTTATTCAGGGTTGGTTTTTTTCCCTAAATCAAAGAACATTCCATATGACTCCTTTAATTAAATGATGAATGATGAATTACATCATCACCTTACCTTAGATACCAGTTCTTCACATAGATGTGATGCCACCATTTGTTATGGAAAGCTACTATAATATGTTGCCCATGATTCCCTCTCCCCTTTCTGCATACCTGACCTTGCTCTAGCTAGCCTTTGTCACCACTGCTGCACAATGACCAGGAACCAACACAGCCCTACTTCACAGCAGTGATCCTCAAACCAATACAAGTACCACATGGTATGCAGCCAGCTTGTAGTCTTCCTGCTAGTAGGTATAACTTTTTTAATGCTAAATTTCATCTGCAACTATGTCATACATTAACCAAATTTGGTTCAGATCCTTTAAATTGAACCCTTTGTCTTGAACCCTGTCCTTGAGGCATCAGCTTCATCTACCCACAGCTCAAGTAATATCAAAATCTTTACACAGAAAGCAAAGCAGCACTGGGAGAGACACCCCCCCCCCCAATGATTTAGTGAGCAGGTGGACATGGCAGACAAATTCAAGGCCCAAAGATTCCTGAGAAATGAGTCAGTTGTTCTAGTTTTAATAATCACGTCTTGCAATTTGCCCACTTCATATGCGCAGCTCAGAAATTCCTCAGTCATGCCAGGAACCTTCTTTAAATATAAGTGCAGTGTTTGCTTCCCTCAAATGATTCAATAAAGTGACTGGTTTTACTTTGAAATTCTGTATTATATCTAGTGACTTATCCACTTCATCCCTTCTTCCAGCACCTCGAGGCCTAAAATCTCAGTTTTCTACCAGAAAATTGCAGACAATCTCAGCAAGCAATCTCCTCAGTGTTTTCTGCCAGGGAGTCTTGATGAAAAGAAACCATATAGCTTTTCAAAGCCTTTATCATCTTTAATTACTTTTCAAGAGGTAGTGACTCAGGACACCTATCCAGTCTTCGCAAGCTGTAGCACTGTGTGATGCATGGGACTAAGCCATACATACTTTCTTCACTTGCGTCTCTAGGAGTAAATGTTCCCTGAAGCAATTGTTTATGGTATTAGGAAACTGCTTCTCCTATCTTAGTTTCACTTCGATGTTCAATCAGTTTCTTTTTTGGCAGCTGAAGGTGTGAATCATATAATTGTGCTGTTTTTAAACCAGTGTTTGATTAGGCCCATCAGAGAGGAGAAAGAGGCATCACCTCCCCCTGTCACCCAGAGCAAACCTGTTGCTTTCCCCACTGACCTCCGGGGGTCCCGGGACATACAGTATACAGGCTTGCCTATCACTGCCAGAAGAGAATACCGCTTTCCTGTAGGAGGCTGGGAGGGAAGAACCCGACGCACTGAACATTGCCAACTCCTCTGCTCTCTGCAGAGGAATTACCAGTCAGTGGCTACTCCCTTCGCACTATCTGGGCAGACGGCATAGAAAGAACTATCCCAAAGAAGTGATTTAGTCTCTTTAGTTCTCTGAAATCTGTTCCTCTCCCGATCTGAGAAGATTGAACTGAATGGGCTAGCACGAAAATAATGCTGCTTTGAAGGGGACAGCTTCCTCCCCTCCTCCCACTGACTGGAGGTGCCAGGCTCTGCAGCAGCTCTGTCCCAGTCCCCTAGCTGGCTGATCCCTTACCAGATAGAGGTTCTTGAGCTTGGGAAGATTGAGCCCTGCTGTGCTCTCTAGCATGTTTCCTCGCAGCTCCAGGATTTGCAGGCTGAACAACTGGCCGTGACTCAGGCCCAGCGCTGTCTGGATTTTATTTCCTGAGTGCCAGAGGAGGAAGAAACAACAAGAGAGTTAATCCCACCCAAAAAGAGCATCCTATGTGCACAAGAATGAAGAGAGGTGGTCTGTGTCACCTTTCAGGCTGAGGTTGGCTAAGCAGGGGTGAGTAATGCCCTCCATATCCTTGATGCGGTTGCGAGCAAAGCTGATGATCTGGAGGTAGGGCAGCTCCTGCATGCAGGCACTGGTAAGCAGATTCCCATCCACCTTCAGCCAAAGCAGGTGGGTTAGGCTGCTCAGTGGAGACAAATCTTGCAACTTGTTCTCTGACAAATCCACATACCGCAGGTGAATGAAGCATTCAAGGAGGCTGATGTCTGTCAAGTCCCTGTGGGAGGGAGGATGTGAATAAAACATCTCTCGTATTTCCCCCTGCTACCAGCTTTCAGTTTGCTCCTCACCACTGCTGGAGGGAGGGCATCCTCCTCTCCCACTTCCCTGCTGTCCTAGGAAGCCTTGCTGGAGAGGAGGAGGAAAAGGCAGGCGACAGAGACAGGCCGAATAGTCTGTAAACAATACCGAATAAGATTGGACCTGCTTTCCTGGCACAGGGAGTACTTATTCCTATTGAACTGTAGCTGTCAGGAGAGGGCAGAACCAGAGCAGAAAAGAGGGTAAGTTTGCGGGGTGGGTCTGTTAGAGAGTAGTGGCAATACCAAGGACTGTGTGGAAGGACTTTGCTAGCGGGAAAAAGCTGGCTGAGATACCTATGAGGCTGCTGAAAGACACCGTCTTACTGAGGCCTGTTAGTTAGGTCTAGGGTTATGGGGGTGTTCTGATGAGGCTGAGGCTCCAAACTGTCGCCAGGCCATTGTGGCACTGTACTTACAAGTGCATGCCTTAAAGGTTAGCAGTTAACAGCAGAGATGCTTAATGGATATTTCTCAAAGTGACTGTGCGAGGTCACCCTGTTCAGGTCCCCCTAGGAGACCACAGTCCAGAGGGATGGACAGGCTCCCCTCAGTCTAGGGGGACACAGTGCATCTGGCTACGGTGGAGGCAGTCCCCAGCTCAGGGCTGAGGATGGACAAGCTATGCTGAGGCACAGACTGGAAGCCAGACAGCTGGAGAACATGGCCTGGAAATGCTCCTGCCCCACACGGCCAGTCACCAGCGGCCTTATGGTACAGCTGCTCCGTGGCTACATAGATGCCTGGGGAGGAGAAGGCCTTCTCCTGGGGCAGGTGCTGCACACTCACTTGTATTTGGCTTCAAATTTCACATAGGCGTGGGCCAGGCCATTGCCGGTCTTACAGAGGAGAGAGAGGCCCTCCTGCAGGACCTCCTCCGTCAGGGGACACAGTGCCAGCACCTGGGAGAGAAGCAGAGAGCACAACGCCAGCGCTGACCTAACCACAGCCAGAGGGTGACGAGGCCCCCTCCCTCACCTGTTCTTCCTCCTTCTGCTCCGACAGCGCCTCCTCCTCTTCTTCCTCTCCCTCCTCCTGAAGGCTATACTCGTCCCACTCCAGCTCCTCGCCCTCCATCCTCACAGGCCCCGCTTACCCACCCCGCTGAGGGAGCTCCGTCAGGCCCGGCGGCGGCCGCCCCCTGGTCTGCGCGAGGCGCGGCGCCCCGCTGCCATGGAAACCGGGGAGGCGGGGCCCTGCGCCACTGCCATAGCAACCGCGCTGAGTGACAGCGCCGGGGCGGGGTGGGGACTTGTTGCTTCCCGCGCCGGCGCTGACCGCGCGGCAGCCGGGGCCGGCGGCGCAGCAGGGCGCTGCAGGCATCCTCGGCCTCGGCCACACGGGCCTCATCCTCAGGGCCTTCCTAGAGACACCCCCTTCTCTCCCTAGCGTTATCCTTGCTCTCCTAATCCGGACCTTTTTGCTGCCTCAGACAGGGCACATGTGAAACCCAAAATCTCGTCAGCTCTGAGTAAGCCCCCCCCCCCAAAGAGACTTCTTGTATTTCACAGGCACTGTTCCTGTTAGTGCATCCCACAGCTAACGCTCCATTTCCTGCAGCAACGCAGGCACTGCTGATTTGCCGTTCATCGGCCATCCAAGCGTCCTGTGGTTTCTTTTTTCATCATCCTGCTGGCAATACTCTTCCCAGCTGACTGCTTGTGTTAGTTTGCTGCTCCAACTGCAATAGCTTGTCATTTTTTGGTACTAAAGTTCATGTGGAAATCTCAGAGCATGTCTCTCCTTCATTGGGAGGACTTCGTGATCTTACTCTACCTTCCCAAGTGCTCCCGGCCCTTCCTAGCTGGGTAACATCCACAATTATTAGGAGTGTATCCAGAGAACTGAAGGATAATTTCGGTGGGAAGGGACCACTGGAGGTTGCCCTGTCCACCCCCCTCCTCAAAATTGGGCCAGCTTCAAACTTAGGCCAGGCTGCACAGGGTGGTGGTCACTCAGGTGTTGAATATCTCTGAGGAAAGACATTCCCTCTGGTAACTGTTTAATTAACATGTTGAGCAGAATTTGGCTTGGGCTTTCTGTGAAACCTCCCACGATGTGATCTCCCAGATGCCAGGAAGCAGCTTTTGGGGTATGGTGTCCTGACCCACTGCAGGTGACGCTGCTTCGGCCCTCTCCTCCAGGCTGGGGAGCCAGGGAGGGCTGAGGCTGCCAGTGCCCACTAGACGCCATCGGTGCCTGCCTGGCTTTGGCACGGGCAGGCAGGCGGGTGGCTGTGCCCCTATCGGCTGCCAAGCAGAGCTGGGTGTTTACTGGCCAGGAATGCTACTTGGAGCTGACAGCTGCCAGTGTTTTGTGGTTAGTACCAAAGTCCAAGGCCTTGTTCCCTTTCCCTCCAGTGCCCTTTGCTCCTTTGCAGCCCCCAGGCAATGTCAGCGTTAGATAAGATGCTCCAAGCTGAGCTGGACACACAACCATCAGACACGAGTCTCACGCTCTTGCTGCACATGTGCCAGCCATCACCCACTCCTGCAAAGCACCCCTCTGTGCTCAGGGCTGCACAGCAAGCTGCCGCCCGTGTCTGCTGCCTCGTCCCACTTGACTCTGTGGTGCAAACCTCTTCTCCTGTGCTACACTCACCCTATCTGAATTCAGTCCCTGGTCATTAATCTGCATATGGATGTGGTTTTCCACTATATCACCTGCAAAAAACCCCCTCTACACATCAAGCACTCCAGCCCCCCTTGCCTTTGCTTTCCAAGGAGCCCTTCAGCAAACTGGTGCTGGAGGAACAGCAACAATATGCTTTTCTTCTTCCATCCCTCATCCTTTCATGCTGAAGAACGGACTGGTAGAAGTCGCATATGCCTCTATGCACATGTTTTATATGGTCTTACAACAGGAACACACGGCTCAATTGCATTGTCCAAATGATCAAAGAACTTACAAGAAACAAGAGAAATTATACAAGGAAACCCAAATCTTTAAGAGACAAATTTTATTTAGGTTATATATAAAAAACAAGATCCCAAACCTAACTACGCTGATCATTAAGGAGGTTATGTGACAAAAGGTCGTCTGCACACCCACAAAGGCACACAGAGAGACGGTACCCCGCTGAGCTGCTCCCAGGCCCATCCCAGGAGCCATCAGCCCACCAAAGTCCCGGCTCCACAGGCCCAGAGGGGCACAATGGCAGGCGGAAACCCAAATTAAGGACTTGGAGGAAGGGACACGCTGTCTGGGCCCCTCCCAGAGCTGTCCCAGGGGAGTCTCAGCCCCAGAGCACCTTTAGGGCTGGGGGGGATGTCGCTGCATGCAGGAGTGTGGGACACGCGATGGGATGCAGGGGAAGAGCGTTGGGGGATTGCACAGGACTCATTAGGGGACGTTTAGGGGAGGAACCAAAGGCGGGAAAGGGAGGGGTTTAGGTGATTTGTGGAGGAACGAGTGTGGGAAACCAGAGGGATACGGGAATAAAAAGGGCTGGTTGCGTGTAAATGGCTTGTGATGGTTTGGCCATGCCCTGCGCCTGATCAGCGCAGCCTGTCCCATCTTCTCCTTGAATGCCTTTCTCACTTTGCCCTGAGTGAGGGACTCTCATTACCACATGCAGGGGGTGTGTAGGGGTGCTGGGTGCCAGTGGCTGGACTGGGACTCAGGGCCCATGTGCCTGTGGGCAAGCGTGTGTGCAGCAGCAAGGGTGCAGCCGGCGGCAAGGGGGCCTGGGGGCCAGGAGGGGGCTGCAAGGGAGGAGCTGGCTGCCAGGGGAGTCCCGGCAGCTGCTGGGGGCCCTGAGGGCAAGACCACCATGGGGGAGTTGGCTACTGGGGGACCAGGGGGACTGGAGAGACTGGGATCGAGGGGCAGCTACTGGGTAGACTGTCTGAGCCCAGCTGCTGGAGGGAGCCACACTGTACATAGGTGTGTATGTATGTGCTCAATAGCACACCTCCATCCTGCTCAGCCAGAGAGAGGGGTGTGATGAGGCCACTGGCACTGCCTGTGTTCGTGAGTCCTCTGTATAGCTGACTGACTGTGTAATCTGTGTGGCTGTCCGTGTATGTATGTGGTGTATATGGGTGTTTGTGTGTGGGTGCCAACTGGGAATACAAGCTCAGCCTAGCTACTGGTTGAGACTGAGGACGTGGAGCCGCAGCAGCCTCTCTCGGGCTGTCACATCTGGCACAATCCATTTTTCCCAACAGCAACCTGTTTAAGATCCAACCACTACAATCTGCAGTGACGATCTGGCAGTATTTCCACTCCACAGAGCTGTGGTCCTGCCAGAAAGCAGACAAAAAAGAAAAACAAGATCTGGCATTCCTGCTGATGCAGAAATACATTTCCATGAGTTTATTCCTCATTAAACAAATGCTTTCGTGCCTCTGTATTCTCCTCAAAGCAGCAAGATCAATGCTCGTCTCCCATCTGTTTTTTTTCCTATGTAGGTCACTCTGCTGAGCTCTTGCCTAGCTCTGTGGACAAGGCTGTGCAGGAGCAGGAACTGACAGTGGAGCTGCAGCCCATGGCCGATCCCTGTGAGCGATCCTGGCTACCCACTCCCAGCAGCCTCAGGCACGGTCTGTGTCCCTACTGAGTCACCACTGCTCTGGTCATGCTGACCCCAGTGCGCTGAGGCACCGAACTATGGTCACACCCCAGAAGCCTCTCAGCAACACTTACTCTGGTTGTTGAAACCACAGAGTTTTCAGGATTTTTTTTTTTTGCCTTTGAAACATCCTCCTCTCCACACACCGAGAGCCAGTAGCTATCATCTCTGTGCTGCAGTCAGGCTCTTCCTTCTCACACCATCTCCCATCCTTCCCTGTTTGACGGGCTTGCTTCCATCATGAGAGGTTCCCAGCAGTCACGCTCCTACGCCTGGGGCGCACTACCCTATGCTTCGTAACAGCACTTGCCCCTCCGTCGCGCACGGCCTGTTTCAGCGCCATTTTAGCGCGGGCTGGCCCACCCCTGCCGGCCCACACCACCCACCCCCAGGCTCTGGCGGCGGAGGGCTCCGCGGCCGCCCGGGGGCGCGCCAGCACCGCCCACCGCACCAGCAGCTGCCCGGCTCCGGCCCCCCCGAAAGTCTCCTGCCGTGGAAGGGGCAGGGCGGGGGCTGGGGAACAGACTTCTGCTCCCAGCCGGGAAGGAGATGCCCCCTGAAGGGCCGGGGGCTCTTCTCTCCCCGTCCCTTCCAGCTGGGAGGGAGGAACGCCATCAGCAGCACTTCAGCAGAGTAGAAGGACCAGCAGCGTTAGTGGGTTTCCCAAGATTTTCTCCTTCTTGGTCCCTCACCTCCTGCCTTTCATCCCTCAGGTGATGCTGGCAGGGCAATACAGTGACAGCCAGAGTACCAGGGGAGGAACATGCCACAGCTTCAAAAACTACTGCAGACCAGAAACATTAAATGGAAGAGGATCTCTCAGACGTGCATTAACAGATCGAGCACCCCTTCGCGTGTTTGCTCCATACCAGAGCACTGCCTATAGGCTCCTCCCAAGGACATACTGCCTCGCAGCTAAGCTCCTCCTTGTGAGGCATTTCCTTTTTCATTACCCTTAGGTATCTCCTGGCTGGTGCAGCAGCTGGGAAATAAAATCTAGTCTTGCCTTCTCACCCATCAGCACAGAGCTGCAAGCAGGCAGCAAGCACAGCCTCAGCGCATGGCCTAAAAACCTTCCCTGCATAAAGAGGGAACTGCTCTGCTCCACATTTAATGAGCAGCAAAGTCAATTATCAGTCCTCACAGACAGAGTAGGGATGAGTGCATTACCAAGCCTGCCTGGAAAGATCAGCTCACTAATGGGACAGCCTGGTGCTCCAGCAGCTACTGGAATGGAGACACAGATGGAAGAGATGCATGCAAGTCACCATGGGCCCAAAGAAGAGCTGTAACATGACAGAAGCAAGATGCCCAGGGCATGCTGCAGGTGAAACGTGTTATAGCAAGATGCAGGTTGAACCTGTGCAATGCCTACTAGGGCAATGGTGGGCCCTCAAAGAAGAGCCCACAAAACCCACACTACCCTCTCTGCAACCAGCTACCTCCAGAAGTAGTAAATTCTGTACATTGCTTGTCCCCAGCTGCTTCTGAGTAAGATCCAGGACACAACTTTGCTTTTTCTTTTTTTTCATTTATTGTTCAGTACAGGACACAGGTGAGGTAAGACATCTCACAAGGGTCTAAGCTGACAGGCTCCTTGCTAATGGAGCTGAAGGATGCGAGACCGTAGTTCCTTTTTCCTTCCCCCAGCACCAGCGGCCCTCCCTCCCTGCAACGCTGCAGAGAAAGGGGGAGGCACTGGCCATGTTGACTGTGGGCTCTTACAGGTCAAAAGGCAACCAAGGACTCTGCCAATTCAGAGAGGAGGCTGTCAAGACTCTGCCAAGCCAGGCTCCCACTAACAGGACTCCAACATGGTGGTGAGGGTTAGCAGCACAGCTAGAATAATGACCGTGGAGGGGGAAAGCCTCAGAGGAGGCCTCTGTACTGAGACATGTGCAACAAAAGGTCCCTTCTTGCTTCCATTTCTTGCTCTTAACCACAAGGGACTGCTCCTCACAGGCTGCTTCAGTGTTTGGCATTGATAATATCCACAAACTCTGGCTTGAGAGAAGCACCACCAACAAGGAAGCCATCCACATCATGCTGAGAGGCCAGCTCCTTACAGTTGCTGCCAGTGACCGAACCTAAGGAGGGAGCAGTATTTTAAGGTCAGATGTGGCCAGCTCTAGAAAATGGGGCCAGGGCACAAAAGTAAGACTAGCCACGTCTTACTCTGCAGACAGTAAAACTGTCTCCCATTTACTGAAACAAGCTAGTAGGTGGTTCTTCATGCTCTGACAACCTCAAGTTTCCTCATCAGCAGAGCATGTTATACAGCTGCAGCAACAGGTAGAGAAACCAAGTGCTTCCTGCACCAAAAAGTAGCTTCAGATTCATTTACCTCCATAGATGATCCTAGTTGACTGAGCAACAGCATCAGACACATGGCTTTTCAGCCACCCCCTCAGCTTCTCATGAACTTCCTGAGCCTGCAACAGAACAGAGAGTCCCACTGAAGGCTGAGCAATACATAGTGTGCATACAATTCCCTTCCAAAGAGAAGGGAGAATCTCCAAGAGAATCTTTAGAGATCCTCTAAATCTTTAGTCTTTAGAGAGAATCTTCAAGAAGATCTCTTGAGTGGGAAGGGTCAGTTGGCCATTTAGTCAGCCACTTTTCCCCTGCTCATACCTGTTGGGGAGTTGCAGTTTTACCAGTTCCAATAGCCCAAACTGGCTCATAAGCAAGAACCACTTTACTCCAGTCCTTCACATTATCTGGAGAGGAGGGAGAAGATATAAGTAAGCACAGTACCCCATCCTGGGAAGGCTAGAGCCAGAAAGCGTTGTGGAACATGCAGGCCTTTTATTAACATGATCATTACTGTGTGTGAACATATGCAGCAACGTATTTGCAGCAGCGTATCTGCAAGCCTTACAAGGAAAGCCAGGATGGCCATTATGGCCTTCCAGTTAAGGCCAGAATGGCCATTTCCCAAATGTCCAAAATAGAAAAAAGCACCCATTTTCTTCCCTTACCAGCAATGGCCTTGGTCTGTTCAAAAACCACCTTCTCTGTTATGCCAGCTTCTCTCTCATCCAGCTTCTCTCCAATGCAGGCAATGACTCCAAGGCCCTCAGCTAGAGCATGAGCTACCTTCTGCCCAATCAACTGGCAATGGAAAAGAAACAAGGTAACCGATAGTCAGACCTGCTCCTGTAGTCATATTTTAACTGCTCACCCCTCCGGCCTTTGCAGGCACATCTGAGCTGGACCATCTCTCCATCCCAGGGTCACTCACCTCATCAGACTCTCCAAAAACATGCCTTCGCTCAGAGTGGCCCAGGATCACCCATGTAGCTCCAATATCTTTGATCATTGCTGGGCTGGGGAGAAACAATGTGACTCACACCTCTGGAGGAAATTCACATCCCAGAGGCACCCTGGCTTTACTCTCCTCTGTAGGCTTACCTGATCTCTCCTGTGAAAGCACCCTTTGGTACCTTGTAACAGTTTTGTGCTGCAACTCCAATCTTTGCATCAAGCTTCTGACGGGCAAAGTCAAGGTAGATGGAGGGGGCTCCACAAACCACCTCTGGAAGGCAAAGAAGGCGGTTACCGTGAGACAGGCAAAGGGCAGAAACTGTACCCAGCCACCGACCCCAAATCCCAGCCCCAAAAAGTCATCCTTCTCTCCCCTCCCCTGCTCCTGGGAAGGCTCAGGCTGCCCGCCTTCACTGATATTTGGGGGACCATCTGCAGCAGGAATATCCTTGCTATCTGATGACTCAACAGCAGGGAGGAAGCCCTTTCTAGCAGGCAGACAGGCAATATCGGGCTGGCGGCCAGGCCCCTCGGCCGGTTCACACGGGTCCCTTGCAAAGGGCCCAGCTGAGACACCAGCCGAGAATCCCACCCTGCTGCCCGGGCCTGGCTGAACCGGGGGCAGAGGGCAGCATCGGGTTACACCTGGGGTTGTAACCGGGTACGGCGGCGAGGCAGGGGCACGGTCCCGCAGCCTGCCCTGGCAGCGCAGCTCTGACTGACCTCGGCTGAAACAGGGAGCTCCACAGCCCCCGGTCCCGGCCCAGGAGCCCATGGGGCGGGGTAGGGGCAAGGCCCGGGGGAGAGGGACAAGGCCCGGGGGTCTAGGCAGCAGGGACACCGGGCCACCCGCTCCCACCAGCAGAAGCGGGGGACGCCTCCCCCCGGGGCCGGGGCCCCGCCGCCCGGGGGTGCAACTAGAGGCAACCTCGGGGAGCCGCACGTGTCCGCCGGGCCCGCGGCCCCGGATCCGGTTTCGTGGGTATATTTAGCCCCACCGCCGGGTTATATTTAGGCCCCCACCGCCCTCTGACATTTGCCGCTCTCCCGCCTGGGCCCAGGCCCGGGCCCGGGCCGCGGCCCCGCTAGGCCGTGAGGCGCCGCGCGGGACGTGCGCTACGTGCCGCCGCGCCCTCACCGGTATCAGCGGAGAGCTTGGCACCGTTCAGCGTGTGGATGAGCTCGCCCAGGCTCTTCTTGTCGCCGTTCATCTTCCAGTTGCCCCCCACGAAGAACTTCCTGGGCGCCATGGCGGCAGCAGGCAGAGGCCGGTACCGGAGCAGACGCAAAGGTCAGCAACAGCGAAACACGGCCCCCGGCGCCCGCTTTTATCGCCCGGCAGCGCCCGGGGCCCCGCCCCCTCCGCCGGCCCCGGCCCCGCCCCCTCCGCCGGCCCCGCCGCCGCGGGTCTCGGCTACGCCCGGCCCCGGCTCCCGGCGCTCCGACCACACTCCGCCCCGCGGCGGAGAGGGGGCCCCTGCCGCACCATCAGTGCTGACACCCCACGACCACTCGTGTTTTAGCTCCCGGAGGGCCCCTAGCAATGCAGAGGGCAGACAGAAAACGGGGGTATTTCGATTTTTATTTTGTCCCTCGTGTATTTTGGCATGTAAAGGGCACACAACGGGGGGCGCTGCTCGTGGCCCACCTTGCTGCCCACCCTGCGCCCTCCCCGGCAGGGCAGGCAGGAGGAACCCCCCATACACAAGCCACACACACACACAAGCCCCCTCCTCCCCTTCCCGACAGCAAGGAGGTGGCATCATCCCACCAAGCAGCAAAGCACTAAGGGCTGTGTGTCACACAGGGGTGGGGACAGTGAGGACATTTCCTATAGAAACAGATATTCCCACCCCCCCTGGACCCCCTTCACTCATGTCCATGGGGGCTCCAGCCCCCACTCTATTAGTCAGGGAGCTCTTGTCTCCCCATGTGTCTCTATAGAGAGGCCATGAAGAGACGAGTGGGGAAAGAGGAGCAGGGGAGAGAAGGACCCTGCTCTCATCCTCACTGCCCCCACCCCTTTCCCCCCACGCCTTCAGCCCGCTCTCCCCCCACCACCCACAGCAGAGGATGTTCTAGCTGGGAATCCGCTGATAGAAGTAGATGTAGCCCAGGTCCTTGGGGGGCTTCTCAGAAGCACAGACTTTCTGGTCGTTGTAGATCACCCACCTGCAACAGGCAGAAGGGGAGCTCAGGGATGCCATTCTTTGGCTAAGACGTGACTTGATTCCCCTCACCTGCTCTCATCCCCGACCCCCCAAGACATCTGAAGAAACGGGAGAACACTGATTTAAAGCTGTACCTCAGAGTCCCCTTGCACTGTGAAAATCCCTCTTACCTGCCATCTTTCTTGATGTGACAAACGTAGTGACCACACATAGTCGAAGTGCCCATGTGGCTGATGAAGGCAAACAGCTGATATTCTTGAGAGGAGAAGGGAAGAGAGGAGTGATCAGAGAAGGAAAGGCATCTTACCCTGAAACACCCTGTGCAAGGCCCTCTCTAGAAAAGGATCCCTGAAGGAAGCTCTGCTGGGTAATAATTTAGAAGTGGGTCTCTGTCAAGCATGACTGTGAGGAATTGGTCTGAAGGCCAAATGTGCAGGGAAACAGGAGATGGTAACTGCCATGTAGCCTTCTCTCTTCCAATGGTTTATTTGGCCCACGGGTGCTGGGTGGGTAACAGCAGAGACTCTCCCTCCCTATGACACCAAGCAGCCTAGCAGTATTGGCACCGATTCTGCAGAGAGACTGGAACCTGGCTTTTCAATGGGAGCCTGAAGAACACAAAAGCCTCCTGGGATGACTGGGAAAAAGAAGTACTTCCCATCTTTTACTTGATGACACTTCCTCTGCCTCTCTCTTACTGGCTTCCAGGTAATCCCCAGCCTGAAGGGTCTAGACATCTAGAGGGTCTGCTCAGCCATCCCTCTCCTTTTCCTCCCTACTTCCACCTCAACAACCAGACTAGCTCTGTGGCAGCTGCTGCTGCTAAAACCTGTGGTACTGCATGGATTAGGGAGAATACAGCCACGTTGAGTTTGCACCCCAAAATCCACATTCCTACTGCTTGTAACTCACTTCCAGGCCCATCGCGCACTTTAGGACCCACAGGGACAGATTCAGAGATGGATTCAGCTACCGAGCGCCCCTCTGAGATATCCATAGCAGCTTCTGCATCAAGGTCATCAATGTGACTAAAGATCCAATCCACAGCACGCTCCAGACTGTTGTTCTGGAAGGGAAAAGACTGTGAACTTGGGAATGCCTGTTCCTGAGAATATCCTTTCACTCTGACATCACCCATGCCTCTCACCGTGGCTCTAAGTGCTTTCATAGCCTGGTCCCGGGAGAAGCCCATGGAGACAATGGTGGCCACACTGTCTTCTGAAGGAGGGTCTGGGCAGGCAATAGTTGACCCTGGTCCACTGGATCCAGGGAGAACTAACGGGTTAGCAAAGTCTGCAGCAGAAAACAGAATATAGCTCAGAGCAGTTAGATCTCTCCAAAAGGGGTACAGTCTGAGGTCCCAATTACTTCAGTTTTCCACTGTGGTAGTGGGTCAGGAAGTACAATGGCCCAGATGCAATAAGCTTCACCATGGCCATGCGGTCTTATACCTGGATCATCCATATGTGACATGACCCAGTTCATGGCAGCCTCAACCCCACTGTTCCCTGTGTAATACACGGCTTTGCGGCAGGCATCCATGGGAAAACCCATCTCCACTAGCTGGATAATCACTGACTCATCCAACACGGGTGCTGTGGGAAGACAGAGATTAGAGCCACCCACTCCCACCCAGCCCTGCCTGCTCCGTTCTGTGCAGTGTCACACAGGCCTCATTTCACTCAAGTTCTGTCTCTCTGCTCATCTCCTCCTTTGCTACCTTTCTTCTTCAGAAGCGCAGCCTCACACACAGGCACCCCCAGGGAACAAAAGGATCCAACTCATGAACTCAGGAGTACTGGCTCTTCCCTACCCTCCAAACCCTACCTCCCACTGTGTTTTGTGAAAATAAAATACCTCTACCAGTTAAATCTTGTATAAACCCCAGCTCTTCCCCCTCTAAATGCACTAGACATGCCACCTCCCCATCTTTCACAGATCAGGAATCAACAAACTCCCTTGTATAACACCCTTGCATAACAAGCATGCAAGGGAGGCAGCCGGCATTTGCTGACAGAGGGACAAGGAAAGTCTGAGCAGGTGGAAACCGCTAGCATGGGAGACAAGACAAGGAGAGCAAGGAAATAAGTCAGGCATCAGGAAGAGAGGAGGAGAATCACTAACATGTTGGAGAGGAGAAGTGAGGGGAGCAGAAGGAGTCGTCGTCCTCGTTGCCATAGAACCCCAGGCTACCTTTGGGCTCATCTGGTGTCACCAGTGGGGGTGCGATGTCTGGCATTTCTTCTTCTCCATCTTGCAGCCCTGTTCCCTGCAGTGCAGAGATATCCAGCTCCTCTGGCATTTCAATGGAGACATCTGCAAGATACAGTCTTGCTCAGCCTCTGCCATAGGGGCAGAAACAAAGGACTTGGTTGGGAGATCTAGGAGGCTAAGTCCCTGGGGATGCAATACGCTACAGTCTGCAGCTCCTTTTGGCATAGTTACTTTCCTCTTTGCAGTAATGACCACAATACCCATATATGACTCCCAATACCTATATGCTCTGTACTTCTCATCCTTCTCACCAAGCTTTTTGGGCACCCAGTCCAGACCGAAAGTGAATTTCTTGATCTGGATCACCAGATAATCCGGGAAAGAGGCGAACCGTGTTGTTCTGAAAGAGATAAATAATACTTCTAAATACTTTGGCAGCAACGATTGAGGGCACCTAGTTGATTCAAGAACTCAGTGAGTAGGGTGGAGGCATGTCCTAAAGGGAGATACATATATCTGTGCAGCTCTCCTATGCTGAACTTAAAGCTCCTCAAACACAGAACCATTTCTAAAGCGGATGCTCTGACAAGATGAGACAGAATGCAACATTTACAAAATCTTGGGGGATGAGGAAAAATAGTACATGTTCTCTACCTTCCGATCCTGTATTTTACAAGCCTCCTCAGATTTTAGTATTTAATTAAAAGTCTAACCCTTAAGGAATGTAGAGGAAATAACATATTTTATTAGACCGACAGATACAGCTGCAGGAACTGACAAGCTTTCAAGCACAAGAGCACTTCTTCACATACAAAGCAGAAGCAGTGAATTTTAAGCTAACTGAATTTGATTGAACATTATTTCGTTAGACAATTTGAGAGAGAGGGTGTCTGGAATCTATGAAACAGAAGGGAATGTTTGTTAAGGGAGAAGCAGTAATAAAAGAGACAGATACTTATTATTGGGGGATAATTGTAAGATGCCGTAAAATTAATTTAAGCAACAGTATATATTCAATGCTAATTCTTACAAAGTGTTTGAACACAGCTCTCTACTTAGAAGCAAAACAAAATGTTACTTTTCAATGTGATCGTGTTACTGACTGTTTGTTTATAGTAGCTATTCCTTAATAACAGAATATTTGTTAGAAAAACACTTCCAGTTCTTTGAGGACTACTCTTTCATTGCAGAAGAACAGTCAGTAGCATCACAGCAGGAAGCTGATTAAGTTTGTAATCTTCTCACTACCCCTTTGCACTGTCACATGTGCTGGAGGCAGTTGAGATAAATTAAAGCTTTTTTAAACCTTGCTATTAGCATTTAAGTTAACATTCTTATAAAATAACTCACACATCTGTTACACTCAGTGTTTTGCTCAAATTTTAATAGCTAAAATCTTCCTTTAAAGAAATTTTAGAGACCATACAAGACCAGTGTTGCCATACTGTCAGTACTGATTTTAAAGCTAAATTTTGAATTTAGAATAAAAGCTGCTAGTTTTCTGGAATATCACTGTATTTTCATAGCCCCTCAGCAACTGAAATCTGATGGGAAGGATTTCACTAGCACTGCTATTCTGCCCACTGTAATGCTTTGGGGGCAATCACTTCAGCACTGGCAGACTGGTTCCCCCTCTGCTTCAATGTTCCATGGGCCCAGGGTGTGGAGAATGACAAAGCTTTGGTAACACTTCTTCCCCAAGCAACTAAAAGAAGTCCCCAAAGATGCAGCTATTGCCAGTTCATCATAGCCTAGCTGGTAACTCACACACACTCACTTGAGAGCCACAGACTTGGCCTGCAAGGCTGTGCTCCAGAAATCATCCACCTGCTCTGGAGCTCCATAGGCCTCTAGGCAGGAGCTGAAAGGCACCTTGGCTCGCACCAGCTCAGGCAGTGGCTGCTTCTCCTCCTCTGCCTGCCGCTTCTTCTCCTCATATTCCAGTAGTTCATCTAGAGAATAAAGCAGAGGAGTCAAGGACCACCTCTAGGTACCTACAAAGCAACTGGTGTAAGCTACACCCAGAGGCAGAATAAGCCTATAGATACACGCCATCAAGAACACAGCACAAAGTAGACAATGTCTTCCAGAGCACTGTACTGCTACTGCAGTCCTGTTTTGCTGTTGAATCACAGCCCAGATTGTGGTGCCAGAAGGAAAGGTTCTAGAGGGACATCACCGTGTCACACCACCTCTGAAGAAATCAGCCCAATCCCACAAAAGGAGGTGAAGGATCAATCTGGCTTCAGAAAAGGCAAAGCCAGTCCTTGAGGAAGTCCCTTTCTCATTTAAGGAGTTCTGTAATAAAAATACAATATCCAAACATAATGTTTGCTACTATTCTGGCCTTGGCATATTACTGACCTTTGTTGAGTGCAGCATCCATGGGCACGGGCAGCTGCATGATATAGTCCACACGCTGGGTATATTTCACCTTTTCTGTGGCCAGGCACTTCAGCTTCTCCTCCACCAGAAAACGGAAGACCTCATTAGGGTTCTCCGAGCTGCGGCAGTTCCTCTGAAGAAGGAGAGATTAGAAGGATAGATGTAATGTCAGAATGGCAGAAATAAATATCTGGAGTAGCAGCAATTCCACACAGGACATGGCTAAAGAGTATTCACTTCTGTACCCAGTCCACTGGAAAAGACAGCAAAGAGTAAACTAGAGCCAACTTCTGTACCCCAGGAACCCATGCCATTCCTGCTTCTAAAGAAGACAATTTACATCTCCAGCTGTGCCATTCCCAGAAGAGATTCCTCCAAGGAATCAGCCCTGAAAACGTGGCCAAGCATCTCTCCTTCTCTGCTCCCGCAGGTGCTGGCTGGCCCATTTCCCTGTGTCCTCTCCCTCTCTCTGCTCTGATTACCAGCTTCTCACCTCCACTCCTCACCCCCTGCTGTGGGGAGAAAACAAAGCTGTGCTTCTCCATGATTTGACAGATAGACTCAACCATTACCTCCACCATGTTGATGAAGTGCAGAAAGAATTCCTGGGCATCCTGCTGTCGGTTAGTGGAAAATTCTGGGTGCCCCTTTCCAATGAGGGACTTAAACATGCGTGGAGCAATGCCATTTTGCATACCCTGCAAATAACAAGGTGGAAGAGGAAGATGGTCATAATTTGCTACACATGTCCTGGCATGTAGCACTCTACTCTTAGCCATGCTTTTCTTCAGGTGACAGGGCCCTGGAACAATGTCTTCAGAAAGGGTTCTCTCTCCATCCCCGTGTAACACACAAAATGCCTCATGCAACATACACATCATGAGGATGCCATATCCAAGTCTCACCTTCTGATCAGGCTGCTGTTCCCCATCTGCAGAAGCTGGCTTTGAATACTCCCCAGAAAGCAGTCCATGGCCCAGTTTGGCTCTGGAATGATGAAGTCGTCACTGTTATCATCAAAAAATTTCTGCAATCCCACATACTCCAGAAGCCACACCAACCCATCTAGCTTTAACACTGCCATGGACTGTCAGTCTCACAGAGGTCAGCTTTCTCTGCTGCACTAGCCAAGATCATCTTATCTTGGTCTGCTCTCTGGTCCCATGAGACATCATTGACTTGAAAGTTATTAGGACTTCTGGGCACCAGTCTCAACCATTTCTTGCACAGTGGGGAGAACATAAACGAACAGCTTCCTTTTTCCCACAGAAGGGCAGCTGGTGCTGAGCCATACAGCAGCTGCATAACAGACAAACTAAGCTCCAGCCTGACATGGGTAAAGTAGCAGTGTATCTAATTGACTGTGCAGGAGACAACAGGGCAGAGTGAAATTGTCTGAGACAGAAATAGTATTGCTGTGAGCAGACTGATCACGTGTTCCCAGGGGAAAGATCAAGAATGACTGCATGAGGCACTTAAGGGACAACAGTAACATTCAACGATTTCCTCCTATGCTCAGACTCTCCTACTATTTCACTTCACTCCAGTCCCTCCCCATCACTGTTGCCATTTGTCTGGAACGGAACCCTACCAATTTCTCTTTGCCCAGGCAAAAATCTTTCTGGCTGTCTCAACTTAATTCCCTCCTCAGTAAGCACCTCACCCTAGGCTGTCCAAATTTAGAATCCTCCCTTACCGCTGAACTCCCTTCCACAAATGCCACCTTCCATTCCTTCACCCCAAACCTCCATACACTGCTTTGCTGTTTTAGAGCAGATGTAGCACAGAATTCATCTATTTAAAATGCAACACCCTCCCAAATCTTGTGTTCTTTCTCCTGTATATTCTCCTGGTATTGCTCACACAATACCTCTTGCAGGAAGCCTCTTTAAGCATATATAAATTATGCACTGAGAATAAAGTTACCTAAATCTATGTACTTCTTTGCTCTTAGCCATCTCCCTCCATTGCAGAGAGCAAGCACCTTTTTGCTGTTACGCAGATAGAATATGCCTACCAGAAATCCCCCCGTGGTAATAGATGGTACTGCGTTCCCCTCATAATACATTTAAGAGCCTCTCATGAGCACTGAGGTGCACTCTGTCCTCTCCATCTAGAGCATTCAGCTGAACTGTCTCGGCTTATATCCTTATTGATCACTGAGAATCAGTGTCTCTGGTGATGGACACGGAAACAGAGAGGCGAGGCTTGAGGGAGAAACCTGCAGCAAAGCACACTGTAGCAGCGCAGAGGGGACGCACCCAGGCAGCCTCAGCCTTCCTTCTCTCACCAAAACTCTACGTACACTTGGGTGCTGAAGTCCTGCGTGGGGTCCGAAGGTGCACTTTGGAATATCTTCTCCAGCTTGTCCACATACCTGCAAAGCAAAACAGAGAAATCTAAGGGACATACAGGTTCATCTAGTAAAGACACAGTTCTGAGCCTGATTACTCTAACAGAAGCTCCCAGCTCTATGAGACCTTTGTACTGATCCCAGGCTAATGGAAAGGAGTGATTAAGCTCACTTACTTTCTCTGGAAGTCTGGGATACTGAACAGCACCTGCATCACAGAATTGAGGTAGCAACTGTTGCCCAGGTTACGGATACCAGTGTACCCAGGCCCATAGAGGGGCTTGAGCTGCACGCCAGACTCCTGGATGAGCTCCCACTCCCCAATGCGCTGGTTCATGTCTATTTCCAGTTCTGTCATTGTCTTGTCTGTCTGTGGAGGGAAAGGACAGGAAAAACCCTCAAAGAAGACTCAAGGGAACATCACAGGTGTGAAAAGTACAATGCTGTAGAGAAACATACAGTCAAATCCATTCTGTTTTATTAAATTAGAAGAGGAGGAAGATACAAGAAAGATACAAGAATTGTTTTCAAATATCTGAATATCTGGGACAGAAAGAGGAATTATAAGAAACATGGGAGAAATCTGAACCATCCCCTGTAAAGGGGCATGGAAATCACACACTAACACTGGATCTAGGGAACAAAGCTCAGCGCCTGGGAACCTCCCTGCCCACAGCACTGACACAGAACCCCAAGGAAATAAACCTGAGGGACAGGAAAGAAAGGCAAAAAAGGCAATGAAAGAAGAGAGGCAGATGAGACAACTCTCTGCCTGACAAAAACCAGGGTTTCTTAACCAGGAATGGTTCTGCATAGTCACAGAAAGCTGGGATCCAGCTAAGACACCTCAGAGTTGTTTCTCTCCCCCTCCGGGTCTATGGAGGACCACCCCCCCTCACCTTCTGCATCTTGAGCATGTCAATCCCAAAGTGAGCAAGGTGTTCTGCCAGGTTGGGATCCAACACCATGTCATCCTCATCGTAGGAGTAGACGTCTATGCAGAAACACAGAGGAAAAGGAGAGACTTATAATGGCTTGTGATCTAACACTCACTGCTGGATGAAGAGAACAGAGTGCTCAGAACTGGGAGTTTCGACAAACTGAGCAGTTGGGGTTTCTCTCCTTTCTCAGGAGAGTAGCATGACAAGACAGAATATTGAGGTTCCTCCAAAACATGTGACAAGACAAACAACTTTGTCGTTGATCAAGGTACAGAGGTACATGTATGCCTGGAGTAAGGAAAGTAGGTTACTGTGCCATATACTCTCTACTCAGGCTTTGCTTTGATAAATATCCCACCACAGAAAATAAGATGGCAACCTGGATAACACTTCCAAACCCCTTCAAATTACAAGGGAGGGGAGGAGGCAGGTTTTATCAGCTGGTTCTTTGCCTGCCACAAGAAGCACGTCAGAGTGGGAAAGTTCATGACTGGATGACACTGAATGTTCCAGGTCATAAGATGGGCAACACCAGCCTAATTCCTGGAAATCCTCCCTGACTTCCCTTGTCAGAGACCACAGTCAGCCTGAGGGGTGCCTGGTGTCTATAACCCTCAAAGGATCCCCCTTCTCACCAGCCCCATCAGGAGTAATTGTTCCCAGTTTCACAGCCAGTGGGTAGCCAGTTTCCCGATAATGCTCGACCGCATGATTGTTGCCACCACTGCCATCAAAATAGCGCCGACCACAGAGGATGGCTCCATCGGTCATGTTCAGCCACAGGTTCTCCCTCATGTCACACTTGCTGCACTTCCAGCCACTATTGACAAGGAACAGAGAAAAAGAGATTAGGGTGAAAACCTTTGGGTTCTACCTCCCAAGCCCTCTCCACTACTACCCACTGACCATAATATAAGCAATCTCATTCCTCTTTTACTTTAGAACACTGAGCATCCTGAAATACCTTAGTTTACCATTTCCCCTGAATTTACTATGACAAGGCACACTCAGAGACTCACAAAAGAAGTCTCATCTGCTGCTGCAGTCCAGGACAGGAGAAGAAGGTGATGGGGGTGGGTCTGGGATACAGAGCGACATAGCTAGTTTCAGTACTATGCTCACCACGGTGGGATGCGGACATCATTCTGAAGTTGGTGCAGGGAAAAAGCGTGTTTGGATACACGCCGAACCTCCCCATCCCAAGCCTGCACCTCCTGCTTCCGTGAGGCTGAATCTGCTGTGAGGATGGCCTCGACTGCACTGGCAATCTGGAATTAGGACAGCAGAAAAAAAAATGAAGGGCACAAGGAGAGAAGCTTCCAGTGCCACAATGCTCCACATTTAGGCTCACATCGGCAATTCAGTTGTGCTAGGGCAGCATTCAGGAGCCTCGGTCACAAGCCAGGGCTCCATTATATAAAGCACTGTATAAGTATAGAACAACCCTGCTTACTCCAAGCTTAGACTTCACAGAAGCTCTGCAGGATCCCTTTTACAGCACAGCGGTTCCTTCTCTGTAATGGTGCGTTTCCTCCTTACCAATAGAAAACACAGCCCTCCACCCAAACATACCCTGTCTCTGACCATGTCTGGTAGTCCCTCCAGCCCATCACGAGGAATATCCAAATGCTCTGGGAAAATTACTATTTTTACATCTTCGTCATATTCAAACTTTTCCTCTGTGATGTCAAATCCACCTTCTACACCTACAGGAAGAAAAAACATTGCAGTAACAGGTAAAACTAAATAGCTTCCGAGGCCTCTTTGCCCATAGCTTACATGAAATAAGGCACCATGACTAAGGCAAAGCTCTAGATCAATGATCCACAATCTTTCTTCTGTTTCTGGATCCCAAAGTTTCTGCTGGAGGTGTGGACTTCACAGGAGCAAATATAAGCCTACCGACAATAGGTTTGCTTTTCCCAGCTCTTTCTACAGATGCTTAGAAGGAATATCCAGATCCTGAATACAACTAGAAAAAAGACCTACTCTAGAGAGGCAGTTGCCCGAACAGAGCCATGATAAAGCTCTGCTGTTCATCCTTCACAGTATATCCAAGATGATGAATGGAGATGTGCATGAAGAGATCATATTCTAACCCTGTTCAAAGGTCTAGTCTACCAGCATCTTTAAGGAGCCTAGCTCTGCTTCTTGCCTCTTCCAGGAAGGGCAGTTCAGAATCCTGAACTTAAGCAAGGAGAACCAGGAGTTCCTCTGGAACCAGAACATCCAGAATTACAGAAAGTCTTAGGAAAGGTATAGTGCTAGTACTTTCTCATGCCCACCTAGCCATACTTTCCAGAGGTTGCAACAGAAATGGGACTTCCATACATAACAAGTTATTTGCCAGTTGTCAAGAGTCATGATGGATGGTCATCAAAAAGTAATATTTGCAGTGGAGGGAACAGTTTCTGATTTATGTAGGTACTCAGGAAAAAACCTTGGCCCTTCATGTTCTCCAACCATTGATACCTTACATTCCAGAAGGAAACAGGCAGAAGACACATTGCTTACTAGCAGCCTTAACCCCCTATGGGGTTTTTTAACTGAATTTCCTTTGTTTCTTTAAAAATGGCATGCTGTGACTGCAATAGATCTCTGAAGATCTGCTGCTGCAACAAATCTCTGAAGGGAATACGAGTTTTTGCTGTTTAATGCCTCAGCCTCAAGAATCCTGTGTGTGACACAGTTCTGATAACCATTACTGCATTTAGTTAAAACACTGACAAAATGTTCCCACAATATCTCCTGCAACTCTCCCCTCAAATACCTACATTTTTTAGACTATGCACAAACTGCCATGTATGAATGCAGATGCTGCAAGCCTGAGTGTTTTTAGAAATACCTGAAAACAGTCACCAGTATCATGCAACAACATACCCAGATAATCCTCTTCTGAGCCTCTTCAGCACATCCCAGAGAGATCTCCTGTCACCACTTCATAGAGTAAAGCAATACACACTCCCTGAGGGTATTACACAGTTCCTGAACTCTAAACAAACTAAAACAGAGTGGTGAGGTCCTCTCAGGTAGTTATGTGAACCTTCTGAGGCTCCAGATGAGGAAGAGGGTCTTCAGCCAGCAGACTGCCTCCTAGCCCTTTTTCCCCCACATATAGCCAACAGCTTGCCATGAGGTACACTGCCTCCCTTCTCCATGGTTGTATCCAAGCACCACAAACTGCAAAAGTTGTTCAACCAACATGCAGGCATGGGAGGCAAGCACTACAGATTTTTTTTCCCATGGAGAGGGAAGCTGAGGTACAGAGAGATCAAGGGCTACATTTTGCAGCCAGTGACATTTTGGTCCTAAATCTTTCTTGTACTTTAAAAAATCTCCCATGTCAGGATTAGCTAAACCACTACAGACTAGCTAAAAAAGAGGAAAAAAAATCTCTCCTGGATTTAAGATCACTGCCTCACAGGGCTAATACTTTCTTTTATTCTCTCCTGCTCCATTCATATCACCAAACTGTTATCACAGGCAGCTATTTGCTGACCCAGTGACAACACTTGTCTCAAGACTTTTGTAGAATTGAGGATGCAGAAATAACTCATAATGCAGACTGGGCCTCATCTCTCCAAAAGCAGCATAATCATATACATAAAAGCACTGGCTATCTGAAGAAACATAGATTCTAGTCTCAATTTTGCTAGAAGTGACCTTTGGGACTCCATTCACTTCACCATAAAAACAGGGAGCAGCTGAAAGTGTTAATGTTGGTGTTTGTGTTGTGGCAGCAGTGGAGTCACCGGGTGTCTGCTACACAATGGCATAGCCAGAGAAAAAGTGAGCAAAAAGCAAGATGTGCACGGTCCAGGTTCTGGATTTCTCTGTAGTGGTCAGCTTCCAGCAAACCAAGAACCTGTTACTGCTAAAAAATGTTCCTCTCCTCTGCTTTATGGATCTCCATAATGGTTCAGAAATTACTAGCCAAGACTGCTCCAAATAAGCAGCATCTTCACTGATTGCCATGACAGCCATTGCAGTCGGTGCAAGACAGTAATGGAACACCAGCCCTGTTCTTCCAAAGAAGGGCTTGTTTTTAATATTTTAATGTTCACATGTATTTCCTCCTGTATCAGCCTTGTATTTCAAAGAACTATTGAGCCGAAAGTGTTAATACAGAATTTACCAATAATTTCTTCCCCATCTATATAAGTAACATCAGTTCAATTTCTCAGAAGTTTAAAAAATAGTTTTTCTACCAGAAACTTCAAACTCACTTTTCTCAGACCTACACATTTTATCAAACTTACTTCAGCCCCACACTGGATGCATCCATATAAAGCAACAGCCTCACACTGGTTATACCCACATCAAGCTGAGTCAGGCATAGAGAGTTAAGAGAGGATGCAAAACATATTTATCTACAGAAAACATGATGCAACTTTGAACACAGAACAAAACTACCACCTCAACAACTGTTTTGCATTAACTGCCCACCTAAGACACACTAGAAAACGCGAAGCTTGAATTCCATCGGGGATACTAGCCCAGAAGAGGAAAGGCAAAAGAGACATGCCATGAAGCCAGGCAGCTCCAGAGGACTGGTCCAAACCAACAGGGACGATATGGTACACAAGTGCTTCCTTACCAATAGCCAAGCGAGTTGGTTTCTTCCTTGGGGGGTCCCCAGCACTGGAGTTGGTGTCTTCTTCCTTCTATCATGTTGAGAAGAAATAGGGAAATAGTTAGGGGAACAGGCAAGCTGCGGTAAGCCTTAAGGACTGAAACTAAGCTACTCTGAAAACAGAAAGAAGCCAGGCAGTGGGCAATAGCGTGGGCAATCCATACAACAATTCAACACAAGCAGAACTGAAGAACTGGTGTACCTCAATTCACCAAGAAAAACATCAGTTATATTTGAGGAGAGAAAACTCTGTATCTGACTGAATACAGAGACATAGCCCAGCTCTCAATTTCAGAACAAGTTTGATTGTACGTATTTTTATTTTTTACCAGTTTACGTGTTCTTTTGAGGTGTAGGTAGACCCGCTGGCCTGTTTTCTGATAGTGCTTTTCCACATACTGCTTCCCAAAGCCCAGGAACGTGTTCATGCAGATATACAAGCCGCCATCTGACTCCTGGAAGGAAGGAGAGAGAAAAACTGAAGGGAGGTGGTAAAGAATGCCATTCCAACTGCTAGGATAGGCACGGACTTACCTCTACGGACACTACTCATTAGTCATTAAATCATGGCTACAGCTCATTCCTACATACCAGCCACTTAGTAGCTAGTTGGAAATAAGATGGCAAGCCCCAGCATGGCTGTCCCAGAACAGGTACTCCTGTCAAGATGATGTATTTGAAAACCTATTTGCCTGTTCATTTATGGCAGGATGCTACTGAATCAGGAAAGGACCTTCCTCAGAAGCTTATCTCGCAAAAGGCCCTTAGCACGCACAGTTCACACATTCAGAGCACAGTACAATCATTACCAACAAAACCATGGCACCCTGTCTGAAAGCGTAATTCCCAGTGCCATAGGGAACTTTGCCAAACAACAGCGTGAGGAAGGTTAACAGACCACTGTTTATTTTTGCTGCTGCATTCAAAAGCTTGTGAGTATCTCTGAAACGGATACAGAATGAGCCCTCCCCATCCCACAAGCACCTGGAAAATGCCACACTCATTCAGCAGAAATATGCTTTTAAAATCAAAGAGGCAAGGGACCCAAATACAGAGGCTGGAAAAGAGGGAAACCACTAAGAAGCCCTCAGCCTGCTTCCCAACATTAAGCAGCTGGGACAGAGTCAGAGCAGGGAGTGCATGGACAGGCACTGCTATGGGGCTCTCGGGGAGGGAAAGAGGGCCAGGCTGCCGTGTGCTGCTTCCTCGAAGGACCCGTATCTTCCAGCCGCAGCCCACTTCTTCTGGTGGGCTGGGGCGCAGCCCGGATGGGCACCTGCGGAGGAGGCCAAGGGGCGACCTCGCCCTCCCGCCGCCTGGGCCTCCCCAGGTCCGCCTAGGCCAGGCGGGGGTAGGGAAGGAGGAGCAGGGATGCTGGTGGGGTGGAGACGGCTGGAGAAGGGACCACTGCCATCTTAATGACACAGCACCCAGTCGACCCCCGCCTGCCGGGCCACGCCACGCGGCGAGGCCGGAGGGGCAGCTCAAACCCGGGCAGGGCGGGACCCCCGGCCCGCCCGCCGCCGCCGCCAAGGGCCGGGCCCGGGGCGTGCCCCGGCCCCCCGCAGGACTACAAGTCCCGGCGTGCCCCCGCAGCGGGGTGTGTGTGTCGGGGGGCATCCGCTCTCCAGGCGCGCGGGGCCGGGCCGGGCCGGGCCGGGCCGGGCCGGCACCGAACGGGGCGAGCAACCTGCCCACGCCCACTCCGGCCCCAGAACTACAGCCCCCAGCGCGCCGCGGCCGGGAGGGGCGCGGCGCGGGGCACGCTGGGCGCTGTAGTCCCCGAGGGCCCCGCGCTCCGCCCGGCCGCGGGCCGCTCCGGTCGCCGGGAAACCACAAGTTCCATCACGCCCCGCGCGGGCGGCACCCCGACGGGCGGGTGGGCTAGGAGCGGGCCGGAGCGGGGGGCAGCCCGCCCAGCCGGGCGGGCCGGCCGCGGGACGCGCTTACCGGCGTGTCAAAGGAAAAGGCGCACTCGTCCTTGTGGACCCGGTCGCCGGCCTTAGGCACCCGGATGGACGGCAACACCGAGAGCAGCGCCTCGCTCAGCTCCGCCATGACAGCGGCTCACTGCAGCACCGCCCACAGCCCCACCCTAACCAATCAGAGCCCAACGTGGTCAGGCGGGCTCTGGCCAATTCCGAGCCGCACAGGCGCGCCGTCAGCGAGGCTGAGGGCCGGGCCCGCGGCACGGTACGGCCGGCTCGCCCAATCGCAGGCATCCTTCTGCCGTCACGGGAGGCGGTGTCGGGCTCCTCGACCAATGGCGACGTAGAGCGGGGCGGGGAGCTCCCCCAAGATTGACAGCGGGCCGGCGGCGGGCGAGACGGGACGTGCCGGGAGGCGGCTGTGGAGCGCCGGGCGGCCCTCGCGGGAGATGGGCGGTCGGGGGCGGTCCTGGGGGCTGGGCGGGCCCCGCCCCCGTGCGGGGGCCAATGGGGCGGTACCGCCTGGCGCGCGCGAGATTTGAATCGCGGCGGCGGGTGGGGCGGGGGAGCAGCGCTGCTTGGCGCCCGCCGCCATGGGGGTCTCAGGCAGCGCCCCGGCCACCCCTGCTGCCCTCTGCAACAAGCACCTGGCGCACGTCAGCGACCCCCGCTCCCCCAGCGCCGGCATCCTGCGTACCCCCATCGAGGTAGGCGCCTTCCTGCGGGCCGCTCGCCGCCCCCCTCGGCGGCTCTGGCCCGCCGCCCCCATGCCTGCTCTCTCCGCAGGTGGTGAGCTCCCTAGCAGGCAGCCCTCAGCCCGGCCTCGCCGAGCCGGCGGCGGGCATCAGCCAGAACCGGGACCCGCGCTCGCCCACGCCCGGCATCTCCCGCACGCCCATGAGAGCCGCGTCGAGTGGTGAGTGAGGCCGCCGCGTGTGGGTGGGTGGGCTGCGCGGCCCGGCCTGGCCCAGTGGCTCACCCCGTCCTCCATCCCTCCCTCCCCGGTAGACAGTGTGGACCGCCTGGTGAAGCAGCTCAGCGAGGCCTTCGGGGCTGAGGCCGCGCCCCCGGAGCCGGCGCCGCCGGGAGCGGCCTGCCCCGCCGAGGAGCCGGCAGCGGAGGAGGCGGCCTGGCGGAGCTCCTCGCCCGCGGGCGGCCCGGAGGGGGCCGCCCCCTTGGGGGAAGGGGCGGAGAGGCCGCCTTCTCCCAGTGTGGGCCCGGCTCGGCCAGCCCGTGTTGCCGGGCCCGGCTTCTCCTCGGGTAAGTGGCTGGTGTGGGGGTAACACAGCTAAGGCTTCGTGTGCCTGGAGAGCTGCACGGTCCATGGTGTGAGCAGGTCAGGGCTCCCAACACCCACTGGTGCATGTGCCTTCTCCAGGCTTGCTTGCTTACAGAGACCTTGTCTGTTCCCCCTAGTTCAGTTGTCTCCCACTGCCTCAGATAGCTCAGCCTTGGGGCTCTGCAGCTGGCAGATGGGAGGCCCCTTTGGGAACTGTTCTTTTACCAGACTGGTTTCTATCAGGAATTGAAAAATTGTGTTTTCAATCTGTAGTAAAAATTAAGAGGTAAATTTATCTCTTTAAGACATAAATGTCAGCTCTTCCCCTCTCTGAGACAGGTTTGTAAATTGTGGAGGCCTGTTCAGAGGGACCTTGCAGTTTCTCCTTGGGAAGAGCTGGGGAGTGAGGGTGGGAAGCACATCTAAGTGCAATGACTGAGTGGTGCTGAGAGTCTTTAATATAGACTGTGCTTCAGAAAACTGTGCTGAGCATCTCTCCTATGAGGAGAGGCTGAGAGCTGGGACTGTTCAGCCTGGAGAAGAGAAGGCTCAGGGGAGAATCTTCCTAATATGTATAAATACCTGAAGGGAAGGTATAAGGAAGGGAGAGACAGGCTCTTTTCAGTGGTGCGCAGTGACAGGACAAGAGTCAACGGGCACAAACTGGAACGCAGGAGGCTCCACCTGAACACCAGGAAACAGTTTTTTTCACTGTGAGGATGACTGACACTGGAGTAGCTTGCCCAGAGAGGTTACGGAGCCTCCATTCTTGGAGGTATTCAAAAGGTATCTGGACATGGTCCTGGGCAACTGGGTCTAGGTGGCCCTGCTGGAGCAGGGGGGTTGGACCAGATGTCCTCCGGAAGTCGCTTCCAACCTCAACCTTTCTGTGATCCCTTCACCTGGAAGTGCTTGGGTAGCAGCCTTTGCTGTGCAGGCAAGCAAGCTAAATCATAAAGGCCAGGGGGCGTTTAAAATCCAGGACACTCTAGCCTTGGTGTAATACACTGATGTGCTTACTTCTGTCACTAGGGAGCAAGCCTGTAAGACGCAAGACCAACAACAAAATCATGGCAACATCGGGTGGAACTGGCCGTTCTCCCCTCAGCATCCTACAAGATGATAATTCCCCCAGTGCTCCTGCCCCTCGCCAGGTAAAGCTTAGTGAGTCATACTGTGGGAGGGAGAACAGGCTGAAAAAGAACAACCCAACACCTTCAGTTTCTGTGTTTTGTAGGGCCCCAGTTTGGAACTGTGGCCTCCTAGGCCTGTAGAGCCTGGTGACTTCATAAGTATCTTTCTGTGGGTTGGTCTTGTCCCTGGATGCCTCCAAGTCTTGTTCAATGTCTGTATCTTTGGCCTTACTATGATATTGCCCATTTCAGTACATCCTTTCTCTTTAGGCTGTAGAAAGGAGTCCGTCACTCTTGGACATTATCATAAGAGCTGAATGGCCAGAAAATGGGCTATGTGTTCCACTGAGAATTAACTAAGCCTCAATTAACTTGTGTTTTACACTGTATGTTTGGGGTTTTTTCTTCCTCTAGGGTAAGAGGCATGTGTTGGGAGAGAACCTTGGGGAGAAGAAGGAAATAACAGTGGATCTGAGCAGGAGCCTCAAATCTGGGAACTGTGCGTGGAGTGACTTGAACAAAGAGAACCAACAGTGTCCTTTTGTGGAGAACTAGAGACTTCATTTTCTGGGAACTTGCTGTAATTTGCTTCTATGTTTTGAGAGTCTTCTAAGGGTGAGAAATCCTGCAATAGACTGAAACTCCAGACTTGTGGTCACTCTTCTCACATATCCCTGTTGTGGAAAGGGGAAGGAGAGAGCATACTCTCTCTTAGCTTTGCATGTCATATGTACAGTACAGACTTTGGCTCTTCTATTGTATATCAACTGTATTATTGTAGAGACCTTATCTGTAGCAAATAAATTTGTATTAAACCTTTGACTGTATCTATGTCGTGATAGGACAATAGGAGTCCCTTGCTTGCTCAGTGCAATGTTTTCTTTGGGGACAAGGATTCAGGAACAAATAGTTCAGCCTTCTGTTAGCTCTAAAACTCAGCTCTGTCACCTGCCTGTAATGTGCTACCTTAGAGCTGTGCTGAGAAGGGTCTGACCTTGAACCCATCTGCTACAGAGTGGGCTGGGGAGTGGCAGCTCTGTGCAGGAGACTGATGTATCTCATGTAATTTCTGGACTTCTGTCTAACTGACTGAAACTAACACACTCATGGGCTGTAGCCAGTTGCAAGGGTCTAGCATGAGGGTGAGATCCAAAATAGGATAACATTGTGCAATTAGTATCTTCTGTTGATAAGTCACTATACCTTGTTGACCTTCAACTCTCCATAGCAGAGCCTTTGGACCCTGGGATGTGGTTATGAGCCAACAAGTGGAATAGGGGCTGAATATAATGGCTGTGTTGTGTAGTTGAGCTCAAATATCCAAGTTTTGCAAGGATGCATTTTCAGCTCTCTATCCCAACTCTAAGGTACCAAGCCTTGGGACTAACAACTTCTCAGCTAAAATGTAGGTGAGGAACACTGTCCCCTGGGGACTTTGAGGTAGAGCAAGGCCTGTGTACAAGATGTTCTCTGAATAGGGTCAGTAGGCAGTATTCACAGGAGAAGAGTTATGTTTGCAGTAGCTCTTTGCAATGCTGGAAAGAACACAGCCTGCAGTGCTTATGTGAGCTTTCTTTATTAGCCTGGGCTATGATGATCTATAACAGACTTGAAAACAGGGGCTGATGGCTACTGGTTAGACAGGGTCACCACACAATGCAGGAGTGAGACAAAAAGAGAAGGAACAGCAAGAAGCAGAAAATAAATAAGAATAAATATAACATTCCTTGGTATTCTGGCAGGTCTGAGGGCTACCATTCCCCTGTTTATGCATAGATAAAAGACTTGAGCTAAGTCTTCCCCAATGGAAAATGAGCAATTTATACTAACTTTTTTGTTTGATATTACATGATAAAATCTCAAACGCAGTACATCTCTGAGGCTGTCTGCAGGGATATAGGACAGCTGCACAGAGAAGCCAGGTAGAGTTAAATCAGGGACAGAGCTTAGCCTGGGACAGAGGTATTGCATGAAGTGTCCTCTGAAGGATGAGTGTCAACGTGGGTAGAGGTGTTTGAAGGAAGATGCAGCGTCTGAACTGTACTGTAACATCCTGAGACATAACGACCAGCATTTTGCAGGTCTTCAAGCCTGCTGGGCCTGTTTAGAGGGGGAGAGAAGGGCCAGTGCATGTGTTCCTGCTCCCCAGCTCCTCCTGCTCCCCCTCCCTGATCTCTCCTTTCCCTTTCACTCTGGGAGACCCCTACAAGTGACCTGTGTCTAGAGACAAGTGGGAGTGGTAGGTAGGCGTTTCTGTTGTGCTCAGCTGACAATGCTGTTTGCATGGGCTTGGACTGTGGGCCATGCTTCTGCTGCTCTCCCTCTCTGCTGCTGTCCTCAGTTCCAAATCTTGAGGAAGCTGTCCCAGGAGCCGGTGGCAACAGCCATGCCATCTGCTGTCACTCCCAGGCAGCTCACTCTGTTGTCATGGCCAGAAAGGATTCCTATGGGGGGAAAGAAGAGAGGTCAGGAAAAGAAGTGGGGCCTAGGAGAGACGAAGGGGTTGACCATGCTGAGGACACTCATCGTAGGCTGTGTACCTACACCCCTGTGTATCGCACTGTCTGTTCCTGCACAATGTATTACAATCAGTAAATGGCTAATAAGAACAAACATGCAGAAGAATATTTGTGTGGCATACAACCACGACCCATGGGACTAGCCAAAGAACAATGTTCTTGGGAAGGTCTGGCCAGCTGAATCCTCATACTACTGCTTTCACCCTGGAGCGATGGTAGGACTAAGAAAGGATGTTGTCCTTGATAAGGCTGAGAAATAGCAATGCTCTTGGTGGGCTGTGTTATAAGTTTTTAGAGGCTAGAGGCCACATCTGAAAGAAAAATGGCACTTGGGTGTATTCTGTGTATGAGCATCACAGAGTATACAAAGATGTTGGATGGAAGCCCAGGTCCATGCCCAGCTCAGTGCCTGGCCACCAAGAGGCACTGTGAGTAGCTGGAACTGGCAAACGGCAGAGGCTAGGAGAAAGTAGGAAATACTATTGGTGCTTGTGAGCAGTTTTAGCTAATAGGGACCTTAATGCTCTTTTCCTCCTTGAAACAATGTTGTTTAAAGTCTTGACTTCCTTAACATTAAAAACAATAGTTCTTCTACACAAAAGATAGCTGTACTACTTATGGTGTGCTCCTTAAGTGTGAGGAAGCTTTGTTGGGTTTCAGTCAGTATAGGATGTGTTCCTTTTAGAAAAAATAAGGGCCTTTTCCTTGCCTTGGTAGGGACAGAAGACCCTGCAGGGAATGAAAGAGGGACCTCCAGGAGCCACTCACCCACACGCTCTGCTTTCAGGGAGTCCCAGATGTTGCAGTTGAAGTCGTCATATCCAGCAAGCAAGAGGCGCCCACTGCGGGAGAAGGCGACTGATGTGATTCCGCAGATGATGCTCTCATGAGAGTACACTATGAGCTCCTGGTCTGCCCGGAGGTCAAAGAGACGGCAGGTGGCATCATCTGAACCAGTGCAGATGGCTTCACCATTAGGAAAGAACTGAGGAGGGCACACACCAGATTTTAATCAGGCTGTGCCTTACAGATTTCCTCAACATCTTTGCCTCCCTGCTAACCACCAGGAAGCCACAGAGGTAGGAAAACCCAGTGGGATAAGACACTAGATCATAAAAGTTGGGTCTGCTGCAGGGTGAAAGTGATGCTTCTCTTAAGACCAAGTAGTCCCCTTCCACTTCAAGAAAGCCAATGGGGCTAGAGCTATTGCAGACGTTCCAGTGCTTGAGGAAGGATTATTGTCTCTTTAACTCTAGCTGTTAGTTCAGGGCTTGACAAGTGTCCACCCATTATTCCCAGGATGCGGTCTGGCATGGTTCAGAGCTATGAGAGCCTTCCTCTGTCTAATCCTCATACCCCAACCTTCTCATACACACTCCTTTTGTGTGTTGTCTCTCTGAGGAGCAAAAAAGAGCTCTTCAGGAGCAGGTGTAGCAGAAAACCATATGGCTGGTGGGGTAGCCATAGGACAGGTGAGAAAGGCTGTACTAATTGAAGTCAGTGGAGGGTGGTTCAAGCAGCAGACAGTGCAGGAGGCTGGCAGACTCATTTGGTTAGCAGAAGGGGATCAAACTGACAAGATTCTTGTCCTGCCACCTCTAGGGCTCTGGTTTGAATCCTTGCCTCTGAGCGGGATACTTGCCCCCAAATGTCTGATCTGCCTCCCGTGAAGATTTCGTCCTCAGAAGATCTCCCTATGATCCTAAGTTACCACTTCTGCTATCTGGAGCTGACCAAGACCCTCAGCTGAGTTAGGTATTCCTGCTACCTCACTTGTGTCTTGTGCCAGGGCTCCTGGAGCATGCCTGAACTGTGGTTTCCAACAGCTGCTATGAGCAAAGCTGCACCAGAACACGTGTTAGGGTGCTGAGCTCCACAGATCACGGCGTGCTCACTGAGTCCAAGCAGTGCTTTGAGAACAGCAATCAGACCTAGATGCTTTGGTGCCCTGGTGCCTGGGAAGAGCCAGTCTCCAAACTTCAGTGGACTCAGGCCCTCTTTGCTTTAGGCTGGATCATGGGGCCAAGGTCTCCTAAGACCCTTGTTGCCCACATGACCGTGACAGCTTCTTTCAACCTTGTCCCAAGACCCTATTTCAGAGCTGGTCCATCCTCCATTTTCCTTGCCTCCCCACCACCATGCAGACAGCATACATACGCAGATGGCGTTGATATCGGACTCGTGCCCTGAGAAGGTCTGGCGGCAGGTGCCCTCCCGCACGTCCCACAGTTTGGCAGTAGCATCGCAGGCCCCAGAGATGAAGAGTTTGAAGTCTGGGGAGACGGCCAAGCTCATACAGTCTCCGGTGTGACCCAGGAACACAGTCTTCTGCTGCCCCGTCTCAATGTCCCAGAGCGCACTGCAGAAGAGGAGAGAACTTCTCAGAGCCAACCCAGGCAGAGCAGATCTACAGGTGGGCTGAAGAGCTGTCGTACTCACAAACAAAAGAAGGGAAGCCATGGGCCTGGCTACGGCATGTGAAAATGGGTGAGAGTATTGCTGGAGTCAGCTGTATACAACAGGAGATACCTTCACAGCTGTTGCTGGTCATACCTTTGCCAAAGCAGAGTTAGACTAAGGCTGGGGGGTGTGTGAGGTTTGACCGTATTTCCATAACTGCAACAGTTGAAGGGAATACTGAGAGGAGATAAGAGGGACCCACAGGCAAACAGTTGAAAAAGGTATGCTGTATCCAGGCTTGTAGGATGCATGAGCTGTGTTCACTGGGATCCCACACTACAGCCAGGTGAACAAGCCCCGTGTAACCTTGATTTTTTATGGAAATGCTACATCCTGACTCGTTCTCTGTCAAGATGTTCTTCCAAAGCAGGTGTTGGGATGGGGTGGGGGTGAATAAAGACTCGGCACTGCTCAGAGGCACAGCACAGCAGGACCTGAGAGCCAGGAACAAAACGATCCAGGCACTGGCTTTGCAGATGTCCCTTGCACAGTGGGTAAGACTTGAGAAGTGGAGCGTGTATGTGGGCTTCACATAAATTTACGATGTTTTGTGTCCTGGGATAAACAACACTATGCTTTGTGAGAGCTGACGACATGGTCCCTATTGCTTCACCAGTAGATCTGCATCTTGACCTAACCTCAACTGGGAAGAGAAGCACCTGTTCTGCCAAGGGAGGAAGAATGGATCTGGCTTCCTAAGATGCTCTGCATGGCTTCCCTGTGTAGGAGCAATTCACACTTAGATAGTGGACTGCTGCAGAGCAAAAGGACTGCACTTCCTGATGTGAGCTGTGCCTCTAAGAGCCAGAGGTCATGTCACTAGAATGCAGAAGATAACACTCACCATGTGGTATCTCCAGAGCTAGTCACAATATTGTTGTCATCAAGAAATCGGCAGCAGGAGAGGTAACCTGGGAAGGGGGAACAAGGAAAGATGAGAAACAGGGCAGAGCTAGGAGAGTGAGGTTTAGAAGCAGAGGGCACCCAAGTTGCAGGCAGGCAGCACACACACCTGTATGGGCTGAGAGCTCCCTGCTCACTTTGACGTTGCCTTCACGGGTCTTGAGGTTGTAGATGGAGCACATGTTGTCAAGGCCCCCACAGGCCACAAAATTGCCTGAGGGGGCATAGGCACAGGTCATGACCCAGGAAGAACGCAAAGGGATGGCATGAACCTGGGAGGACAAGAAACCATGTTGGGACTCTGGCAGCAGAGGGAGAAGGGCAAGGGCACTAGCTCTGAGGGGACCCACTCCAGTATCCTGGCTTGCTGCAGCCATCTGAATCCTACCTTGTTAGTTGTGTATGTGTCCCACACAATCAGTTTCCCATCTTGTGAGGCACTGACCAGAAGTCTGTGAGAGAGGAATAAGATCATGTTAGTAGCTCTCTTCCCATCAGAGCCTTCTTGCCCTTTACACCCATGTGCTGCCCTGCACCCAGCAGATCAGCAGCATCTCTCTCACTTGGAGTCTGTGGACCAGTGCATGGCGTAGATCTTGGCCAGGTGCCCACGCAGGGTTCTTCGGGTCCGCATCTGAATACGGCCAACAACCTCCACTCCAGACACAATCTGAGGAAAGAGTGGGGGAAGAGAAAGAATTAATCTTGGACTGGCAGGAGCTTTACTGCTCCCCACATCTCTGCCTCCTAACTCTGCTTCCCAACTGGAGAGAGTCCCCCTTGGAGTGGTGCTAGCTGATCCACACACACACTCACCTGCCCAGCCAGCCCTGTCCCTTACCTGAGCAAGTGTTGTGTCTGCACAGGCTTTCCGGGCATCCTGGAGAAGAGACAAGAGCAGGTGAGACAGAAAAAGCCATGCGATGAAGGCGATGGCACATGAAATTCAGGGGCATAACCTGGGAGATGCTAGAGGTAGGAACTGTGGATTTGCTGTGTTTGGATTGTGGCCAGCACAGGGGGATCCTGGTCTGTGACCAGGGCACCTTGGCAGCAGTCAAACATCAGGAAGGCAAGCCAAAAGCTACTCAGCATCCAGTTCCCCATGCTACATCCTTTCCATGGATCCTCCCGCCTGGCAGAACACCAGCTGTCTCCCAGACAGAGGAGGTCCTGGGGACACACTACACTCTCTGCTCCCCTGCAGACACAATGCCCGTAGCCACTTCCTTCTCACTGCTGTAGAGTCCCCTCTTCTCTCCCTTCCCCCCCCCCCCCCCCCTCCCGCTATGAAGATCTCCATTAGCACTTAAAGCGCTGTGCAGAACTGCGGAGGGCTTCAAGGATGTAGATGGAGAAAGCTCAACTCCAAGTTGCGGCTGAGGAGGAGAACTTGGACATGGGAGGGTAGACACTCTCTCAGCAGTTTCATGACTGTTGCCAGCATTACCGCAATCTGCTTCTTTAGCTGCTCAGCCTCCTGCTTCATCTGTTCCATTTCCCCCATCTTTCTGACCTAGGGGTGGCTCCTCCACGTGGGGCAGCCTTGATTCTGAGGAGACAAATCAAAGGAGAGAGGTGTGAGGTAGAAAGGGCACTAATATGACTGCTCAGTTATGCAAATGTAGGCATCTCTGATAAGGGCTTAGCAACCATTTCTTGGCTGAATGATTGGTAATGTCGTGCTGCATCTGGTCAAAGCCCTTAACATTTGAAAAGTTTGTACTGGGCCTGATCAAAGGTCCATTTGGTCTTGTATCCTGCTTACTTGTACACTGGGAAGCTGAAGACCTCCAGAACCTCTTGCTGAGGTTCTGGCTGCACTTTTCCCCTCACCTCTTTATTTATAACCTCCCCGTTCCAGGCCCTACCAAGTCCTGGGTCCTCTTCATCAGCTTCTGCCTGTCCATGGCCAAGCTGTCCATCTCAGCTCCAGGAGGAGAAAACTTGATGGGGGGAGCCCAGTGGCTATTTCCTATCATTTTTCCTAGCCAAAACATCACCAGTCAGTACCCACCAGCTCTTTAACCACCAAAGAAATCTAGGGGCTGTTAAGGTGCTCTGTCAGGGTTCCCTTCTAGTTTCCCATCAAAAAAACCCCAAACACCAAAATACCCCACGTGGATACCTAGGGAATGATCTAAGAATAACATAAGCAGATAGTGGTATTCCTCCTACTTTCCTAACCCCAGCTTTTCATTGACTTCCCTAGCTAGAAGCAGAATTACTGTATGCAAGTTCTTGATGGATTTTTCTTCTATGCGTTTGTCCACACACTGCTGGCACCCATGTTGAAATTTAGCATCCTCTATAGTGAGGACTTCCACAGCTTAGTGGCATGCTCTGCAAAGAAATTCCTGGTTCTGTTACTCCCGAATGGCAGTAGTTCCACTTGGTGGTACCTAGCTTTTGAGTTGGAAAAATCAGCAAATAATTGGTCTCTATTCACCTCAGCATCACTTGTTTTTTTTATAGATTTTTGTCATCTCCGTCTTCATACATCTCTTTTCCAGACTGCAGAGCACACTTAGTCATTCCTCCCATGTAAGCTGTTACATCCTATCACCTCTGTTGTTCTCTAAGCCCTTTGCAGTTGTTTAGAGTATAGATGATATGTTTTTGCAGAGAGGGCAATGAACCAGAACTGTAATCCATATTCAAGATACAGGTGCACCATATGATTATACAGCATCTCTGTTTTGTTCCCTCTTTCTTCTTATGTGCACTTAAAACTTCACCAGTGATTCTAGCATTTCCCAGTCTTGCAGACAAATCTGGCCTTTATTGCTTCAATCCTTCTCCTGGGTAGGTGTGAGTGTCCAAGTGTGTCCGAGCGTCCAAGCTCCAAGTGTTCATCATTAGAACCAGTGCTTTGCCCCAAGGACAAGAAATGCTCCAGCAGCACCTGCAGAATTTCTCCTTCTAGTCCCTGTGAGTCACATCGCCTCCAACCGCCTCTGGCCTGTTGCCTGAAGGCCTTGTTTCTTCCAGCCAACGGGGCTTTGGGTCCTTCCCTGCCAGGCTGCTCTCTTGCTGTGGGCAAGCACATGCAGATGGCTCCCAAGTTCCACATTTGCTTGCTGCTTCGTAGAGCTCTTCGAGTTTCCCTCCAGAATCCCTTCCCCTGAATGTCTCTGTGGCTTTCCTTTGATCTTCCAGGCAGGGTGAGTTTCTGCTTGGTCAATGAGTCCTGTGGCATGGCTTGAGCATAAGAAAAACAAAGAGATGCAGGTTTCCCCCAGCTTCTAGAAGGCATGAGCTTATCCCAGAGGGAGGATATTTCAGGCTCTACTTTGCAGAGAAAGACTTGTACCTGCTGCCTGCAAGCCTGAACAGAGCCACAGCACTGCTGCTTCTTCCCTGCTCCCTGCCCATGCACTGGACATGGCTGCTGGCCCAGTCTGCTGGCCCCAGCACACAGTGAGGAAGTAGGAGAGGGGCCCAGGGCTGCAGTGTCAGGGCCCAGAGGCAGGTGCCACAGCAGTGGCCTGGGGCTGCCAGCTTCAGCTATGGTGAAGGACAGGGACAGACCAGCATGTGAGCTGGGCTCTTTCCACTGTTTTTTTTCTTCTCTTGTTTTGACAGAACAGTGATGACAGGGTTCCTCCCAGCAAGGATACATAGCTGCACCTGGTTGAGTGATGCTGGCCATGAAAACCCACCTGAATGTACTTCTCCTCCTTTGGGGAGGGGCTGGGCACCCCATGCCATCTCTCAGCTAACTGACAGACTGGGGAGATGCTGGGGAAGGCCTTGCAGCTTTCAGTAGGAGGCTGCACATCCTCCTTATCTTGTGGCATTTGCCCCTCAGCTTTGGTGCACAGTCAAGCTGCAGAGACTGTGTCCAGCTCTGGTCACTGCCTCCCAGAACATCAAGTGGCAAACCTGAACTTCCAGCCACCCTTCCATCCCTACCATTGTGGTCCACACCTTCCTCTTTCTCAGTTTTCCCCAGGACTGATCCTATGTGCCCTCCATCAACTGTAAGTGTTGGATTGCCTTTTCCTGCTGGGCCACCTCTTACCTCTCTACTCTCTCCTTCCAGTCTCCTCTGCTTGGCCCCCAAGACCTGGCCTCCTCACAGCAATCCCTTCCTAGAGCTTCTCCCAGCTGGAACAGCACTGGCTTTCTGCTCTCCAGGCTGTCATTTCACAGACCCTTGGCAATCTGAGATCATCATCCAGCCACCTACCCTAATCTGTCTTTGTGGACTTCTGCTTTTGCCCACCCAGACCTGCATGGAGGTGGAAGCCTTGGTCTCTCTTCCTTCCAGTTTCTGCTGCAGGTGAAGCTGGCTGCACATGTCCTCCCCACCACCCGTCAGGTCCCCAGTCTTCCTTGCTTTTTCACCATCCCCTTCCCTTCCCCAGGTGTTTCTTTCTCAATGCTGGCACTAGCACAGGAGAGCCAGTTCACAGGTGCCTGCTCTGTGAAGCTGCACAACCAGATGAGGGGCTTTCGGAGCTGGCAGGCAGATCAAAGGGCAGGGGCACAATGTTGAGGACAGATAAAAAGGGCTAAATATAGAGAAGGTGCAGCTCAGGCTCAGGACTCTGTCCAAATCTCTAAATCCCTTTCAGAGAACACTCTAAATGAAGTTGGGAATTGTTCTCAGCCTCAGAAGGACAAGGAGCCACAGATGAGCGATAATAATAGCTCCAGCTTCGCCTGTCCCCTCCACCCATCACGTCCCAGTGCAATTTGTGGAGACTGAGTTACCTGGTCCCCAGCAGAGTGCAGCTGCCTCCTAGGAGGCCTACAGCAGGTGTGCAAAAGAGCAGCTCATCATGGTCATGTAAATTTAGGACAGGAAACGGGGGAGCCAAATGAGGGAAGAACAGGGGAAAGGGGAATGGAGTTTGGAGTCTGGGCAAGGCATGTTCCTGACATGACCAGCAGGACTTTAGGGATGCATATTTCTTGTAGATCCACGGATCAGCTCACAGTTGCTCATGGTAGCTGCCTGGCCTGGTTTTAATGGGAAAGGCTTCTAAATAGTGCATGCTCAGTGCTTTCTGGAAGTAAGGGCTGTTTCAGGTGGATGCTAAGCAGTAGAGGAAACCAAGTCCTTAGGTACTTTTGAAAAAGCAATTCACCATGACCACCCCAGCATTGCAAAGAGCTACTGACAGGAGGACCTTGGCACCAGCACTGGTCCGGAGTTGTGCTTCCTACAAGCATCACTGAAGAGAACAGCACAGCCAAACAGAGCCTAGGCTTAGTCAGTTTACACCAGCCTTCTTCTGAGCTCTGCTTTGGCTGTGCTCATCCAGTTCACAGTTCTTGGCTTTTGAAACCACGTTTCATTTCTTCTGCTCTCCAACATGACAGTTCTTTCCCCTCCTGCCTTTTCTGACAAACTTGCTGGAGGCACCTGCTGTAGCAGTGCTCCTGTCTGTAGGCAACCAGACCCATCCCTGAGCCCTTGGGTGTCTGCTCATGGCAGACCAAATGCCTCTACTGTGGTGCGAGGCTGCAGGGGGTCTGGAATTATCTGCCTTCTGCCTTTTGCTGCCATGCCATTACTGTTCAGGGCTATGTCCCTTGCACCATGCCATGGCAGGGGCCCAGTCTGCACCCCAGGGGCTGTCCTATCAAGCCACCTGCATTGCTCCCTTGTGGGGCTTGGGGCGCAAGTGATGGGTGGGAAGAAAGGGGAGGTGAACTCCCTTATTTCCTGTCCTCCGGGTAGCTTTCCCCACACTCGGGAGGGAGTGGTCCCTCTGTGGGATGCTGGGAAAAGGCTGTAAATAGAAAAGGGAAAGGTGCAGGAGGGATGTCTGAGTATTAATAGGCAGCATCCCTGGGTCTCTGTGTAATCCCTGGCTGGCCTCGCATGCTCACCCTGGTGACCCTGGGCTCCTTGCAGAGCCGGATACAGAGATGATCCCCCTCTCCTGTGATGGAGATCAAAGGCCAGGGTAGAATTACCCTGCTCTGCTCCTCGCTTCCTGAGGGCTCTTTCTCCATCCAGAAAAGCAGCCAGCTGCAAAGAGGTATGCACAGGGGTGCACCCGGAGTGCAGGACTGTGTATGGGTAGCAAGTGCCAGGTCCCTCGGGGGAGGCGTTACCCTCCTGTTCCAATCTGGAAACTGGTGAGGTTTACCTGCCAAGGGGAGAATAAGCAACCCCATCCCAGTGCAAAGCCCCTCATCATTATAAAGACATCTCAGCACTAACCCAAACTCCTTCCCCACCATGATCTTCCCTCCCACATCCTCAGATGGGATCAGCCCATGTACAAAAACTCCCCACAGCATCACACCAAGAAACCCAGGATCCCAAGTGCCAGGCTCATCAAGGTGACCTCAGGCATCACAACAAGGCAGCATCCTTACCAGGATCTGTAGAGCAAGATGGGTTGCAGTCACCCCTGGATGGGACCCTCACAGCCTGCCTCTCCTGCTGCGAATGGCTCCCTGCTGGCCAGAAGCCCGTTGTCCCTGTGTGGTCTCCAGTCAGTCCTGCCTGTCCACCCAGTGAGTCCCTTGCTCCCTCTCTGCTCCTCAGCCTCTCCCAGGACTGATCTCCCCATGGGGAGCTGGAAGGCTGTGGATGGGAGGGGTTGGGGGAGGGCTGATTCCAGGAGCAGCATCAGGCAAATTAAATCAGACACCAGAGACTTGGGGAAATCGGATTGGGACGTAATGCAAAGCAGGTGGATGGGGAGGGGTGAAAAGAGAGAGTAGCATGCTGCTCCTGAAGGGAAAGAAACTATCACACGCAGATTTGACTCCCTCTGTTTATATGCGCAACAAACTAATGAAGTGAAGATTAGCTAGAACAGGCTAGGATTATCAGCCACTGGGGCAGGGCTTGCTGCACCTCACAGTCCACAGGTATTCCTGTTTTCCCTGGAACAGTGTGCCACTTGCGTCCTGGGCAGGGCGAGAAGAAGGATGGTGCCACCCACAGTGGCCCTGCCAAGGGAAAACCCATGGCAAGGCTGGGGTCACACCCTCTCTGGGCAGCAAACTGGGCTCTGCATGGGGAAAACAGAACTGGGCACAGGGGCCAGGGGTGGCAAAAGATTTGGTGGCATGCCTTTTGGCAGCCACTTTAGTGGGATGCTACAAGGGGATTATCTTGGCCTCAATCTCTTTTAATCTCTCCCATGGCTTTGGCCCAAGCCCGAGATAAATACCTTTTAACGGATCTCATCTGACGTCACAGGCCATCAGTCTAATCACCCAAGCCACCTTTGGGGAAAGCAAGCCAAAGATGTGGACACTGGCCCCTCACCCCCCAACACATCCTCGTCAAGCAGGAACCATCCAGCACCCCCCCAGAAATCATCGGGATGGATGTGTGAGTGCTAGGATGTGATGGACCTCCTGCCAGGGAGGGGGAATTTGAAATGCCTGCATCAAATTGTCTTTTTCTTGTGATCCTGGGGAGGACGGGAGGCAAACAGGGTTGCTGATGTGAGTTTCCCAAGCTTGTGTGTTAAGGGAGTGCCGGGATTCAGACTGAGGAAAGGCTTCCCTTTCCCTGGAGCAGGGGCCCTGTGCCAACAGCGACGAGGGTATCGCCCACCCACCTCTTACACCACTGGCCCTGGCACTACAGATTTCTTCCATCTGAACTGTAGTTGGGGTCTCCATGCACAACCCTCATCAAGGCCTGTGTATGTCATGACCAGAGATTGATCTCTGGCTGTAATGCTTCCCAGGAAAATGGTCACTGCTCTTTTTGATACTCCATATCCACCCCATTCAATTCCTGTTTGGCTACAATATAATCCCACCTTGGGACACTAATCCCCTGGGCAGTGACAGCAGATTGTCTTTGTATCAGGTTGGAAAATGATAAACAAAATATCTCTTCTGCTTTCAGGGGCAATTTGGTGCATGGAGAGGAAAAAAAAAGGAAGAAGGGCCTTGCTGCAGGGAAATGTGCACCCTTTCCAGGGGTTAGTCATGGCAGGGCTGACTTTCTCTCTTGCTCTCCCTTATCAGAACTGGCTGGCATCTGGGCAAATACTTTGTTTTCTTTCACTGAGGGCTCAATCTTCTTCCATTTGTTAACTACATTTCCATCAGCAACAAGTGTGCATGTCTCCCTCCTGGTGTACAGACTCAAGCTCCCACCAACATCTGTGTCCAGCATTTTGCTTTTATTCCATATAGTCACAGTCCCTCACCTTCCCTCTCTCAGACCAATTGTGAGTTTCTGGAGTTTGCAGGTGCCTAGAAAATTCAGAGGCTTTTGTTTTGAGTTCCTGAATGTGAAACAGCCCTTGCTGAAAGACCCCAGGCTCCTCCCCCTGTCAGATTTGGCCCTGGATGACCAAGAAGCTAGCACTGAGAGGAGTGGGGTGAGGAGACCCTACCTTCTTACTTCTGAGTGACACAAACACATTGGCAAGACAGTGAAGAAAGTTCCTGGTGTCACTGACTTTAATACTCTGTCCCTGCTCCCATTTTTCAGCTGCTGGGATGTCACAGAGAAGAAAGCTGCATCCCTCCCCATCACTACAGCTCTAGCATGCTAATACACTGCTCCAGGCCTCTGTGGTCCCGTGCCCTGCTACCAAGACCTGCCAGACCATGTGTGCCAGCCCTGCCCCCAGGGCCCCGCATACTCAGAACTCATCTCTGGCCCGCAGCTCCTTGGGGTGCTGCGCCCTGTCTGAGCTAGGCTTGTGTCTCCAGCTTGTTGGCCTGGCTCCGCCACTGGGAATGGGAAGCTCTGAGGAGGATCTGCTGCTGTGATCAGCCCCCTGATGTTCTTCTCCATCAGGCCGGTCCTGCTCCACAGCCCTCTGCTCCATCAGCTCCTCTGCCTTCACCCGCTCCTGCAGCCATGGAGAAAAGAGATGATGTGAACCCCTCCCTGCTAGGGTCTTTGTCCTGCTTGCAGGGGCTGACAAGACAATCTCATCTTTGCCACATCCATCCGACCCCCCCAGAGCCCATTCTCTCTTGCGGGACCCATCACAGGCTGGCCCCTCCACCAGGTACCTTGTCAGAGGACAATCCCCAGTGCTGCACTAGGCCCTGCCCCCTGGGAAAGCCCACAAACCATTCCTTAGAGGGATTTGATCTAGCTTGGAGGTACTCAAATCCATTTCTCCAGCATGGTCCTTTACCTGCTCAGCATGCTCCTGGGAGTGCGTGTACCAGAGAGCAATGGCGCAGCGTCTGCCGCGGCTCACTGCCCACACACCGTGGGGGTTCTCCTTGCCAGAGCTGAAGGCTACTAGCCTCCCACACTTAGGATGCACCTCGGCCTGCCAGGAGAGAGAGAAGAGACAATGAAGCCAGCAGCCGCCTGTTCTGGGGTATACGGTCATTGTACAGAGGTAACGTTGCCTCTGGGAATGTGGAACAGTGCAGAGCCACTAGGCATTCACTGCCAGTCTATAAGCCAGGTAGACCTTGGGGAGGGACAGAGAGAATCAAAGGGACAAACTACGTCACAGACACCCACAGACTACAAAAGCCTGGAACATCTCAGCTAGAAAGGAGTTAACCTTTCCTCTGTCTGAGATTTGCCTCAATTTGCCTTTAGCTGTCCCTATTTGAATCTGCCACAGCATCAGCGCTGGATTGGTTTTGGAGTGGTGGGATCCAATAACCAACTAGTTTCGTACCGCCCAGACTAAGGCTCACCCTCAGTCCTCCCTCCTTCTTTTGGCCAGTCCCAGACTTACTGTGACAGTCACACTGTCCATTTCAGTGAAGAAAAGGCCCCCACCTTGGAAGTCATCATTGAGGTAGAGAATGCCACTGTGGACAAAGAGAGAACACATATGGATGGTAAAGCTCATTCCTCCCAGGTGCTTCCCCACACTCCTTGTCAAAGGAGGCTGTGGCACCTGAATGATACCACAGGTTCAAAAAGTGACTAGACCAGTTAACAGGAGAATGCATTTGGGGGTGTTAAATACAGCAGTGCCTAACTGAGGGGAGTCCCTGAGCCACAAGCCACAGGAGACTAGGAGAGTATGCCAGGGAGTTAGCTCTATACACTTGTCCTGTTTAGGGTTTTTTTTAATCCTCTGCAGCATGCATCTGTGGCACTGTTGTGACAACGCCCTGGGCTAGATGGACCTTGGTTCTGACCTGGCATGACATTATGCTTTAAGATTGGAAAAAATCTAAAGCCTGGAAGAGGAGACTGATCAGCAAAGCAAGCCATGTCTTAAAAGTCAAGGAATTTCAGGGTAACATAAGAATGGTCAAAAAGAGGCTTAGTGCATGCAGAAAAGAAAATTAAAACAAGAAATTTCTTTACTAATGTTAGACAAAAAGAGAAGCAGTGAGGCCACTGTGCAGTGCAGGTGAGACCACAGTCAACTAGGTGAAAGAATGGACCACAAACTACTTGAGCTCCTCTTGGTATTCAATTAAGCTGATAGAAAAAGTCAGAGGAACAAGAGAGGCTCATTAATAGGACTGGGAGAAAGAAATAGAAATCAACACTATGGCTGCTGAAGCAAAACGTTAAGGACATAAGGACATTGAGAGGATTACCAACCCTGAAACCCAGGAAGTTATAGCCCTCCTACCATAGGGTTTTCATAAGACTGTGAAGTCAGAGTGGTAACATGACTGGAGAAAAGCGTATCCTATAACTGGAGAAAAGATATCCTATCTCTCACACACATGAAGGGGCAGGAGGATAGGGATAATGGTTGAAGCATAAACAGGCCTGTTAGCCTGACCTCAGTAGTCTGCAGGGCTTTAGACTCCATTTCTGAGAAGGATAATTGAAGGACAAGAGGTAAACGGAAAACGGTCTTAAAATGTAACATGGGGGTACTAAAAGCAGATTGGGCTAGCCACACAATCTTTGACAAAACAGTTTACTTCCCAGGGAAAGACAACATGCTTGATCTCAGCAGTCTGGACTCTGGTAAAAGTACTCAGAATGGTGCCACCAGAGAAATTACTAATGAACACAGAGAAGGTGAAGACGAACACGTGAACAGCACACAGTGACTAGTGCACCACTGGCACTGAAAGGAGTACTGTTTGCCCAGAGGAGGATCACTGGGACTCTTGGATCCCTGGGCCCAATCCCGTTCAATGGTTTCATTAACGACCATAGCACAAATACATAGAAGAGTTCCAGGCAGTTTGGAGCACAGGGACCTCTTTCAAAAGGACACTGGAAGAGCTCAGCCCTTGTGAGTTGGTTGGTCAATCACAATTCACTCTGCAAGAGGGCAGGAATAGCTCAGTGACATAGATCCCAGGAAGATATTTTAACATACATTCAAGTAGAAGTCAGAGAAGCCCACTATGCAGGGAGGAGTGAGGTGACTGGACAGCTTTCCCACAGGAGGGGTAGAGATCTAACCAGCTACATGACAGAGCCTGGTAACTTTGCAATCTGACTATACCAAGTCAACATTTATATCAGAAGGGAAATGCACTCAATGATACTGGAATTCCCTCTAAGTCCCACATCCTTACCATAAGCTGCTCAGGGAAGATTTCTGCTCTAGGTACAGCTAGCACTCAAAGAAAAGGCAAATAAGATTTCTGGATGCCCAGGGATGGGATAGTAAATAGGAGGAGTCAACTGTAGTGAACTGACCTCATTTGGCTGCAGTGTGCAACAACTGTCACCACCTTTAAAATATATTTCAGGTTTTTTTACAGAAGAGTAACAAAACCTGCCACAGGCTGGAAAAAAACCTCTCACGTGGAATGGAAAAACCCAACACAAACCATTGGCAGTGACTCTTGAGAGAGATGAACAGAGAGAATAGTCACAAAGTACACTGACTGCTCAAACAAAGGAAATCCAAGGAGCTTGGTTCTCCCTCTCCTGTAATGCATGGAAGACTGTGAAAGATGGAACTTGATTAGAAGAAACAGACTGTCATAAGGGCTGGCAGTGAACTGTAATACTGTGGTAGACCCCCAAGACAACAATTTGATATCATGGTTCTAGTTCATGCAGCCTCCCAGCCTTGTTCTGCTCTCCATTAATGCTGGCTGTGAGGAGGGAGGAGGGAGAAAGGGCGGATCTTCTTCCCAGCCTAGGGAAGGTGTTTCACACCTCATTCTGAAGCCACCTGATGCAGCCTTCTGCCTGATGCTACAGCCCTGGCTGGCTGTGAGCCAACAACCCATCACCTGGTTTCTATAAGCTGAGCTCATCCTCTGATGGGGCCAGGGAGACATGTTCTGATCTCCACGTGATCTAATGCAGGTCGCCTTCTTCTCTTACCTGTAGTCCCTGTACACATAGGCAGGTGGTTCTCTCCAGCACTCTTGCCCCTCAGGATCCAAGAGACAATTATCAGCGTGGACAGGATGACTAAGATCCATGCGACCTTCCTGTTCCTCTGAAAAGGGAAGTTACAAAAAAGATCATGGGCATTTTCAGTTTCAAGAAAGAATAAGGCAGAGAGAAAGGGGCACAATGAGAGTAAAGGGAAGAGAGTCCCCTGAGAGCACGTGGCTGGGACTGAGGAGACTCTCCAGGAGACAGGGACTAACAGGGTGAAAGTTTCTTTACCGTCTACAGCCGTGCGGCACACAAGGTGTGTGAATGAGAAATGGAGTTTCTTTCCAGGAGTAAAATAGGACTCTACAATTTTCCGCGATTTCTCACTGGCCTGCAAAAGCAATTTGGCATCTCTCCAGTCCACGTCCCCATTCTGGGCCAGCTAAAAGTGAAAAGCAAGCCTGTTAGAATACTTACATACAAAGACACTCTAATAAATGATACATGTACACAGTACAGAAGAAGAGACCTGTGTAAAGTCCTGTGGTCACATATGTAAGAAAATAACATGTTTTCTCATGTAAATATAAGTCAGGAGTACACCTGTACAGCACAGCAATTCTCTCCTTCTACTCAGCACATGAAGCCACATCTGGAATGCAGCACCATTTTGGGTGCCCCAGTATCACTTCAGGGATGCTAGTAAACTGAAGTGTGTCTTCAGTGAAGGGTCTTAAGATGGCAGGGGTGTTGGAGCACATGACTTAGAAAAAGAGGCTGAAAGAGCTGGGTGTCTTCAGCCTAGAGAAGAGAAGGCCAAAGGAGGATCTAACCACAGTCTCCTGTCAACTAACAGAAGGTTACAGAGAAGATGGAGACAGTCTTTTCTCAGAGGGACCCACTGAAAAGACAACAGGCAATAGGCTAAAGCTGCAGCAAGGGAAATTTTGGCTAGATATAAAGAAAAATTTCATCCTCCTGAGAGGACTGAAACAGGTGCCCAGAGAGGTTGGGGAATTTTCGCCCTTGGAGATGTTCAGGACTTGCCTGAATCTCATCTAGCTTTGGAATTAGCCATGCTGTGAGCAGGAGATCAGACTAGAGATCTCCAGAGGCTCCTTCCACCTTAATTTATTCTCCAATTCTAAGCTAAACATGTCTGTAAGACTACCGCACAGGGACAAGAAGCAATCCTGAAACCCTGTCTCACAGGAGAGAAAGCACTTGTCAAGCCCTCCATGTACAACGTGCCTAAACGTGATCGTGGAGGAAGAGGGTCAGGGGAGACCGCACATGTGCTTGTGAGGAAGTAACACACCCATGACCTCATCCAGACTGCACTTCACAGAGAAAAATGCTCGAGTGGCAAACACTCTTTCTGGACAATCAAGAAGGCGGCAGACTCACAGAGCCACTTACCTGCATGGCCTTCAAAATGGTCAACCCTTCAAATCTCTCATGTGGGGTGTGAGGCGACCGTCTTGCCCGGTAGCCATCTCCTGATTCTCCTGCTGCCTGGAATAGAAGGATACAGATGACACATGTTAGGCTGCCATCTCTCCTTCATGGAAACACTACAACCCTGCCTGCAGAGAAGGAAAGTACACATACAGGAGCTCCTACAAGACCCACGCCTCACCTTTGTCAGCCGGAGAAGGTCCTTACACTCAGACTCTGTCAGCACTCTGTCAAACACAACCCTCTGGGTTCCATTCATCCGGCGGGAATCCATCGTGACAGCAATACCCTCAAAAGGCAAAGGACCTGTGGAGAAGCAAGTACAGATAGGCATGAACAAGCTTTGGACAAGAAGCCCTCAGACACCAACCCCCAGCCTGGATAAGGAAGTGGAGAAACACTATACATTCTCTGAGAAGACAGGACAGTTCCCCAGAAGTGCCCATTCCTCGCAGACCTGGGCCACTTGCACCCCTCACATGCTTCAGGGGAACCAGAGCATACGCTGGGGAAGCTGGCCTACAGCGAGTGCTTCAGGAGCCAGCAGAAACTTGGGGCTTGCTGGGAGAGCAGCAGGGAGCTGGGGAAAGTTGAGTGCACTGTGGATCGCAGCAGCAGAACAGGTCCAGCCTACTGGGGTGAGGCTCTGGAGAAAAGAAGCAGGTAAACACTTCCATCAACCCTCCTTTCGATCATAAATCTTAGCCCAGAATTATCTCCAGTGAATCCTTCTACTTTCTTCAGCCCCAAAGAGAAGCAATGGGTATTAGCTGATGATCTGATCTTTTGATCTTTGGCCTTTTTTGTCCCCCCCTCTGACCTCTGGATGGTCAGGAATGCCAAGGCACTCAGGCCCTCAGAATGATCTGCTCTCCTATGTGTCACAGCAGAGAATTACTTGGGGTCACTTCAAGCAAAGACTCCAGGACAGAGCCCTGCAAGAGGCTGTATGTCCACACATAAGAATAGAGGACCAGCAAGAACACGGGATTCTGCACTGCAGTCTATACCATTCAGCCACAAACCATTTGAACTTGTGTTTTTCAGGGAAAGACTTGCCTAAGCTGAATAGTCTGTTTCCAGTTTCCATTTCCCCCCCTCTCTCCTTGTCCCTTTCAGAAAAATGTTTTTTCAAGTTGGGCTGGTGGAGTTGAACCAGGTTTGGTGTAGACACTCCTGACACACTGAACAGGGATCTGCATGTCCACAGGCTTGTTATGTATTCAGGCACCGCTGCTCTCAGCTTCTCCAGCCGCAGTGCTCTTTGAGTTCCCATCCCAGAGATGTACGCAGTGAGATTTTGCAAGATTACATGTGCATCAAAGAGGGAGAAAAGAAACAGTGAGAAGATTTGCTGAGCCATTTGAGTCAGTCTGCATCTATGCTAGCATTCAAACGTCTGAGGATGGAAGAAAAGACAGCACTTAGCCTGACTAAGCCTGGCTGACTGCATCCAAGTCCTTCTTCAAGTTCTTTTACTCACCCCTCTTCTCCCTCTCTTCCACATCCAGAGTTTCCTGCTTTTGCTTCTCCTGATCCTCTCTCGGGAACAAGGGAAAAAACAGAGACCAGGGCTGTCAGTACACAGAGCTATGCCTAATCCTTCTCTGTGGTAGCATTTCACACCTTTTCTGTTCCTGTTTTGCCCACTCTTCAGTAGGTATTACTGTTCCTTGTACCACCCCTGCCAGTCCGACCCCATCCCCTACTTCCAACACTTATATTTCAGTCCTAGTCAACTTGGCCAACCTTACCTGTGTTTCTCCTTTAGGTTTTCAGGAATCAGCTCATCTGGAGTCCAAAGATCCTGTAGGAACAAATGCAGACCGTTCAGTACACAACAAACTTCTCCCACATTGGATCATGTCAAACAGCCAGTTCCTTGTCCTGCTTCTCTAGTGAATATCAGACCAATGGTTCTGGCCTGCTTCTGATGACAGCCAGATTGGGCTAATGCATATGGTTACAGCAGCAATTTCAAACTAACTTCAGTCCTGGAGCAGCGGAAAGGCCTTAAAGATCCACCTCATAAGGACTTAGGGGTCCTTCTCATCAGCATCCGATTCTTTCTGGATCATGTGCTACTGAAGTGAATGCTGGCAACTGCCTTGGTGAAATCAGGGCAGGAAGATTAAGATGATACCGTTACTTACAGGGTCGTTAAAAGTTCCTCCTAGATGCTCTACTGCATAATAAATCAACTTCTTCTCCATCAAAGATCTCTGCACATAATGTTGGATACTCTAAGGAAGCAAAGAGGCTGTCAAACAACCACCCCACAAAAGACAACCCCATCCCTGTCCAGGGCAGAAGCCTGCCCCAACACACTGCTGTGCACTGTGAAAGCCCGGTTCTGTCCTGAAGGGACCCTGCTTGATACAGACTATAAGTAAACTCAGGCTCCAGTTTCTTCAGTCCTGGGCTTGGCACACATCTGCAGTGAAACACGTTTCCCTTTTTGTCTCCTGGACTGTGATCCTGTCACATGGGACAAGGGGAGGGCCAAAAAGTACAGACCTGGGGTTGTAACTACCTCTCTGGCTGCGACAGCTGTGTCCTCTCCCAGTTCCGCGTGATACTGTTTGATTTTCTCCAACATTGGCTCATCCGTGGGATAGAAGAGCAAGTAGGAAGCAGCACATTCAGCAGCCAGTGCCTGGTTCCCAACTTGGGCAGGAACAGAGCAGAACAAACAGATATGTCTCTGAAAGACTTCACGTTAGCAGCAAATGTCTATAGGCCAGTAGCACTCAATGGCCCAGTCAGGATCCGACAGTAGGAGGCCTTACACCGAGTACACATCAATCCCTGCCTAGCTGGGCCTCTGCCCAACGATGGGCAGAGAATACAGGGAATGAGCCCAGTGAAGAATGGGCCCCCTTTCAATACTTATTGGGAGCTTGTTCAGAGGAGACAGAGAAAATATAAGTATATATTTGGAAGAAAGACAGTCCCACCTCCCTCACCCAATAGATTTGATGAGGTGTCTGAAGGCTTCTTTGAGATACAAGTTTTACCAATGGTCTAACAAAGGAGATGAGAGTCAGTTGGGTCAGTGTGGGAAGGAGCAGAGGTATCCAAGAGAAGAACTGAGGGACGTGTGAAAGTGACAGGGTGACAGGATGGCCAATGTCACGACAGGCCATCAGTTCAGTGAGGGCAGGCAGGGCTGACTCAGTAGGAACACCACTGTTGAGATGAGATGCACACGCATGCTCCAGATAGGAAGTGGAGGCTTGGTCTGGAGCCACGTATTGAAAAGGAGGGTATAAAATACACAGCAGACAGTTGGAGCAAGGACTTGAAATGGGGAGTCCTGAAGGAAAGAAGTGGGAACAGCCACACATTACAGAAGCTGCACAAGGAGACTGAAGTGGACCACAAGGGACCTCTCCCAAGGTGGCCACAGGCTTGAGCAAGAGAAGAGAGGTTCTGGGAAGAGTCGGGGGGCAGAAGGGGGGAGACAGAGGTAGAGCTCAGGTCAGTGTGCCACTTCTCCCCATGACATGCTGCCCTCCAGGTCCAGAGACAAAGGGCAAGTTTAGGGGTGCCACAGCATAACCCACTGGGTTGTGGCTCTGCTCACCTTGCTCATAGGCAAACTGCAGTAAATCAAGATGAGAGGGTATGAAATCTTCCGTGGCAGAAACCCGCCCCGGCTTTGTGGCAATTTCAAGGACGCATTGCTGTCTGCACTTCAAAACCTGAATATAATGGGCTGCAAGAGAGAGGAGCAAGAAAGGCAGTAGCTCACACTTCTTCCAGACAGGAGCACTGGGAAATGGGGCATGTCCACTGTGGGGAGCATGGCCTTCCTACCCAACCCTCTGTGCCTCTAATGCTACCTGCAATAGCTTCGTACAGGCCAGGTTGCATCTCCTCCTCCTCCTCCTCGTCCTCATCCTCCCAAGGCCCTTCACACAGGGCACGACACTCTTCCAGTGCTGACAGCGCCTCTGTGAGTGACTCCTCCAGCCTGGCCACAGCCTGCAGGTACTCATCTGCATTGTAGTGCTGCACCCCAGCCTCATATGCTTCCTGTGAAGGACAGGTCCCTCATCAGCATGGGTGACACCAAAAGACGCCCTGAGACTTCGAGTCGCTCACAGGGTAGTGCTGACATCTAGAGGCCTGCCTGATCATGCACAGCCCACCACGCAGTGACAGCAAATCTTCCGGACTTAAGCCAAATATACTTCTCCAAGGCCCTACAGCCTGCTGTAACAGTCACCAGAAAGTCTCTGTGTCACACTTGCAATGGTTTGTCTTCACCCTGAAGAGAAGGCTTCAGGGAGACCTTCTTGCAGCCTTTCAAATATAAAGGGGGCTTATAAGAAAGACTGAGTGAGACTTTTGAACAAGGTGTGTAGTGACAGGACAAGGGGCAACAGTTTTAAACTGAAAGAGGGTAGATTTAGATTGGAGATAAGGAAGACGTTTGTTATGATGAGGGTGGTGAGACACTGGAGCAGGTTGCCCAGAGAAGGTGGGGATGCCCCATCCCGGGAAGTGTTCAAGGTCAGGTTGGATGGGGCTTTGAGCAACCTGATCTAGTGAAAGATGTCCCTGCCCATAGCAGGGCGGTTGGACTAGATGATCTTTAAAGGTCTCTTCCAGCCCAGACCATTCTGTGATTCTATGTACAGGGGCCCTGTCTCAAGCCATGGCCCTTGTGTGGGAACAGATCAGGGTCCCAGACTGGTCCCTAGGATGGGATAAGATCTGCTGACGCCTAGCTCTGCATTGAACCCTCACCCAGTGTGGCGTAGCCTCCAGGTCCCGGAAGTTGTCTGACTTCACTCCTGACATACGCTGGTACTTCTCTATGTCCTCCCGCATTTGGAGGTGCTGGGGATTAGCTACGAAGAAGGTGTGAGCGGCGGACACGGCCTGATCCAGCTTCTTCAGCTGCGGAGAAAAGGCAGCAGTGCCTGTCACGCTCCCGGGGGCCCTCTCCTCTTCACACCCACCCCTCACCCCAGCTGCTCCCTGGATTCACCCACCAGGCGCCTGTGCCCCACACCACCCCGACAGCCTGTGTCCTGGGCTGGCGAGGCCTTGCCCACCACCTCCTCAGCTGGCCCGTGGCCGGTGGCCCTCCAGGAGAGCCGCACAGAGCCAGCACCCTGCCTTTGCTGACAGAGGCCCTGGGGACCTGCCCGGGGGTGGCGACTCCCAGCCCCCTGGGGAGAGCCCACCCCGGGAGGCCCCTCGCCGCCGCCGGGGCCGGTCCTCACCTGGAAGAAGGCCACCTGGAGGTAGTTGTAGGGCTCTCTCTGCTCGAAGTCCCGGCGGATGGCGTGGCTGGCGCGGTGGGCGGAGGGCGCGGCGCCCAGCCGGCGCCCCAGGCAGTGCTGCAAGCAGTCGGCGCGCTGCAGCACTCGGCCGAAGAGGGCGGCTTCCCAGGGCCCGGCCCCCGGCGGCTCGCTGAGGAAAGCCGCCTCCCGGCGGCAGGCGGCGCGGCAGGCGCGGCGGGCCGCCCGCAGCCCCGCATAGCTGTGGAGAGCGCGCTGCAGCAGCTCGGCCGCCCGCCCCCAGTCCCGGGCGAAGTACGCCCGCACCCCGTCCGCGTACAGCAGGTCATAGGGGACCAAGCGGCTCGGCGACGTGGCGGCGGCGGCAGCAAGGAGGAGGAGGCAGAGGAGGGAGGCCATGGTCGAGCTGCTCGGGAGGAGGAGGGAGAGGAGGAGGAGACGGAGGAGGAGGAGAGGGGGTCCGGGGCGGGTAGGCGTCCTGGCGGGCCCCGGCCTAGGCCCACCCAAGGGGCCGGGCCGGCGGGCGGTGCCGGGCCGGGGCCGCGGTGGGCGGGCAGCTCGGCGTCCAGGTAGGGGAGCGGGGAGGGAGGGCCGCTGCCGGGGGCAAGGCCCGGCTCAGTCCCCGTCCCCACGTCTCTCCGTGGGAGCAGGTCCTGCTGCGCCAGCCGAGACCTGCCGCAACTTCGTGGGCGCCTGGACTAGCCCAGTGCTGGTCCTGCGCGGGCCAGCAGAGCCCCCACACCTCGTCGTGTGACGTGGTCCTTTGTACTGGCATCCACCAAGCATCCCCCAGCGCTAACCCTCCCTTTAGTACGGGTCACCCAGACCCCTCCAACGAGACATCTTGTAAGAGGTTATGGTTAATCTGTCAGAATCCGTGCTGGGGACGAGGCACGCTTTGACAGTTCGTAGACCAAGTGTCATCACATGGAGAAGCACTTTGGATGTGAAGGGCTACCTGTCTCCCACAGTCCCACATGATGCAGCTAAAGCCTTGCCCATGGCTGGAACTACAGCTAGCACCGGGCAGGAGAAGGTCCACACTACCTCTGCACCTCCCTTCCAAGAGTTTTGTGTGGGGCAGGAGCCTGCTTTAGACCTCACCACTCCCAGCTTTGACAGCATGGACATTCAGGGGCCTTCCCCCAGAAGGCTCTGTCAGCTTTCCTGTTTGGGTGAGAAGTTTGGGCCATCGTGTTTCACGCAAAGTTCACACTGGAATCAACAGTTTGCACCGGTGAAATAAGATGTTACAGGTCAGGGTCTTTTTGGAGAGAATTTAATCATTTTCAAGCCTGGGGTTGCCTCAAAGGAATACCTTTTGCTGAGTGGTATTAGAAAGCACAAAGGCCACTCCTGCTGAGCTGTAGGCAGCCTAAGTCTCCCCTGAAATGGACAGGAAAACAGCCAGTCTCCCATGACAACTCCTCTATGGGCTTCGTTCCCTTCCCTGGGCTGCTAAGCATTTGCTGCCTTCCAGATGCACTGTCAAGAAAGGGATGGAGAAGGAGGAAGGGAGCCTCGCATGTTCCTCACTTCCCTTCCAGAAGCCTGTGAAGCTTCATTAAACATTGGGCCAGCCATTTTGTTTCTATGGAAACAAAATTATTACTAATATATTATTTTAAAAACAGACACACGATTGACACTCCAAATATAGAATTTTAATACCATTCTGCGCCTGCCTTGTCTCTTAGGGCAGAGCAGATGTGAGGGCGGAGTTCACAAAGGAGCGGGACTGGTGAGGGGACCAAGTGGCAGTGGCAGTGGTGGGTGTGTTTGTAACCTGAGAGCAGGCACAGGCTGTCTGTTCTTCCGTCCTTCGTGCTCCCTTCTGCGGGTCTGTCCCACTTCTCTTTCCCCCACCAGTGTGGGGTGTGTGTTTCCTGCCTGCTGGCGAGAAAGATGAGAATGCAAATTAGTGATCGGGTCTGGGACAAAGGGAACTTTTGAAGTTTTATTTAAAAATCGTGATGGCACTGAATATTTTTGATGCTGTCTCTCATAGTTTGGGATCCTGGAAGGTCTGTGCCTTGCACGCCTCAGGGGTCCTTTCACATGGCTCCTGCTCTCCATCCTGCAGATGCCAGGCTTCATTGCCAGCCAAGGAGCAGCGCCGTGGCTGGTCAGCATTCTCCTCCTCTCTGCTGCCAAGGGAGAGGCGGCGATCACGGCGTGATGCAAGCAGGAGACGGGAGTGCCGTGGGCTGCAGGCTGGGGTGGGTTGTGGTGTCTCATCAATGAACATAGTGATCTCATCTCGGAAGAAGCAGGCGCTGGAGCTGGAGCCCCGGGGCATCAGCCCCCCCTCCAAAAACTGCCGTAGGGTTGTCAGCTCGTCTTCTGGGGGCCGCCGGCGGTGCTGGTAGTCATGCAGTTGAGGAGGCAAGAAGCCGGGGCCTCCAGGCTTGTGGGGGGTGGAAATGCGGATGTCGTCAGATGAAGACCACTTGTGTAGGAAGGATGGAGCGGAGCGGTGGGTGGAGAAGATGTTAGTCTCATCATGTGACATTCTACGGGAGATAGGGACCTGGAAAACAGAGAAGGAGGCAGGTGATGGAAGACTTCAAGAGACAGAACGGGAGGGGAGTAGCTGAGGCTTTCTCAGAGAAGAGAGTCAACAGGACACAAAGGCGTGGGAGACTAACAGAGAAGGAAGTGGGTTGTAGGGCTGCCCCTGCTAGCTCTCGGCTCACCTGCAGGTAGTGCACCTTGTCCTGGGGCAACAACATGTGGTGCATGGGTAGCAGCTTGATGTCCCGGGAGTCCCGCTTCACAGCCGCAGCACCGTTCGCATCAAATCTCACTTTGCAGATCCTGCTATCGCCATAATCATCACACACACCATCTGTTGACAAAGAGGAGAATGGCATTCAACACTTTTCAGCCAGAAGAGGAGCGTTATCAGGGCACCTGGATGCCATCCTAATGCTTGTCTGACTTCTGCCACCCTGCTTGCAGCCCTCAGGGCTCACCTCTGAACAAGGACCTCATCTTTCTGCTTGCAGCAGCACTAAAGCACCCAGAGACTGCCCTGTTTCTTCTGTCTCACTTTTGAATCGCTCACTGCCAGAACTTGGACCTCTGGATCAGCGAGTTGGGCTGAGGCCCAGCGTGTCACTTTTGTTGTGGTTTGACAGCTGTACACATCATCTCTACTCTTGCATCTACTGTGAAGGATGTTGCACTAATTTTTCCTGGATGCTAGTGAGTCCTAAGGCAGCAAGTGAGTGGCAGAGCCTTCTCCAGAATAAATTTTCTCATGGTTGCTCATTCCAATCTATAACATGAATCCCACCTAGCCACCCACAACACCACTCTGAGTGCTGTCAGGTCCTGTTTCCAAGGCAGACCCCTCTTTCTTCTGTAGTCTTTTGGCGAGGGGGTTAGTGAAGAAAGGTGACTGTGGCATGGTGAGGAGCTTACCATCATCTCCGTCTTCCTCAGACATGATAGCCACACACTGCTCCCACACGGTGCGGAGATCTGCTCGGTAGCGCTCGCAGGACCAGATGAAGGAGGGGAGCAGCAGGGTCTGCACCATGGAGCACCAGAGCACAGCCAGGACCATCCAGTTGGGGGCCGTATCATAGCGCAGGCTAAAAAAGCTCACGACCTTCAAGGTAAGGGAAAGAAACAATGCCAAGAAAGAAGACAGAAGTGGGGATCAAGGGAGAAAGATAATGGGAGTCAATTCTGTAGTAGAACACAATCTGTCTGTAAAGGATTCATCAAGTAATTACCCTGTGCCCCTCTGAAAAACTGTTCCTGGGGTGTTACCACAGGTTACCGCAGGACCATATTCTGAGCTGTCATATCTCTAACATGAGAGCTGGTGTTAGCATCCCTTCTTCATCGTGTTCATTTATGAGCTGGAGCTAAATAGCTGCTGTCAAAGGACACAGCCACTGGAAAAAAAAAAGCTGTGACTAAGCCTCTGTTCTCTTAATGGTTCCCTCTGAGAACTTCCCCAGCTCTCCAGTTTTACAGAGAATCAACCAACCAGCCAAAACCTGAGGGCTGGCTATGACCATACAAGCAGAAGGAAAAAGAAAACTGTCTGCAACAGCTTTTAAAGCTGGTGTATCAGATCTCCAGAAGCAAATTGGAGAAACAGAAATCTCATTGTTTTTACAGAGGTAGATCCCCATGTAAGTTTGCAGAATAATTTCCTCTACTCTTAGCCCTTAAAACTTTCATAGTGGTTTTAGCTGTGTGGTGTGTATTCCCCAGGCTTAGACTTGTCTTAAGAAAATGCTGCTGTAGAAGGATGAGAGAATTACTGCAATCTTTTTAAAACCAGCCCTCAGAATAACGCAGACTCAGATGCAGCAACTCTGTGGCTGGTGGACAGAAGACAGAGTTTCTTCTCTAAAACTTGAGAGAAATGGAAATCTAGTTTAACTGCAGACTCTGAAGGGAAAGGGGGAACTCGCTGCTTACCAAGATAGGCACCCCAGTGAGTGTGTCATACAGGAAGACAATAGCGCTGATGAGGTTGGTCATCTGCAAGGAGGTCTTGGCTGACTCAGAGCCATCCAGTGAAGACCTCCTTTTGCCTCGTACATCCTCCACGACAATGGCCGGCACATTGAAAGTGGTGTGTGCTGATGAAGAGCAGGATGACGCGTCCTCTGCCCTCTGATGGCGGCACCGCCGGCGTCTTCTGTGTGCCCACAGGGTCTGGTAGAAAGTGATACCCACGCACACCAAGCCCATGACGATTCCTCCGAGCAGCAGCAGGCTAAAGCAGACACCGAAGCCCAGTCCTATCTTGCTGACAATGAACTGGCAGCCACGGGCATAGTAGCGCTCACCGTTGTTGTGCCAGCCAATGGAGGGCAAAGTGGAGAGGATGAATGATACCATCCAGATACCCATGACTGCATGCAGAGCCTGCTTCTTGGCATTGCTCAGCCGGTAGTTGACTGGCCATCTCACCATCCACATCCGGTGGTAGGAAAGGGAGGCCACTGTGAAGCAGGTGGCCAGCGCCAGGGTGTAGTATGTGGAGACAAAGACTTTGCAGATGCTTTCGTTCCAGTCGTAGTCGGAGGACTCACGCCGCAGCTGCACCACGGCATAGGTGGTGAGGGGTACTGCTGCCATAAGGATGTGGGTCCCAGCAAGGAAGCATAGCAGCAGCTCCAGGGGCTTGTGTTTCTGTTGTTTGGCTGTGATGCTGAGGATAATCCAAGAGTTGGCCAACAGTGCTAACATCCCACATGCCAGCCACCACAGTGAGTTGTTGTGCAAGGTGGACTCTGATTCAGAGTCCCCCATGCTGCCACCCCTGCTAGGCTGCACCCTGTCCCTGCCACTGGGATTTTGTAAGAGGGTGAGTGGGATTCCACACTGGGGGAGCCACGTCCCTCCTCATCTGCTGCTGCTGTTATGTGAGGTGTACGCACACTGGAGAGGTTCCTCAAGGCATTGCCACCAGGTGCTAAGCAGAACAGCTGTCAACTCTGTCTCACTTTTAGTCCTCCCTTTCCCTTCTGTTTGCTTATATTTCTTTCCCTTGTTCTAACTTTTTCACCTGTTTTTTCCCTTGTTCTCTTTCTTTTTCTTTCTTCCACCTTCTTTCTCTCTCTTTCTCATGAACGCTTGCCAGTGCTTCTTCCCTCACTCTCTTGGGCTCACTTTTTTTTTCCCTCCCCATCTATTTCATCCCCCTCCTCCACTATTCCCCCAAAGAAAAAGCTCTCCTTACTTCATGTGCCCACCAGGCAGCTTCTGTCTCAGGGACCACCTTCTGCTGGGACTGCTGAAGGCCACACGCAAACAGGGACTGCTGGGGACTCCAAACAGTTTGGTAGTAGCAGGTGCCTGCTGCCCAGTGTCCTAGTGAATGAGGAGCTAGCCAAGAGTTTCAGAGAAGACAGGAGGCAGGACAAAGGTCCCACGGAAATGGTGAGGGTGACACATACACCGTGTGTAATCCCCCTCTCACCAGATGCCACGCTCGTGGCCAGGTAGAGGTTCCTGCCAAAGGCTGTCAGAGAGCCATCAGCAGAGAGTGAAGGCTGAGGAACAAGATTCAGAAGGTTCCCTATCCAAGACCTCACAGCACCCTCACTATATTGTCCTTTTTGCTGTCCTCCAGGGCTCAGCCTGCTCTTTCAAGCTTCCCTGCACAGTGCAGGGCAGAGCTGGCAAACAATAAGATGACGGGGAGGGGAAGATCCTTTTCAAAGGTTCCCTTGGAGATTCAGGGCACAAGGTTCACTGTAGAAGAGAGAAAAGAGAAAAAGTAATTTAAGATCATTCTGTCTCCCCAGATCTCTCCTCTCCTTGCCCACACAAACAGCTGGTCATGATTTAGGCTGTGCAGAGCACTCCCTGTGTCCTTCAGGGAACAGAAGAGTCAGATTTGTACCAGTCCCTGCATACCTCAGGCCAGACTCTGGCCCCCAGCAACTCCTTCCAGTGCTGCTGAGACACCCTGTGCTCCCTGCCCTTCCAGTTTGAGGCTCCCCACCCAAAGCATTACTAATGCCATTTCTGTAATGGAAGGCCTGATTCGCATTGCTCCCTGCCGTGCAGGTCCTGCCCTCCCCACGCACCTGCTCCAACACCCCTCGCTCCTGCTGTACAGCTCCCACAGCTCTGCCAGTCTTTGGACCTCAGCTTTTCTCTGCCAGTGCTCTGGATTGTAACCTGCCACTCTCGTCCCGTCCCATCCACAGGTGCGTGCCACCACTCCAGCAATACCCTGCCATCCTGCAGGCTTGAAGCACAAGTCTTTCGGCCACACACCTCGCCCACCTAGCATGTTTCTGCTAGAGCTGCTCTGGTCTCCAGACAATCCACGGTTCCAAACCCAGCGAACAAGACTGCTAACCCAGTTCTGAGAGTACCCACCTTTGCCAGTGACCCCTGGTCCTACCAGCTCAGACCCCCTCTTCTGTCTTAATCTACAGGGGGTGCCCAAGCAGTATATTCCAGGAAGATATAGGCCTGCTCTGTGCCTTGACTGGAGCAGATGTAAACTTAATCTTTCCATGGATGGATCAGTGCCCCCCAGTCTCAGCTAGTGGCTCAGTTCCCACCCCTCCCCTTCCTTCTGCTTCTCCATATTTTCTCACCCTCTCTGTAACCACCTGAGGCTTTTCCTCCTTTCCTCCCTGCTTGGCGCAGTTTGCTGTGACTGGATTGGCGATGCCTCCGTTCTGCCCTGGTTCATCTCTTTTCCCCCAGTGCCATCGCTCTTGCAGTTAGGCCTGTGGCCTCTGGAGACGGGAAGCTAGCCAGCCCTGATAATCCCAGAGGAATGAATTTCCTTGCAGCACCTCCTTCTGCTGCCCTTCCCACCCGGTTTGTTCTGGTGGCCCATGCTGTTCCTTCGATGATGCAGGAACCCTCCCACCTCTGCTGTCTTTAGGGCCCAATTCTGCTCCGAGCTGTGGTCCTCCCGCTCTCGGAGATGGGAAAGCCCCAGAGCTGATGCAGGATGGGCAGGCTGGGGAAACCCATCCTCACCTGGCCCTGCTGGGGAGCAGGGCCCCCCGCTTCATCCCACTGCCCATCCCACCAGCAGGGAGAGGAGAGACTCCTGGGGCTGGCGACTCAGGGGAAGGCGAGGGCGGGGGGTCTGAGGGGAAGATGACCCAGAATAATTGCAAGGAAGAGCGGAGAAAACGGGGTGTCGGGGGATGTGGCCGGCCGGCCCAGGGCCGAGGTGCACCGCCGCCCCCTCCCTTTGCCTCCCGCCCAGCAGCCCAGGCACGGCCGCGGCTCCCGCGGCGGCCGGAAGGGCAGCGGGGGGCCGGGCCGGGCCGCCCCTCGTCTCGCCCGGTGGTGGCGGAGCGAAGCGGTGCGGCCGGCCGGGGCTGGACTGGGCGGGAGCCGGGGCCGCGGAGCCCGCGGGGCGCCCCGGAGCGCGGCCGTGCCCGGCGGCGGTGCCGCCCTGCGCGCGGGGGAGCGGAGCGGCGCGGGGGCCGGCGGCGGCGGGGGCCGATCGCGGCGGCGGCGGCGGCGGCGGGGGCTGGAGGGACCCATCTTACCTTTCGCCGGAGCAAGCGCTGCCATGGCGACGGGCGCCCCGCGCGGCTGTGCGCGCCTCTGCCCGGCTGTGCCGGCCCCCGGCCCCGGCCGCCGCAGCGGACGCCGCAGGCAGCCGCCCCGGCCCCGCGGTCCGGCCATCCGCCAGGCGGGGCGACGGCGAGGGGCGAGGGGCGGGGAGCGTCGGCGGGAGACGGCGGCGGGAGCACCGCCAGGCCGAGCAGCCAGGGGGCGGGCCGGCCGGCCGGGCGCGGGAGCCGCCGCCCCGGCCCCGGCCCCGGCCCCTCCCGGCGCCCGGGCGCCTGCGGCCGCGGTCGCGGTCCCGACGGGTGCGAAGTGACGGAGCAGACTGCGCCCGGCTGTGCCGGGGTACGCGCGGCTCCCGGAGCTGGTCTTGGCCAGGGCCCAGCCACAGGGGCTGCTGCTGCTGGGCCCCGGCCGGCTCCCTCTCGTGTGCATCCCTCCTGCCCCCGGCAAGCCCGGCCGCCCCCAGGAATACGAGTTGCAGGACAAGAAGGTGCTGGGCTGCCATTCCCAAAGAAAGAGCGTTATGAGGAGGCACCCGGGCCGTAAGAGATGTCGGGAGGATGGATGCTGACATGAGGGGAAAGGCAAAGAGCTCGTGCTAACAGAGGGGCCTGCAAAGGATGCTTGGAGAGCAGGGTGCCCAGGACACCTGCTGCCCAAGGTGAGCTGTGGTAAGCAGAGCTGACTCAGTTTGCTCAGCTGCTGTGATGGCCTCTTCCATCACCAGCCAGCAGCGTGGTCCCACAAACAGGGAAAGGGGAAGAGAAGGAAGGAGATAGAGTGGGAGTAGAGCTCAGAGGAATGTGTTGGTCATGTCAGAGGGGTAAAGCTCCCCCTCCAGTGTGTCACCTCAGTGAGGGCAATCCTGGCTAGAAAGTCTTCACAAGACAATGGACATCTCATTTTCCCGTTACTGTCTTGCTACTGAAGTGAAGGCATCAACACCTTCCTTGTCTTTGTTCCTTTTAGGAACGGATGTCTACCAAAATCTCTACAGTCCTTTCCTCCATCAGAACTGGGGTGGGATGGGAGTCTATATTTCTGGACAGTTAGGGTGTAGCTGCATTAGCACCTCAGTTTAGATCAGGAGAACATGAACAATTTAGATGAAAGGACCTTTGCAAGATCTGCAGCAAATGTGCTCTGAGGACTATGAGAATTCAGCTTTGCTTTGGGCTAGGGTTAGTCTGAAGTAAGCCCCTGGTCATTTACAGCGTGGCCACTAAGTCCTCAGCATCAGCTGTTTTCCTCTACAGATCTGCTCCTGCTGCATCACCCTGTTTGCTAAAGTGGACCTGACCCTATGGATCCAGGGTCTGCTCAGCTTTATCACCCCCTCTGACAGGACAGATTTCGTACATCATTCTAAATATTGTCTGAGGTGATCCCAAGTGCCTTGGGTACCAAGGAATTTCATCTGAGGTTTGTATGAAGCAGAAGGAGAGACTCCTGAGTAAGAAAGCTGGAGATACTGCTGGTTCTCAGGCCTGGGGGCAGCAGCGAAGGCAGTTCCAGGGGTATAAAAGAGATCATCTCTGAGACAAGACCTGTTTGCATTGCACTGGCTGTTGTGACTGGGGCCTGTTTTAGAAACAGTGAGTAGAATCAGGAACCACTAGAATAAATCCGGCTTTGCATCAGGTAGGTGATAAGAGGTATTTTTGAGGAAGGCAAGTGGCGACAATGCTGCTGTGCTCTGGCTTTGGCATGCCAGAACTGCCATGGTGGAACAACCCCGAGATGGTTCATCTCAGTGGTCAGTCCAGCAATGGCAAGAGCCAGAGACATGAGAAGGGACAATTATGGCCCCCCTCAATAATTTCTTTTCACCTCCTATCATTTGTGGGAGGTTTGTGCCTTGAAGCGAGAAGGTCTATATCCACAAATGTAAACATTTGTACAGCTCCAGTTCTGTCATTTGTATGAATTAATGTGATAACTTCCACATTACCATCCTCTTCTGATTCAGAAGTTGAGTCTCCTTACTGTGAGTTGTTAGCCTGCCCACGTGGGTGAATAAATTCTCTTGTTATCTCAGGGAAACAGCAAACCAAGCTTCCAGCACTTTCTGTGCTGCCTGCCTGCCTCAGCTCTGCTCAGGTAGGGACATCCTGCAGCCCAGCATCTCTTCATGGCTTGGGCTACACCTGACAGAGATTGGTGAGCAGAGCTGGGTGGAGACAGGTCCTCCTATCTTGAGGAGGCTTCTTGTGTTTGCAAATGTGGCTGGGTTCTTAGTTTGAATGAAAGCACAAAATTTACTGTGAAGCAGAATGAACTCTGTGGGAAGGAGAAGAGCATTTACCCTAGGGCTGCCATACTTCCAAGCAGATGCTTGTCCATCCATCCATCTCATGTAAATGGATTTCAAAGACTCTCTTTATTTGCCTAGGATTTCCAGACTCCTGGTTTCACTGGTTTTGATAAACAGTGGGTCGCAACTGCGTATGTGCTGTGTATTGATGGTGCTGAAAATCCTGAAGCCCCACAGTGCAGGGTTCCCTGTGGGTGCAGGGTTCCCTGTGTATCTCAATTCTAGCCTAGGAAGTCCAGGCTAGAATTGAGACCTCCCCCCCCGACTCATCTCCTAGAAGGACTCACAGAGCTGGGAGCGATTTTTAATTCCTACAAAGCCAGGCTGGACTCTGACTGGTGATCTGCTGTCTAAAGGCTCAGCAGCTCACTAGACTATCCTAAGGCATCCAGGCCCAAAGAAACACCACTGTTACAATGTCAGGATAAGAAATGTTTTCTGGAAAAGTTCATTGCATAAATATCAGTTATTTCTGGACAGCAGCTCTGCAGGTCAAGGGAAATGCTCTTCCCAGAGGTGCCCTGGATTCTAAAAGGAACAGAGCTCACTAACCAAGAAACAAACACCAGAAGCATAAAAGCAAAAGCATTAACAGAATAGCAACAGTGACTTCTCCGGGCTTTGATGGTTCACAGCTCTTACTCAGGACTTTGATAGTGACCATGGGAGGTTTCACACATGGTTGTCACAGATCATGGATGCAATTAAATCCATCCTCAGAGCCCCAACATGGCTTACATAGCCTCTTGTGAGGCTAAGTTGGTGTGCTTGCAAGCAGGTTTCCTGGCATCCTTCCTGGCTCTTTGAGCAGGGTGTGGTTAATGGCTAACAAGAATCCAGCCAAGCAGATACGTTAGCATATTCCTTCAGAAAAGACAGTGACTGCAATGTAGTTTTGTCATATCCAAACCTTACATTCTATTCCTAGCACCATAAGGAAAGATTTAGTGAGATTTCTTGGGTAATTCATCTGCAAAATGGGCAAGTGATAATAGCTCACATCAGGTGACAGACAACTAATGCTGGTTATGAGCTACACAGGATTATTAAGGGCTTGCAATGTAAAAACTAGGATTTGAACTTGTGGATGCTTGTTTACAGCTGAATGTTTTTCCTTACACAGCTGGGCACCTTCTGAAATATTTTTTTCCTCTGTCACATACATAAATATTTGTGTATGATATTTGCCTTGAGAAAAGGACGTACCAGGGTAGGCTTGTCAAATACATGGTCGTTATGATGCTGCATGCCATTTGGCAGAGGTGTATATATCCTCCTGCTTCCCCTACCCACCTGATGTAATGCTTTGTGTGTTCTTCTCTTCTGTACATTACTGACCCCCTTTTCATCCTTCCTGCACTTGTGGCCTCACTGATATCCCAGCACAGTGAGTTCCAGTCTGTAAAGGATGTAAAAATGTCATTTCAGAATTTAATTACGCCACTTTCCAAAATTACTGAACACTTACTTGTTTGTTCTCGTACACAGAAAGGATAATTAGGAGCTCTTGAATCATTAATCTGGGAACCTACGATATCTGGAAGGAGCAGAAATTATTTCTTTTCTTTGGATTTGTAACACAGAATTGCAATTTTCATTTTACCACCTGTTCCCCTAGCTTGTCTAGTATGTCTGAGGTTTTTCAACACCAGAACAATCTTTTCTTAAGTAAAAAATAGGCTGGAATTTCAGGAGCGCCGCTGACGTGCTGGATGCAGCTGGCCTGTGCCAGGGAAGCTCTCTGGCTCCGCTCGTTCCAGCTGGTGTGGTGGCCCCTCCAGAGCCGTGGTCCTCACACAGCCAGCACTACTATTACTGCTGTTCATCTCCAGGACCTTACCTCCACACAGACAAGCTCAGAGGAGGGACTTCCTGGCACCGGAGCCTGAAACACCAGCCACTTTGACACCAGCCAGCTGGTGCTGAAGCATTGAGGAGCTGGGGTTTCTTCTCTCTTCCCTTTTGATTCCTTGTCAGCGAGGCAGTCTCTGCTGTTATTATTAACCTCTTATTCTGCTGTTCTCTAATTCTCCAAATCTGAAAGCACCTCTAAGGCTTTGCCCAGCTGTATGGAAAATGAACAGGACGAGAGCCAAAGACGTCTTCAGGGGGTATGCTGGGGAAGGATGCTGACATGCATGAGGCAAAGGCAGCTGGCTGTGGTTTGGAGGTGTTGCTCAGATGTGAGCACAGTAACGAACCCTGGGGTCCCTCCTGGTAAACAGGCACTTGGGAATATGCTCAGAAAGGAACCAGTCCAGAGCTGAGCATCTGCAAGGGTCTGGTACTCCTACTCCAGCCTCACCTTTGAGAAGGGTGGATGGAAGCTACTCTCTGTAGCTGCATTAAGGCTGATGAGCCACTCAAATGGATGCTGAAAACTGTTCTTTTTTTTTCCCTGAGATAAAAAGAAACTAGAAGAGGCTGAAGTGCACAGCTTCCTCCCTTCTAGACCTTGGGAATATGCAAAGAAACACACAGGGTCATTTGGCTCTGAAGGCTGAGGGATGCGAGTGCTTCGTTGCAGAGCCTGCGGGGAACATGAGTCACATGGACTGCCTTGGCAGATCCAGGCTGATGGGATCCACCAAATCACAACCTCGCGTTGCACTCAAAGGGCAGAAATAAACTAGGAAGCAGGAGGGGCTCGGGGAGGTAGGGCTATGGGCTGGGGTTATTTCAGCCCGTATGTTTCTGGTTCAGCAGAACTGGACAGGGCAGTATAGCCTCAGCTTCATCCAAGCCCCCTCCTCCACTGGAGCAAGCAGGTCTGTGGGTCCTGGCAGGGGACCATGCATTGGAGGTGGGTCCAAAGGACTGAAGCATGTGCTTTTTCCCTTCTGTAGCCCAGAAACATGGAGAACAGTAGTACCAGAAACACCAACACGTTAGGGAAAACCAGCACTTCTCAGTTTTTTTCTAAATTCTTGCTTTCCATGATGTTTCCACATCATTGCACAGAGCTCTGGTTGCCATTGTCATTTTGTAAGTATTGCCGTGTATGCCTTTCTGAGTCCTGCCATCGTCTCAGGTCTACTCTGATGAGCTGTCACCACATGATAAAATATGTCTGTCCTTGTGTTTGCTGCTTTGTAGAGTTGTACATCACTGTGGTTTGCGTCATGTAGAGGCATTATTCCATTGCATGGTGTAGATACATCCTCGTCACACCTAGCAAAGGCAGAAGTCCGCAATGCCTCCTGAGAAGGAGGACCAGGATACATGCAACACAGGCTGTAAAGCCCTGGGATGCCACAAGGCAGGGACCACACAAAAGTGATCTGATAGGGACACCTGGCTTCTCATCTCTGTCTTCAGTGCGGCATAGGAGTGCTGTTGCCACAGTGTTATCTGCTGCACAGGCTGTGAAGACAGTGTGTTGTGTCAGAAAGGGAGCGTGCTGTTGTATTACTGCAGCCCAGGCCTGGGCAAGACATTACTGCAATCTACTCTAGCTGGGGACTCATCAGGTACATCTATGTTGACAATTATGTTTTGTGCAAGCTTGTTCTTATCTGGTCTGAACCTCCACCTCCGTACTTCCTTGAAGCCCACATTGCACTCAGATGGAAAGCAAAGCCCATCTAGGACTCACTCTGTGGATGACTTTTCTCTCAATCAGGGCAGTCTGTGCATCTAGGGAACAAAGAAGGTCGTCATGCGAAAAGATAGAGAGGAGAGATGCCAAAAAAAGAGATTTATGAGATTGGAGCCTAGAGTAGTTTGTGCTTGCAGGTGAGTTTCAAGTAGAGTAGGGCAATGTGCAGTGTTGAGGAAGGCTTATCATTCTTGTTATGCCCATCCAGATGGGAGAACTGGAAGCTGTGCATCTGTGGACGCAGCTGTGCACTTACAGGCATCCCAGTGGCACCATCATGTCCGCTGTAATGCCAGCCAGGCCACATGGAAATGAGTTGAGGGACCTTCTGCATTGATAGTGGGGGTGTGAGCCTGACCGTGCTTTGAAGGTTGGTCCCAGCTGTGAGTGGGGACACAGCCTTTGGTCACTTGCGGGGACTCAGCGTGCCTCTTCCAGCCCTTCTGCCCAGGAAGAGAGCAGAATGCAGCACTGGGGTTGCTGAGCTGTGGTCGCGTGTCCACATCGTGCCACTCCTCACCCCATGAGAGGATCAGCATGGCTTGGAGACTGCACTGCCGCCTGCTAGCGTGAGATCAGGGCTGTGCTGGGGCAGGTGTGCTGCCTCCTGGCTTCGACAGCTGCGGGCAGTGCTGTCAGGCAGCACAGGCACCTGGTGCAGCCATTCTCTGCTACCCATGCATTTCATCCTGGACAGGCCAGGTTTGATGGACCCTGTGCTGGAGGCCAGGTAGGCCCTATTAGCTTAGTGGGTTTTTTTCAGGCTGATTCTCTTGCTGAAAAAGTCAAGGCTTGTTTTTTTAGGTACAGAGGTGGTTGGTTCAGCTGCCAGAGTCTCAGGTGAGCATCTGAACTGCTGAAGATGGCTGCAGTGCTGGAGGAGACTCGTGATGGACGCTCACCCAGCTTGCTGCTTTGTCCCACCTGGGGATCAGGTGGTACAGGATAATCCCTCTGCTCCGGACACCCATGTGAGTAGAAAGAGGAGCAGACTTGGGTACTCAAGCAGTTATTTAAGCAAAAGGATCTGGACTGCAGGAGCAAGGGTTGGTTTTTGTTGAGGGGACTGTGCCCAGCACTTTGGTCATGATCGTTATATCATCACTGACCCTGCAGTCATACAACTCCCAAAACTGACCTCTCCTTAAGCCCTGATGATGCCTTGTTTAGCAGACTGATGGGTCTCAACCGGCTCCCAGTTTATGCTGGCAGTTCAGGGACAGGACAGGAGCAGGAGCAGTGACTGCATGCACCAGGATATGGACCAAGGCTTTTCCAAAATTAATGTAGTTTTGTGTGTGCAAGCGCAAGTTATGGGAAGGAAAATGGCATTAGCATGGGCCTTTGTCACTCCTGTTTGTGTGAGGATAATGGTGGAGGAGCAGGCATGACACTGGTGGTGGCCCACACCTGCTGCCACAGCTGCCTGGGGCTGTGTCCCCACTCCAGGGGAGAGATGGGGTTGTGGGGGGGAAGATTTCCCCCAGCTCACAGGTGTTGTCTCTGCTGTTTTTGCCACCTGTCTTGTCTCTGTCAGTAACGGCATGAAGCTGGCATGACTGCTACAGAGAAACCCCCTCCTCCAGCACTGGGCATCCTGCGGGGGGGTCTCTGCCACAGCCCAGTGCCCCTCTCTGCCTCTCCCTAGCAAGCCCAGTGCAGATGAGCAAACCTGGACCGCAGCCAGCAACAGCTGTAGGACCTCAAGGCCTTTTTGACCTGCCGCTAGCAGCCAGTAGAATGACTTCTATAAACACAAGGCTTCTGTGTACATATTTTAACAGTATTTTTCTTTCAGGACATTCTGGCATCTCTGCAACACACTTCTACTTTCATCCTAAATTTCCTGGGCTTTTCACTCCCTCTTCCCATCTCCTTGAGCCAACAAAGAGTGATTTTGGTGAGAACCATTTTCAGTGGCTTTCTCAGAAGCACCTTGCTCAGTCCAAGGCTGGTTTGTTCTCCTAGGAAATGGCTTTGTCACACCCTTCCCAAATTTACCTTCTAGATCAGCATTCACAACTTCTTCAGGCTCTGATTTCCAGAAGCTATTGGTATCCTGAATCGCCTTCCTGACAAAATTAGTCTGGAATTATTCCACTGCGTGTGGTATTTTCACTTGTGCATCGGTTTGTTGTGGGAGAGGTGAAGACTACAGGCTGAGGCATGGGTCTGGGGGGTACTGTAAGACTCAGACTGCCCAGGAAAGGCAAATGAAGATGGACAGGTTTCACAGAGAGCAGAGGGCTGATGCATTAAGGAAGGCTCAGGGCAGCCAGGGAGGTGGGAGATAGTGAGAAGCAGGATTCCACATCCTAGCAGGAAAGGGAGAAATGTGAATTTGAACCAGACAAGAGTGCCTCAGAAAAAATTTAACCCATCTTGCAAAAAAAAAAACCCCAACCCCAAAGTAATTTATTGTAGCTCAGGTAGATAAAAGAAGCACATAAAATTGGTTCCACAAGAAGGTCAAATGAAGTGCATGAGCAAAATACAAGCATATATATATATGGGTATATATATATATCTTCTGTTCAGTGTCTCTCATTATAGAACTGGGGATTAATCATAACCCTTAAGGGTTTCTTGTCTTGTCCATCAGCTCCTAGCCAGACAACATCCCTTCATGGCATTAGACTGAGGGAATGATGAGGGAATAAAGAATTACATCAAAACGGGAGAAAGAGAGATGGATTCACAGAGCACTATGGGCTGGCAGGTGTTTAGGTACAGGCAGAGACTTCATCAGTCCTTCTGAGTCCAGTGCTGCAATACTACTTATTCAGCCGGCTGCAAGAGAAAAGTATTATGTGAGTACCAGTATTGTAGAGGTGAAAGGCTTCACTTGGATACCTCGAAGCAGCCAAGCCCCCACTTTTTTTGCGTAGTCTAGAGAAAGACTGCCCGCCTCTGTAGCTGAGGATGCAGTTACTTGTGCATCCACATGGCTGCGGTTTAGGTTTCAGTTACACTGAGCTGCTTACTTGGCAAAGAGAGTTAAAGAACAACTGTATCAGCACTTGTATTGCACAGATTTGTCTAGTTTTTGATGTAGTTGTATGGGATTTGTCCTCTCCTTATAGAGATTATTTTTTAACCTTGATAAAAAGTAGGTGAAAACGAGGTGAATTTCTTTGACATGTTATGCTAACCAACTCTTCACCACATATACATCCCAGCCATGAAGTAGTATTTGCAAGTAAACATTCTTACTGAATTCTCAGTGACAGTGAAAAAAAATAGGTGAAACTATCACAGTTTGCCACTGTCACCAGTGAAAATTAAGCAGAAGTCCAGTTCTGTACCTATACATTCATTGAACTTGTTCATGCAATCATTTATACTGTCCTTAGCTCTCCACTTCCAGTGACAGAATAGCTGTCAGTGTTTCTCCACAGCTGCTCCTGATGCCTGATACCATATAAGCTTAAAGACCTGGAAAAGGCCAGCTTCTCTGCTGAGAAATCCTTGCCCATGAAAAGGGCCAGGACATACATGATGGTGCATTTCATACCACTCAAGGCCTTTGGGAGAGGGCATCGTTCACAGTGTTCTGTGATTTTCTCTTCTCTTTCCTTGCTCCCAGGCGGTTATTGGCAATATTCACAGATTGCAGTCCCGTACTGTGCTAGCAGAGCTGGAATTACATTATGGACATCATGGATTTTTAAAATTTGGCTTTGATCCTTGAACTTGGTTGTGTGCCTTCCACCTCCACAACCTCAATATCCAGGTCCCAGATCCACAGTGGAACCTATCAAAAGACTCTGGAGCTCCTTCTTGGGTTTGGCTAACATCTCTCAATATAAAGGTAATTCAAGTGAAACCTCTCTGCTCAAAAGTTTCCCAGCACAGTGCTACCATGGGTTTGGGGCATAACAGGAAATTAATTAAACATAGCTCATAACTCTTAAGCATGACTTAACATGAGTAAGAGCTGAAAATGCTGAAATGCAGCTGTACTGTAGCACCAAGCAGGCTCAAGCTCCATTTCTCCCTGCTCAACCATCCAGCTCTCCTGTCTTGACACCAAAGTCTTTGCCCATGCTGGGTGCCCTCATTGCCACTTACTGTTGACACTGACATGTCTTGTTTTCCAGCAAGTGTTGTCTTGCTCGTGCCATCCTTTTAGCCCGTTGCTGCCAGGAGAGAAGGGATAAATAATGATTGGATATTTTTATGCTTCAAATGCTTTCCTCTGAAGTGGTAGTGAAGTACCGTCTGACATCTGCAGACTGTCCATCTCTAACCATTTGCTTTTAGTCTAATGATTGACCCTTTATCTGTTCTGCCCCGCACACAGACAGAAAATCAGACTCTTATGGTTTGGGGACACTGTCATCTCTTCACTTTTCACAGGGACCAGGGCACTCACCCTTCTCCGCTGCCAGCTTATACCACTGATGATGCACAGGCACGCAAGGCCAAACACCAATACGCTGCCTCCAATACTTGCTCCAGTTACCACATAGCTAATCCAAACAGGAGCTTCCTCTGTGGAAGGAGAAAAGTATTCAGACACAGAAACAAAGAGAATTTTAAGGCTTTTGGGTGGAGGCAGGGATGTGATGCTAATTTCCATACCCACGGGGTAACTAAGGCTGATCTTCCTGTCGTTGTCTTCTATGAGGTGACAGTTCCACAGCCCTGCAGCACTGATGTTCACCTCCACCTTTACTTCATGCTGCTTTGACTTTTTGATGTCCATGTGAGTCCCATTCACACGTTCCCAGAGCAAGTGGGCATTGGATGGGAGTGGACTAGAGACCTGGCAGATCAGGGTCATCTTGGCCCCTCTGGGGAGTGGCCCAACAGGGTTAGCTGAGACTGTAAAGGTAAGGAAAGGACATGTGAGTGAGAGGATGGGAAGATGGGTCCACCCATACTCTTGTGGCTTCCAGGTTTCTGCACCTCCTCATCTCTTGACTCACTTCTCTTTCTCTTACCTTTCATCACCACCAACTCTATCGTGCTGTGCGCATATCTTTTGTTGTATGCCAGCTGGCACTGGTACTGCCCAGAGTGGTTGAAATGGACTTTGGGGAGCTTCACTTCTATGGTACTTTCAGGTTTGCTTTCAGGTATCTCAAACCGAAAGCGGCTGCTTTTTTTGGTCTCATGCTTCTCTCCTCGTGCTGTGATGTTGAAATCAAGTAGCTCATGAGCGGTTGCACTTTCCTGTTGTTTCCAATTCAGTTGTCCGGTGAAACCTTCTTTCCAGTTTATATTCTGGAAGTTCAGGCACCATGACAAGATGACAGTACTATCAACAGTTGCATACCTTCTTTCCAAATCTGGATTCCGAAAACCTGAATTCAGAAGAGACAAGGAATACAGAGGCAGGGAAAGCCATGGCTACACTTCCCCATGTCCACCCTTGATCTGGAGGGATGTACACTGTGCTCAGTTGAAAGAGGACTTGGAGAAAAGCCACGAGATACCCCAGGAAGGATAAACAGTTAGTGTCTGAGAATAGGTTTAAAGAGCCAAAGCTCCCAAGCTCATCAGAGCTGAGAACAGACTCTAAGGAGAGGAGGATCCTCTCCTCACTAAGCCTGGAGAGGAAAATGGGAACAAATGTGGAACAGAGCTCACACAGCAGAGCAATCCCCAAGCTGCAGTGTTGGAAGCCCTGGGAAATCGACCCTGGAGCACTATCACTTGGGGTGCTAGAAAGTAAAAGCTCAGCTCATGAGCTGGAGGGACCACTGGTTCCCGAGCCTGTGTGTGAGTTGCATTTTTGTTGTCGCATACCTAATACCTTCACATCAAAAGAGATGTTGTGATTAATCAATGGAGAGTCTGAATGGACATGACACGTCCAGGTCCCGCTGTCCGTAGCCTCCAGTTGCTTTAACTTCAGTATGTATTTTTGACGGGTCTTGTTTTCTAAGTGCTTTGGTCTTACTATGTTATTGTTACTGTTAAACAATGTGATGTTGAGATCGCGTAGAGGATGGGATGAATTTTGCGTTAAAGTCAGCTCAGGGACTTCATTTGGCAGGAAGTGCCCACTTAAAGAGATTGTCACTGTAAAAAGAAAAAGCGCAGCCAGTAAGTCAACTCCTCTTCCTGTGAGAGAGGGACAAGTGTCACTGCAAAGAGAATACAGAGACTTCGTGCCCTGGAGATGGAGGAGAAATGAACTATGATAGCCCAGGCCAGAAGAAATGGCAGCTGGATAAAGAATCCCAGCAGAGATGTCTCTCTGAGCCCTACAGTCTCCTCCCCCCTCACCTCCTCATGGATAAAAGCCCTCTAATCACTTACATTTAAACACATGCAGTGAGATACTGACTGTGTGAGAGTCATATTCGCAGGTGTAGATGCCAGCATCGGAGAGCCTTAAGTCCAACACCTTCAGGTGTTTACTGTTGGGGCTGATTTCAGATCGATCTGTCATGGTAGCTTTGCCTTTTGAAAAAATAAGCTTGGTTAGGAGGGAAGAGGTTTCTCAGCCATATACTGGAGAGAAGGGGTGATGAATTGTAAGCCTTACCTTTCAAATGCATAGTTGTAAATGACCTTATAAGAACCTTATCATACTTCCAGGTCACCTGCTTGTCATGAGGTATGCCTGTGCAGTTCAGGATCACCGCCTGTCCTGTGACTCCAATCTGTAGTTCGTTTTGCTGAGCCATAATGGGGATCAGACCTGAAAGTCAATACCCACCAAAAAAGGCATACAGTCACTTTCTGAAGGGTGGCTCAGTGAATACTTCCCATCCCTCCAGAAAGACACAGATATTTCTCCTCCCTTTCCCAGACACTAGGAAGATTATCCTCGATTTCTGAATTTTTCAATCCTTTGTCTCATCAATCAATCAACCCCTTTTCAGCTCCATAGCTTCCCTCACCTCCACTTTGGGCTCTTGACCTGGCTAATGGCTATTCTGTTTCACATACATTCAGAAATAGGGAAAGCACCAGTGATTGTGGTGGATTCACCATCACTCACAATTTTGAGATGTCAACAGTTTTACTGAAACAACCTTTTTCCACTGGACAAGATTTAGTTGTCTTACTGGTAGCAAAGGCAGAACAGCATATGCCAGTCCTCCTTCACTCCCCAGTCAAGACTTGAGGCAGCACTGGCAAATTTGCTCACCCCTTCTTCCAATTTTTGCATGGAGCAAGACTGAAAGCCCAGGAAAATGAAAGGATAAAGTAAAAAGGAAAGAAAGAAAGAAAGAAGGCTGGCCTAACATCAGGTTCCTATTCTTGGGATGAGGGCTACGTGACAGTAAAAGAAGTAGGATGTATAACATTGAAGAAACATTAGGAGTGCTTTCTTGGAAGAACCACTTCCTTTCCTTCACTGTAAAGAGGATTTCTGCAGGAGACCATAAGAAGGGAGATGGAGTTGCCAGAGGTATGATTGGGAATAAGGGAGTTGTGATCTCCTACCTCGCTGCTGGTAAGCACTCAGAGCTACCTAACCTGCAGATCCCCCAGGTGACCCTAGTACTAGAGAACTAGTACTACAACTAGAGTACACAGAAGTGCAAAATAAAAAGTTTACATGAGTTTAATGGAGGGTTTTCCACAAGTTACATATTTCTCCAAGAGCATAGGTAATCTGCAACATTGCCAATACAGATCTTCAATAATCGCACATTGGACCACAGAAAATGATGATTTTGCCTTAAACTGTAAAATTATAGATGTTATTAATAAGAGCTGGTATCTTTTGCTTTGCTTTTGGTCCTAGGGTGCATAAAAGATTTCCAGTCTTTCCTCTGCAACCAGAGGAATCAAAGCTGAGTATCTGAGAAATGGCAGCTTGGCCTTATTCAGTCGCTTTCCTTTCTTGGTAAATAAGCACTAAAAAGTCCACCAAACCTTATAACATTAGCAGTCAAACTAAGCAAGCTGGTAGCATCACATTTGTAAGGGTGAATCTGTGATGAGAAACACACGTTTTTGCCCAGGCAGCTGGAGGCTGCGTGGAGGGCGGTATTTTCCATTGTGTGCTTAGTGTGCACCCTGGCTCTCACAGGAACCCCACTCCTGCATCTCCACAGGGCAGCTCCCCAAACCTGGTGATGCTCCAGACACCCTGGTTTTGGCTGGCAGGCTCAGTAGGCAGGCTGGGAACAATCTGACTCCTAAAGCTTGAGCTTCATGCTGCCTCTGAAATAACAGGACATGGATGTAGGGACCCTCTCCGCTTCTAGCCCCTCTGTCCTAATCTCCACTGCATGGCCCCGCAGAGAGCTGTTGGGCAGTGCAGGGGTGGGCCAGACAAGGTAAGAATGCAGCTGTCACAGCTTCATGGCTGGAATGAGCCCGCTCTAAACTGTGTAAGGTACGTTATATGGCAAATCGGGAGGAGCCTAAAAACACCCCAAATGTTGTGATGCTTGTTGAAAGGCTGTAAGAACCGAGAGGGTTCACTGAGCTGAGGACTCACCCAGATGCAGAACCAAGAAGACAGCAAGCATGCTGCTCACCACCGTGCCGCATGACTCCATCGCTGTGGGAACGCTCTTCCCTGCTGCGGACTGCAGGGCTGGAAATGCTGTTGCTGCCAAGGGATGCTATCCTGGAAGACCCAAATGCTCTGTTAATAATGGTTGATTTTCAGACCTCGGTGAATGGGACCCTGTTGTGGTTTAAACCCAGTCAGCAACTAAGCACCACACAGCTGCTCACTCACCCTCCCCCCACTATGGGACTGGGGAGAGAGTCAGGAAAAAAAAAGTAAAACCTGTGGGTTGAGATAAAGACAGTTTAATAGGACAGCAGAGGAAGAGAAAATAATAATAATAAAAATGATGAAAGAGTGTACAGAACAAGTGATGCACAATGCAGTTGCTCACCACCCGCTGACCGACACCCAGCCCATCCCCGAGCAGCGATTGCTGCTTCCTGGCCAGCTCCCCCCAGTTTATATACTGAGCATGACATCATATGGTATGGAATATCCCTTTGGCCAGTTTGGGTCAGCTCTCCTGGCTGTGTCCCCTCCCAGCTTCTTGTGTGCCTGGCAGAGCATGGGAAGCTGAAAAGTCCTTGGTTAGTATAAGCACTGCTTAACAACAACTACAACGTCAGTGTGTTATCAACATTATTCTCATACTAAACCCAAAACACAGCACTATACCAGCTACTAGGAAGAAAATTAACTCTATCCCAGCTGAAACCAGGACAGGCCCATATTCCCAGTCAGCACCCACCATCCTTCAGTAGAATCTCATTGGTAAAGTCACCAGAGGTCTGTGTTTCAGCAAAGAGTTCAGCTGCAGTGTTCCCCCTAGAGTTTGGTATGAAACATTTCATTTTACTCATCCCTAGGTTTCTGGCATTCATTGGACTGCAGTTGTTTATATTGCCAAGAGTTCTGTGCTTTTTTACTTCTCTATGGTGGGTTATCATTGCTCTTGCAGTGATTAAGGCTAAACACATACAGGGCTGTATTAGCAAAAGCACAGCTAGCAGGCTGAGGGAAGTAATTATTTCCCTCTATTTGGCACACCTGAGGTCTCATCTAGGATACAGGATCCAGTTTTGGGCCCCCAGTACAAGACAGATGCCAACAAACTGGACAGAGTCCAATGGAGGGCTAACCGGGATGGTGAGGAGGTTGGAACACATGATATACAGGGAGAGACAGAAAGCTGGGTTTGGCAGGGAGAAGAGAACCAATGTGGGATCTAATTTTAGTCTCCATTATCTAAGGGATATTACCTAGAAGAAGGAGCCCCATTCTTCTCGGATGTGCACAGGAGAGGAACAGGAAGCAGCAGCCATAGGTTGCAGCAAGGAACTGTTGACTAGATATAAGGAAAAATTTCTTCCCACTGAAGGTGGTTCAGCATTGGAATGGATGCCAAGAGATGCCAAGCAGTCTCCACCTTGGAGATGTTCAGAAGTTCCCTGGACAAGGCCCTGAGCAATGTGTTGTAGTTTTAGGGTCAACCCAGGTGTGGGCAGGAGGTTGGACTGGAGACCTCCAGAGGTCCCTTGCCATCTAAATATTTCTATGTCATTTTGTGATTCTATGATTAAAGCCATCTTTAGGCTGTTATTAATATTTTTCTTTAGTTTGTTTTTTGCTACTTATTTATTACCTTAAAAATCTCAATAACCACCAAGTCTGATGTTGGAAAGACTTGCTTGAATTCTTAGGGCTATTCAACAAAAACTCTGGGGAGAAGGGTGGAATGAGGTCTGAAAGAAGAATTTGCATTGATGGTAACAAAACCTTAAGTGGGAACTGGGATCTAACTATCATGTTAAGGTGAGTTATCGAATTAGATGAAGTATCTGACTGTAGCAGAGATGAAGTGCTGGTATCAGCTGCAGCTGGGTGGGCTGACAAGGTGAAGAGGGCCATGGCTGCTGGTGCGAGGAGACTACCAAGCTCTCCATCCCTAAACCAAGGCATATGTCACAAAAAGGAAGCCAAGCAGGTTAACTGGTCTGGGGAGCGAGCAAAAACAGTGAGGCGACCTCATTTCTTCTAAAGCAGGCACTCCCCATGCCAAGAGCGTGATAGACTGAAGGCTGGAGTCGTAATGGGATTGAACTCGAAAGAAATGCAAGAATAATTTTATACAATATTTATATGTATTATGTGCAATATTAAGTATAATATATTCTCTTAGAGGATAACTTAATATTGAAAATAATTTAAATTATGAGAGCACGTGAAACTATCAAAGAGTAGATGAAAACATCAGCACTACATTTACATGGAGATCAGGTTAGCATGACCGACAATCTGACAGCTAGGCAGATGTACACACATGCACATATGAAAAATACAGGTGCAAGAGCAAGGCAGTAGCCATGTGCACCATCAGAAGAGAAATAGATGGCAAAGGCACAGTCAGAGAAGATTTGTGCCTTGCCTCGTGCAAAGCAAAAAACCCATCCCAGCCCCAGGGAATGGGATGTTTGTGTGAAAACAGTAAAACAAAGGAGCCAGTGCATGTGGTTGGAGATCGCTTCTAACAAGATGCAGCAGCAGTGATGAAGCAGTTTGCTGGCCTATGCTACAGAATAAAGGGGCAACAACAAGGCATCTGTATGCATCTCACGCTGAAGAAACATTTATAACCAAGAACTGGCATAGGGCCCTGAGTAAGATCCATTCCTGAGATGACAGAAGAAACCTCATCCCTGCTGTGAACACTTGTGTCACCTGTCCCAGTGGGATCAGCAGGAAAAGTCATCCGCCACTGTAAAGTGATACCTACAAATTAGCAGGGTCAGTGCTGGGTTTCAAATATTTTAAGTCATTAAGCTTCATATAAAACCTGAAGATCATGGAACAGGTAAAAATTAATGAAATCGCTGAGTCACAGCCCAACATTTTGTTTTGGCTGGGATTCTCTGTTTTCCTCTCATCTTATGGCTTCAGTTTGTTCTTTGCCTTCTTGCTACCTGGTTATTGAGCAAAACCACACAACTGGAGCACTGTGGGACCAGTGAACTGCTGACCTTGTACAGCTTGGTAGATGCAGATTGATGCACCTTTGCACCTTTGTTGTTCTGTTTCATCTCATGGTTTCACATGTTCTGCATTCCTACTTCATTCACACTAATCTTTGTATTTCTGTGGCAGATCTCTACAATATGATGTGTACCACCTACATGTTACAAGTCAGTGGGGAAAATGGGATGCCTTCAACTAGCATGTCTTTCATAAACTTCCTCTCTCTCCCTGTTTGTCTCTAGTTCTCATGCATGCCACTTCCTATTTTTCCCCTGTCTTTCTATCTCCTTTATCCCTCCAGGCCAAAGCACAGGCAATGCTACTCTGGAGTTTACAGATCTCGGTGAGCAAGGCTCTACTATGTTAATTGAGCAAGCTGGTCTCATTAGTGGATGCCTGTAGCAGACCTGCAGCCTCCTTACAGGCAGCCCAGCTGTATCTTACGGTGGTACTCATAAATTAAGTGGTGTCAGGGAATGTCCCCAGGCACTGGAACGCACTCATCAGTCCTGTTAAATTGCTATAACATTTCCTGACACATTTTTGGCCCAGGACAACTCTAGGTCTCCCGAGCAACTTGTGGGATACATTTAGGGGTTAGCATGGGCCAGGGACCACTCCCATTAGGTGGCTGCCATGTAGCCAGTTCGTTTTGGAGGTTAAGTGAATTTAATAGCCTGAACCATCTCATGCCAGTTGGCCTCTGTGTCAGAAACAGTCCAGGCATACTTGATTTATTAGCACATCTAGTGATGGAGGAGCAGGGCTCCCTCCCAAGTGAGCATGAATTTCCGTTTCATTTTAACTTCCCCCTCTTATTAAACTGGTTTAATTTCCTTCTTGACTTATTTTAATAATCCCTGCCTCTCTGAGGGATAGGAAAAGGAGAGCTGAGGTAGTGAGTGGTCTTGCTCTGGGGAATGATTCCTGCAGGACCAAGTCTGGCCTGGAGAACATCTGCCTGGGAGAGGGGCTAGCAGCCCCTCGTTCCCTCCAGCACTGAGCCCCAGTGGGCAATGGCTGCAGAGAGCTCTCCCCCAGGCTCGAACTGGCATGACACAGGAGGAAACTGAAATTAAAAAAAAAAAACAACAAACCAAAAAATTCAGAAACCACTCCTGATGCAGAGTAGGCCATCTCCCTCTCTCGGTGTGTTCCTGTGCCTCTTTCATGCAGTGTGGTTTTCTTGTTTTCTTCTCTCGCTCTTGCTTGTGGCTGTGCTTTTGATCTGGCAGCAGCTCGCTCTGCCGGGGCGGGGGGGCCTCCCAGCCATCCATCTGCACAAGGGTTCCACACCTCAGCCTCTGCTGCTGCACTGCATTTCCCCTTGCGATGGCTGCCAGGCGAGAGCTGAGGGATGCAGCTGCCTCCTGTCCCTGCACATCAGTTGGGCTTGGCTTTGGGGCTCTGGGTTACAGAGGACCACCTCTCTTTTTCTCAGTTTAAACGACTAAAGCAAAGGTGATCTGGGTCTTTTACTGAGTAGCAATTTCTTTGAAATTACTTATTAACATTAAAGCAAATGTATGTGAGCAGCAGGCAGGGTAAGAGACCAAATGCAACAAAAATAGCCAGCAGAAAGCAAAGAGATGATAGCAGTGAAGGTCATTTCACGGGCCCCACTGTCCCCCCCAGACTGGCCGTCCCTACCTCGATTTCCCCTTGAGTGCCTCTGGCCATTCATCTGAGAGCAGCTGCCACCCTTTGGAGCTGCTGCGAGAGGGAGGTGCTGGAGCAGGGTCTGAGGGGCCAGGCAGGTGAAAGCTGCTGATCTGCCCAGAGAGAGGTCCCACCATCAGGACGAGGCAGGGCGGCAAGGCCATCATGTCAGCACCAGCCAAACTCTCTTCAGCCATAAAGTCCCCCCGTGTGCCTGGACCTATGTGGAGGCCAGAGAAGCAGCTCCACCTCTGCAGCCCAAGCTGCTCCCTATGGCCCCTAATCCCTCCGGCAGCCGAAGGGGAAGCCAAGACCTGCCTTTACCTCACAGGCATTTCAGCACTTGCTTTCTGAGCTTTTCCCCCTCCACCTAGCCCCTCTTCTTTCCTCCTAACCCTCCTATTTTTGGCTCCGCAAACCATCTTTCATCCTGCAGTTTGCAACTGCAGCGCAGGGGTGACTTTCTAAAACCACTGGAGGCTGTGACTAGCAAAGGTGCTGAGATGCCCTCTGAAGGCAGGCTCTCCATCACCCTCCCAAGCCATGTGCATGTTTGGGATGACATTCGGGTATCATTAATGCAGCTGCCAAAGTAGGAACAGTGAGAGCTTACCATGCAGTTTACTTGATGTGCAGCCCAGATGGGAAAAGGGTCTATATACATATTGATAAGGTCAGCACAGCAAAATGGAGTATATCTGCCCATTCAGAGCAAAAATGCATCCCTCCTTAATTTTTACCTGGTGAATACAGGGTCCCTGCACAAGGCTGCGGCAGATCGGGTGGACACCATCCCTGGGTGCCCGAGAACCTCAAGCGGGAACGGGACGGATGCTCAATTTAGATGAGGCAAGCCCTGCCGTACTTGCAGGCAGCTTTGGCAGCCATGTTTGTGAAACACTTGGGAGGATAAAGGAAAAGTCTGCAAATTGATTTGAGGCTAATATGCACCAGGGACTCAAGAGGACTGTTCAGTTTATAGTGGAGAACATTAAGTAGTAACCTGAGCTCAACCTTAATGCACCATGTAGAGGTGGCTGATGAAGGTTGAGTAGGATACACCACCTGAAAGTTGAAAAATTCAACCAGAAATGAAACTCCCGTTTTCAACAGTGCAGCAGCGCATGGAAGGGGAAGGCAAGTCTCTTTTCTGGTGTCCTTAAATAGAAAAGATCCCTCTTTCTCCAAGAAATCCTGCTTGCTCAGCCCTGAGCTAGTGGATCAGGCTGCATAGGCAGCCGGTGTCAGGCAGTGAGCCAGTCAGCCTGGATTAGCGTAACAGACCCCTCCGGTCTCAGCATGTACAGATGTAAGCAGATGTCCCTAGTAGCTAGAGACCGGCATCTTCCTATTTTTCAGGCTTTTTTAAGAATAAAGTTCCCCTTCCTGGTGGGCACGTGGAGAAGGTGATAGCAAATGGCAGCTGGTGGAGGGCTGCTCCTCAGTGCATTTCCAGCCCTTGGGGATATATGGTCACCAGTGACAGGCCCTCATATTGGACATTTTCCCTATACGTGGGTTTAAAATATCTGTGAGATCCCCAGGCTCTGAGGCAGGTTGAGCTTTTCTTAGCTCCTTTTTTTTGCCCCTTTCAGGGAAAAATCCAGGGAGACAAACCCTTGTTAGTTAAAACTAAAAGGCCTCGGAGAATTGCACAGCCAGAAGTATTATCAAGTCAAAGGTTCAAGATGGTTTTACATCAGACCTTTAAGTGGGGCAGAACCAATCCATCCATCCCGAAACAGCAACTTGTGTGGAATAGTAACGTTCGTAACATTAAAAAAAACGAAAATAGATTGGCCTCTTTTCTCAGAGAAAGAAAGAAAGAAAGTTTCCTTACCTCCTTTCCTTCCCTTCTGTCTCTGTGTTTCTGTCTCCTTGTGTTTGTCACCTGCCGTAATTGATCTCACCCAGCTGCAGCTGAAACAAAAGAACGAAGGTGATGTTGAGAAAGCAGCTCAACAGACGTTGGCCTTGATGTCTCCTCCTCTCCAGCCGGAGCGTCAGCAAGGTCTTGCTGCCAGTCCAGGTTCTGCTGACATCCGCCAACTTCTCTGGGTAGATGGTGATTTTCCAAATGCATGTGATTTCGACTCTGGGTGTGAACAGACATGGAGACCATAATGGAAGGTGATGTATCGCAGTGCCTGGGGAGAATGAGTGTGTAAAACAGAGAGAGCCTATTGGCCATATGGCAGCTAATGGGAGGCTGTGACGGGTCTGAAACTTAAAAGTGAACGGTTGGAAACCAGTTCTGCTCTACCGACAAAGAAAGCTCTCAAAGTAACGTGTTAGCTGAGCAGATCTGGACCCAGCCTGTGCCTCTGATACGCTGTAAGAGCAAGCCAACCTCCATTTCCCAGGCTGTCTCCTGCTTCACCACTAAGAGGAGGCACCTCTGAGGAGTGGGACATGGATGTGACCCCAGGGGTTGCACAGGGATAATAAGAGAGGAAGAGGGCCCCCTTGATGAAATGTTAGGGGCACCTGTCTGTGGAGTATGGCTGAGATTTGGGGTGAGATGAGAGAATATTTTCTTTATAGCAGTGGTGGGTTGACCTTGGCTGGCCGCCCACCCAGACGCTCTCTTAGTCCCCCTCCTCAGCAAGGCAGGGGGAGAAGATAAGATGAAAAAAACCTCATGGGCCAAGATAAGGACAGGGGGATCACTCACCAGTCACCATCATGGGCAAAACAGACTCGACTTGGGGAAAGATTAATTTATAGCCAATTGAAAACAGAGTAGGATAGTGAGAAATAAAAACAAAACTAAAAACACCTTCCCCCATCCCCCTTTTCTTCCCAGGCTCAACTTCACACCTGACTCTTCTACTCCTCCTTCCTCCCACTGAGTGTCACAGGGGGATGGGTAGTGGAGGTTGTGGTCAGTTCATAGCACTTTGTCTCTGCTGCTTCTTCCTGCTCATGCTGTTCCCCTGTTCCACCATGGGGTCCTTCATGAAGTACTCCAATGCAGGTCCTTCCCATGGGCTGCAGTTCTTCATGTTCATCTTGACATAAGAAAGACATTTTTTACAGAGAGAACAATCATTCACTGGGGACAGCCTCCCCAGGGACATGGTAGAGTTCCCATTGCTGGAGGCTTTCAAGATGTGATTGGACAGGGTGCTAGACAATCTCATCTAGGCCCCCTTTCCCCTGAAAGGCTGGACCAGATGATCTTTCAAAGTCCTGTCCAACCTGGGCTGTTCTATGATTTGATGATTCTAACAGCTCCAGTGTGGGTCCTCTGCACGGGTTACTGTCCTTCAGGAACGGACTGCTCCAGCGTGAGTACTCCATGGACCACAGCTCCTGCCAGAAAACTTGCTCCAGCGTGGGCTCCTCTCCATGAGCCACAGCTCCTGCCAGGAGCCTGCTCCAGCGTGGACTCTCCAGGGGCTGCAGTGTGGATATCTGCTCCAACGTGGACCTCCATGGGCTGCAGGGGGACAACTTGCATCACCATGGTCTCCAGGGGCTGCAGGGGAATATCTGCTCTGGTGCCTGGATGGAGCACCTCTTCCCCCTCCTTCTTCAATGATCTTGGTGTCTGTAGGGCTGTTCCTCTCACATTTTCTCACTCTTCTCTCTCACAGCTGCTGTGCAGTGTTTTTTACCCTTTCTTAAATATGTTATCACAGAGGCACCACCAGCAATGCTGATTGGCTCAGCGTTGGCCTGCAGTGGGTCTGTTTTGGGGCTGACTAGACATGGCTCTGACTGACATGGGGCCAGCTCCTGCTCACATCTCACAGAAGCCACCCATGCAGTCCCTCCACTACCAAAACCTTGCCATGTAAACCCAATACAAGGTTACTCTTAGGTAACGTCTACCGCTACTGAATCTCAGCTGTTTCCCTTCTCTGTAGGGTGGAGGAGGGGGCTTTTGTGGTTTTCCACCCACATTTGGTGTCTCTGTCTCTGAATCCCAGCCTCAGCCAAGGCGGCGGAAACCCACTGAGCCCCAGATATGGCTGAGATTTCATCTCTGTGCTGCCCACTCTTCTCCTCCTGGCAGTGACTTGCCTCTTTGTCTGGAGGATGGGGGTGCAAGATGCAACCAGGCTTTGGAGGAGCAGGGACAGCACCAAGGTCCATAATGTGCCACCAGGTGTGAAAGGAACAGCACTAATCAGGCCTCCAGAGCAACAGCTGGTCCATTGGTTGTGTCTTTGGAAAAAGATGAAGCCATCCCATCACAGGGAAAGAGCCACCTGTGTGAGACAGGAACTTCCCAGTGTGTGATACCAGCTACGGGACAGGACGGGACAGGATGGGATGGGCGCCCACATTGCCAGTGTCCAGAGTCTGTGAAAGCCCAGTTCTGAGACATGGGTCTCCTGTGAGAGTCTGCTGGATCACATCAGTATCTTCAAAATGCTCTCACATGCCTGCAAATAGAAATGTCCCTTCTGGTTCCTAGCTGCCAGAGAGGGGCTCTCCTGGGAAAAACAGAGCTGAAAAAAGTCAGGTTGGGATGTTAAGACCCTAGCATCTCAGGGCCTGGGGCTCTGGGGCATTGAGCTGATGCTTCAGTTCGCATGGATTCTGGCTTGCATTTTGTCTCCCCAGCATGATGTAGAGCAGAAACACTGGCTTGTTTTTAAACAGTTGGTTTATGTCACTGCAAATATCTACCAGAAACAGCATTCCCTGAAGGGGTAAAGCTTCCAAAATGCACTTGAACTTGCTGCAGAGCTGCAAGGAGAAGCAGGGCTGTGGGTCTGAGGTGACAAAGCTGCAGGTCTGGCCCCCACTCGGACCCATTCTCACCCCAGGGGAGGGATTCAGGAGGGAGCCCCATCTCTCAGAGCTGCTACAGCTATTTGGTGAACAGGTACCTCTGGGACCAAGGGTCACAGCGTGTGGTAACGTGTTTTTATCACTTTCATCCAAGCATCTCAAAGCACTTTGCAAGCATTAATTATACATCAGGATCCAGGAGGGATGAATAATATTAGCCAGCCAGTCTCTCTTCTGAATGTAATATTTCTCATAAATATTTAACTGGTTTTTAAATTCCATGCAAATCTGGTTTGCACCTCGCTGGGACAGTTGCTGCACCTGTGGGGAAAGTGGGGCTTATCCAGCATCGCACACTGACTCACTGCGGCAGAGTGAGAAGGAGAGCCTGAGCACTACACACTGCTCCCCAGCCAAGTTTGTGGCTGTCATGTTTGCCTGTTTTCTCCCCTGCAGAGACACTCCCCACCAACCCTGCGCTGTCTCTCTTTGCTCTAATCCTATCACCAGCAATATTTTTGCAAACTGGTGTTGGCGAGTAACAGATTCTTGTAGACCTCAGTGGAGAAAGGAGGCTCCCAGGCTATGCTGGGTGGAGGTCACAATCTGCAGGGACATGAAGTCTCCCTGAGGAAGTGCGAAAAAGGGAGAAAAGGCTCTCAGAAATCAGATGTTGAGAAGGATCTTTTACTGACTCTAGTGGGAAGCCAAGAAACCTCCAGAGATGGTCTCCTTAAAACCAAGTTCCCTGCACATCAGTGAGGGTTAGGAGTGTGCCTGTGAACTCTGATGGGTAAAGGATACACAGATGTATTGGAAAATTAGTGATTGCTCAGTGGTATTGGAGACAAGGAAGGACAAGTGTTGAACACAGCATGAAAACCATATCTTCAGGCACCTGAATGTCAGCAGCTTCAAATGCCAGGAGCTTTCTCTTTGCAACAGAATAGCTGACACCTGTTGAGCTTGTTGAGGGGCATTGCTGACACTAGACATGAAGAGCTAGAAACAACCAGCCATCTGGCGAGGAGGCCTGGTGATTTGCCCCTGCACAGCTATGTACCTTGGAAAGGAGGAAGGCTCCTAGGTTGTGCTGGGGGGAGATACCTCTCTGCAGGCGCTTGGAGTCTCTCTGCAGAAGCTTTAATTGGGAAGAGAGGACTCTCTAAGCAGATATCATGAAGGTTCGTTTGCTGATCAGAGTGGAAAATCAGGAAATCTCCAGAGATGTTCTCCATGAGCAAGGGGTCCCCTGTATTTTGAACAGGAAGTGTGAAGTCTGATGGAGAAAGACTAGCCAGATGTCCTGGGAAGTCAAGGACTGCTCGGGGGCACTAGAGAGAGGGATGGTCCAAGAATCACCAGCTGTAAAAGTGTGTCACCAAAAGTGACAGGGGCTAAAGTGAGCCTAAACAAAACCAAGCTGATGTTAAAGATGTGTCAGAAATGCAACAGGCAGGAGAGAGGTGGCTGGGAAGTTATTAAGGCCCTGTATGGAACGGATATTACTTACTATCTTACTATTAATGACCTTGGCAAAAGGAAGGGGGAGAAGCTGGTAGCAATATTTTTTATGATGCACAACTGGAGGGGTTTCATCAGTACGGAGGGTCTGGAATATCGCACTGGAAGCAGCTTGAGGCTCGGAGCATTGAAGTGGGATGCAATTCAATAGCACACACCATAAGGTTTTGCTTCTGAGTAGTAATTATAAGAAGTTTTGTTTTAACTTCCTTAGCTGAAAACAAAGGGAGAGAAGGACCTGGGCGTATTAAGCGGTCACTGGAGAGCTGAGTCACGGGTGTTCACAGCACAAAAGGAACAAATGATTGATGCACCTGATAACGTAAGCGCGGGTGGGCGGGAAATCCCCGTCGTGCATGGACACTAGATGGCGGCACAAACCCGGGCCAAGGCGAGGAGGTGCCTTATGCTGGGGAGGGAGAGGAGGCGGCGCAGCAGCAGCTCCCAGCCAGGAGCAAGGGCCGGCCCCAGCCGTCCTCCCCCCGGGCTGCCGCCCAGCTGACCCCGCACAGCGCTGCCGCTCCCCCCGGGACAGCCCTCGGTTGGTGAGACGCGGGTGATGAAGGCACAAGGCTCCGTCACCCGGTAGCCGGGGCTCTGGGGCTGCGGGATGCCTGGGGCTGAGCGGTGGGGCAGGCAGGGGGACCTTTCGGGGGACCCTGGGTGCCTGCGCTCACCCGGGCGTGAGATTTCCAAGGGCTGGGGAGTGCCTGACTGGAGGGTCCCGGCTGAGATCCTGCCAGCCCCCAAAGCTTGGTAGGGAGTCTGCTGGTGCCTCCTTCTCGGTCCAAAAACCTGCGTTGTTTTCCATGAAAAAAGGGGAATGCCGACCTGGTGACAAGAGAGGAAGACACCCAGTGTTTGTAAAAGAAGAAGAACATGAGAAACCTCAATATTAATGAGAAATAACAAGCCCTTCCAAAAGCTGCCCTTGTGCATCCCCTACTACCATTTTTCCTAGCTGCAGAGAGTGTCCGATGTCCTCTTACTGTAAGACCCTCTGAAACTCATCCCTTCAGGTGGGAGTGGCAGCCATTTCAGAGGTACACTGCATGACAGCTTTTGAGGGCAGGAGTGAGTTGCATCGAACTGGCAGGCTGGCAAGATGGAAACCTAGGAAAAGAAGCTCTTGAGCATGATAGAGTCAACAACTATGTAACGACTGTCCAAGATGCCTTGGGTCTCGGTGGGTGGCACAAGATGCAGTACCTACAACAACAGTGTTCCTGCAAGGAGCTTGGTTTGAGGGAACCTTTGGAAGGCACAATGAATGATCCCAGATATTTTGGTTTTATTCAGTGCTACATGAAAGTGTTGAAGAAATCCAAGCAGAGTAGTGAGGCATGAGGGTTTTTTTGCAGAATTGGTACTGATATTGTTCCCACCAATTTGCCAAGCAGATCTAAAACTCAGTGTGCCTTAGTGTCCTAGATCACTTGAGATCTGGTTCTAATTTTTTATGATTTTTAAAAGGCTGTGCAGAATGTACCAAGACCCCAATAGATGTGTTATTGCTAGTTGTTTCTTTGTCAGATTACACTATTCGCTAGCACTTATTTAGCCTCTCACTTGAAATCCCTCAGAAGTCTTGGATGCAGAATATCTGGACCTAGTAATGATTTTTTTCTGATAGTGCTGGTCTTTCTTACAAAAAAAAATTAATTTGGGATTAAAGATCCTCTTCCCATTCCTTTCGGAGGAGTCAAATGAAAAGGAATTTGTATGCAAATACAAATATACTTTCTTTGCCTTCCTTTACCGCTCCCCTCTGCCAAAAGGGAATCCACTGGATTTCCTGTGTTTTTCTCAAGCTTTCTGCTTCTGGTACATTGAAAATATTTATCTGATTTTTGCACCTGTAGCTGTATCCTTGTGGAAAAGCATCAGGTCTCTTTCCTTCATATGACATTTGCTTTATTTGCTGCTCCTGCTTATTGACTCCACCTGGGACAGGTTTCCAGATTTGTTTGCTTTATTGTACAGACTCTTGGTCCTTCCACTTCAGCTGATGTGCCTTGTGCTATCTTGATTCCCGCAGTGTTCAGAAATATTTTCCTTCTTCCTAGTGTTGCACTGATCCATTCTTTATCCTGCGGCATTTGGGAAGTAAAGCTTCCTGTCGCCATAGACAGTTATTTCTGCATTGATGGCAGCTGGCTTTTGAGCATTTTTCCTTGAGGTCTGTCAAACCAAACGGCTCAACGGCCATGCTTGTCACTTTTGTTGGTGCCTTTATTTTGTCAGTAATGCTCATCTGCGTGAAGTGCTCTGCTGGTCACAAAACCAAGATTGCAACGTCTGTGAAGCTTCAGATACCATTCTTAGCACCCCAGAGCTGGTGGAATTTGTATTTATATACAACCATGTCTGAGGCCTCGTAGTCTTTGTAGATGGTGTCACCCTAACCTACGCAGATTATGTACCTCAGCCACATTGTCCTCTCTATTACAAGGAAAGTAGTTGCAGGACCTGGTTACAGGTATTATAATGATTGTGGAGGTGCTACTGCATACCCAGGTTTTGCAGTGTAACCATACATAATTGCATGAATGCCACTGGTCAAACTGGTTCCAGGTATCATCAGTTCCTGGTGAAGAGTCATGAAGCAAGAGTACCTGTGTTACAGTAAATAATCCAGTGCTCAGCTTGCATTTTGCATCTTTGAACAGCTCGCACCTTCTCCTTGCCCCCTTGGAGCTGCAGTGCTAAGCTTGACCCTGCACAGGGGTGAGTGGGACAGCTCTGCTGTGCGCCTGAGACTGGCACCAGGGTGGGAAGCAAGGAGGAGGATTAAACTGCCAGTTGTCATCAGAGGCAGCAGTAAGGCCCAAAAGTATCTGAATTAAGACCTGAGTTACTAATGTTGAAAGGGGTAAGCAGCAAGAAGGCCAAGTATGTAGATGATATGAAGCTATTTAAATTTCTGAGGAGATGAGAAAATGACAAGAGTTTTGGAGACACGTAAGAAAGCTGTGCTCATCAGCAACAGGAAGGCAAATGAAATTTACCATCACTGTTCCCAAAGTCATGTAGCTGGAGGGAAAATGTAAACTGCATAAATACTTCTAGGCTTTGGCTTACTGTAACTGTACCAGGTCAGGCAAGAGCCCCGGGCATCACGACAGAAGTTTCACTGAGGACACAGTGAACAACTCGGTACAAGCTCAGTGCTGTTCAGTGGGGAACGACGGTCAGAAGAGCAGACAAGACGTTGGGAGCCATGAAGGGAAGGATGGAAGTAATGCGGAGAAAGGCACTGTGCCTCCATGTAAGCCAGCACTGCTCCCCCACCAGGCTGCTGCCTCCTCTTCCAGAACAAAGGATCCGAGGAGAGTTGAGCATGTATAGAAATGGGCCTGAGCAAACTGTCAGGGAGAAAGTCCCCAACATCTGGGATTTGTACCTGAAGGGCAATGAGTCAGGAGGGAATGGGGAAATAAGAAAAACGGGATGTGATAAAAGGCTGCAGAATAATGACCAGCCAAGAGACAATAGATTGGGAGTCCCTCTTCTTCCAGCCTTTGTCACAGGAGAAAAGAAAACAGATGATGAAAGCAGAAAGCTTTGAATTAAAAACTGATAAAGAAGAACCATTTTTACACAGTGAATCAGCAGACCCGAGGACTGATTGCCAGAGGAAGTCAGAGAGTACAAGAAAACAGCGAGGTTTGAAGACCGATCGGGCACACATCTGAGCAATGAGAACGTCCAGGCTGGTAACAGGCAATGTTAAAAGTATTATAGGAGGAGAGAGCACCCCATTGTGCATGAGAAGAGAGAGCAAACTGCTGTCAGGCACTGAGAGACTGTGATGTGGTCCTGTTGAATTTTGGATTGCTCCTTAGCCCCACTGGGGCTAACCCACCTTTTCTCTATCTCCAAAGTGTCTGGCAAAGAGAGGAGTCTGAGCCAGACAGATCACTCCCAACTTGAAAAAATTGCAGCATTATTATTTGCCTAGGAAGATACCTGGTACCAGGCTGGACTGTCCTTCCTTATGTTCGTTCTGTTTCAGTGTCTGCCTGAAATTGCATGAGACAGTTGAAGCAGACAAGTCTACCTCACACCTCTGCTTGCATTTCTCTAGGACTTAGTGGAGAAATGGGTATCATTTTCAGTAAAATACATGGCTAGCTGAGTAGTTAAAGAGCTGTAGAGTCCAGACGTGCTCCCCAGAGTGTGCTGGTTGGACTTTTTGGGTGCTGCTCCACTACCTACAGTCTGAGGATCGCAGAGTGCATTCATTACCTGTGTGCCTGAAGCTCTTGGGAGGAAGGTAGGGACCACATACCAAGAAGGCCTCTTCACGTTCCTGCTGAAATAATGAAAAGCTGGCCTGGTAGTGAAGCCTTCTGCTCAAGTCAAGAGAATGTCCCTTCCTAAACACTGAGAGCTTCATTTTTGTACCACCACCTCCTTGCTTGAGCAGCCACAGCCCAGTGACCCATATGGGAGAAACTACATGTGTTTGCTCTCTTTGCTAGTGAGGCTTTCTTCTGGGGTGGCATGCAATGACTGTTCAAGAGCAGTACCACAGTCCTCCATGGCTGTTTGGGGAGTAGAAGAGCATTCTCTAACTAGATGAAACCTAAACACATTGAGGGTCGTGGGAGATGGGACCTGGTAGATTCACGATTGCATTAGTAAGTACATCGTTAGCTGCAGGAGAGTGACAGAGAGCCCTAACATCAGTGGGAGATCTATCAGGAAAATGTGAGGACTGACAAGGAATAAATTAAATGAATGAACAGGGAGAGCCAGACAGGGGGGAAAAAAAAGAGACTGAAGCACAGCAAAAAGGAGAGGCTGAACCTGTGATTCTTTCTTCCCCAGTGGCATTTAATTTCCCCTTCCCCACCGTCAAAATGTCAGAAATGAACAGGCAACTTCAGTAAAACAGAACTGAAAGAGAAAGAAAAGGCAGCAAAGTCCTTAGAAGCTGCTTCAGACAGGCAGAGGTACACCCGACACCGTCAACAGGCGTGATCCTCCACAAGCGTACTCAGGGGCCAGCAGGTTTTTTTGTCAGACAGATTTATTTTAGGTTCTAAAATGAGTTTCTAATAAAATAAAATGCTCAAAACGTGCAACATGAGCAGTCCTCTGCGGGGTCCCCTCTGCCACTGAATGAGCGCAACAGCAGGGCAGTGCAGGGAGAGGGAGAAGAAAGTGGGCAGGGGGGAGAAAACACCATCAGGCTGCCAGGGAGCTGGGTTCCAGCCATCTCCCACATTTAAGTGTCCCACCAGTGAAAGGCTGTGAGAGAGGCCATGAAGGAGGGGCAAAGGGTGGGAAAGAGAAGTGGCACTGAAGCAGGCAATAGCTACTGGCTGAAATACTCCCAATAGCTCCAAAGCGTCTGTGCTGCCTGCTACCTTACTGCAGCAGTGAGTCTCATTTTGCCCTGCTACTCAGCTTCCAGCCCCTCTGCAAGTACAGAGCTCCCATGGCCTCCTGCTATGTTCATGCCAACCCTACACCTTCTTGAGAGGTCTGCATGGTGCCCATCTCTCTGCAGCATGGCACACAGAGTTTCATCCTCCCATGCAGACTGGGCCTGGTGTCCCTGCTCCCATCAGCACTCAGTTTGCTGGATCTTCTGTTTCTGGCTCTCCTCCATCTCCTTCTTGCTTGGCATAGTGACTGCAACCATTCCTTCCAGTGCTGGGAAGGCAGGAGACCGTGCCTGAAAGGGAAGAAATGGGCAATATCAGGCATAGGAGGGAGACTGAATGGCACAAGTCTGGGCTTGTCCCTGCCATGGAAGACATGATCCTACTGATTGCAACCACGAGGCTCTCAGTCCCTCCTAGAGCCAGGGAAGAGCCCCAGTCCCACTCTCTGAGACATGTAGTTTCTTCTGGGGAAAGCTGGCTCAGCACTATCCTCGGTGGTGTCATGGGCATAAGGAATAACAAAGACAGGATGGCTTAAGAGAGAGCAAAGAACGATCTGGGCAATGGTCAGGCCATTGTCAGGTTCAATGGTATGCTAGATTTTACAACACCTTTTCAGACAGAATAATTAAAGGCATGAAGGTTCATGCAAAATGAGATAAGAACAAATTAAAGACAGAACCACTTTCACATCTTGCTTTAACAAGTGACTTTCTAGACAATGGAAAAGAGGTAGATCTCAGGGCTCCTGATAATGGTAATGTATATGGTGATACACAGGCAATCAATACAACTGGAAAGATGAGATTAGTAAAAGAATGGCATGGTAGGTGTGATCTCAGCTAAGAGGAAGGGACTGGGAATTTGCTTGCAGGTTTCTGCCAGGCTGTAGAGAAATTATAAGCACAAATCTTCAAAGATCAGTTGTGGGACCAATCATTAATGGCACAGAGGGTGTGAAAGTGCTAATGAGTTATGTAGCTGATAAAGTTGAGGAGCTTCATTTGGAAGAAAGAGGACAAAAAAGTCACCCGACACCCAGATATTTTAGGAGAATGGAGCAGTAAACTGAATGACAGGATGAATGAAATGCAACAGTACCAACTGCATGTTGATAGGCTCAGGGGATCAGAACAGGAATTCCTAATGTGTGGGCAACAGCCCATCAAGGGATACTGGTGGGCAGCCAGTGTTCAACCAATGCAAGAAGAGCAAATGTAATCTCAGAGAATGCCAGCAGAGAGGGGGAGAGAACAAGAGAAGAGCTAATATCTTTGCTCAAGGCACCTCATCTGCATTCTCACAAAGGATGAGCCCATCCAGGAGACTGTGCAGAGATGAGCAGGAGGACCATCAGTGGATGGAGGACCTGTGCTGCAACAGAGGAGCTTTGCTTACTTGGGAAAGCAAGGCTGTGAGGGCATATAGAAATGCTTTGAGGTGCTAAGTATCCTGTCTGGATTAGAGCTGTTTAAGCTAGCAGAGCTGGACAGCCAGGTATCCTATTTCCTGCTAGCTGATGGTTTACAGTTACACTGTAAAGGGTTATTTGTCCAAGGGTTTAGGGCAGAAAGGGTGGTTCTGATCATCTTGTCCCAGACTTGCACAGTCTAGAGAGTCACCCAGAAATGTAGATCTCTGCCTTAGATTATCCTTTATCATCAGTGCTGATTAAGGACCGATGAGAAGAACCAGTCACGAGTCTCTCTAGCACTACCCGCAGTGTTTTTTTTTAAATGCCCATCTTGCTTCTGTTCTGATGTTGCCTGTCTTCAGTCTCCAGTCACCGGGATTTGCTAAGAATGTGCATCAGTGCTGTCACATCCCTCATCTTCAGCTCAAGGCAGGTTCAAGGCACCCAGCTCTTTGGCCAGGGCAAGTTCTCCCAAGCTGAGATCACTCTGAGCCCCCAGCCCCTTCTGCACTAGGAGGGGATTTTCACTGTGAGCCCTTTCCAAGAAGCTGAGTGGAAGGCAACCACATCACAGCTATTCATGAAAGGTGTCCCTTGTCAGCAAAGAGAAACACTGAAGGAAGAATTTGCCATGTGATTCATTTGCAGAGAAACAGTATGAAAACTGCAGAGAAATGGTCTGACTTGTTTGCACAATTTTTTCTAGTGGCATGGTGGGGAGGCATCAGTGCTGGCCTGGTCTTTGGGATGATAAAGGCAAGGCAGAGCTTTCAGAAGATGAGATACTGGAACAAGCTGAGTGAACGAAGGGCAGTAAGTTGCCAGAAGCAGACAGCTGAGGCGTGAGGGCTGAGCCAGCAACAACAGACCTGCATTGGCGTCTGGGGACCAGCAGGCGTTTATATGCAACAGGAGACTCAAAGCATCCAGATAAGGAATAAGAAAGAGGACATCTACAAAAGCCTGGAAATTAACCCTCCTCTATTACAGCGTGGCTTGATATCTGCAAGAATAAACAAGAAGCTTTTCAAGGCTGGGCTCTGATTGTCTCCTAGGAGGTTTTACGCCTCCTCTGAAGTGTCTGATCTGCCCCCAGACAAAAGCCATGGTTAGCCAGACCTGCCGATGCCCAGGATACAGCTTTCACTACATGTCCATAACATCCTCAGCAGGCTGCCCTAGCCCCATTCTTCCTCTGGCTGCTATGTCCCTGAGACATTTCACTGCTGTCTCTAGAGTATCCAGGGAAAGGTCAAATAAGGAATGATGTACAGGAAAACTAACAGAAATGGGGTGATGGACACTTACCCTGTTTTGTAGGGCCAGAGCCAGAACACAGACCATAAGCAAGAGGAAGAGGGTGAGCGTGAGCCCAAAAATAGCCTGCCCACTGAAGATGGTGGGGGGGCTGGAGATCTGGGCACCTGTGAAGAGAAACCACAGTTAGGAAGGAGGGGAAGGTTGATTTTGCACTGGGGCAATGCTGGGACTGCACAAAGAGAGGGAAACTGGAAAAGGGTACAGGGAACTGGAAGGAGAAACAGGAGGAACTGGTAAGAGCTAAGACAGGATGACAACAAGATGGGATCCAAGCGGTCAAATGGGACAAGGAAGGGGTGCGGCTGAGAGAGGAAAGAGCACCAGGGAACTGAATAGGGTGAGAAGAAGGGATCGTTTACAGATCCACGGGACACAGTACCTGTGATCTGCAGCCCATACTCCACTGCTCCAAGTCTGCCTTGTGGGCCATATACACTGCATTCCCATGTGCCCATATCCTTTTGTGACACTTGGGGTATTTCCAAGGTAGGGCCTGTCTGGGACCTGTGGTCCTCCAGGTTACGGGAGGTGGCCACAGCCATCTTGCTGTTAGTGGGGGCTGAGTCGAGGTGCTTCCACTGGAAATGTTCATGTCCCTGAGGGTGTGTGAGGCTGCAGATGAGCAGCAAGCGAGACCCCTCAGAAACCGGTCCTTGGATGCTCGGAGTGACTGCAGCAAAGGAAAAACTATCCTCAGGAAAGACCACAGGCAGGTCCACATCTCTTCCCCATCCCTCCTTCTTCTAATACACCCCTTCTTCATTACCTACTCTAATTTTTCTTTGTCTTCCTCAGTCTTCAAGAAGAATAACCAAGTTACCCAGGAAAACCCCTGCTTTCAGCAGAGTCCAGTGCAGTGCAATGCCCTGATTAGAGACCTTGTTTCCTGCTCTGAGGTGAGAACCTATGAGCAGGAGCAACCCATGCTCACTGCAGTGATGTGCAGGGAGGTTTATCTGCAAGTGGTGGGGGACCCCAGAGGAGTGATGCACCTCCCTGCCTCTCCTCTCACCTGTAACCACTGCCAAGGTCACGTCCCTGCTGATTGTCTTGCTGCCAACAGAGACAGCACAGTGGTACTGCCCTGCATCACCTGGCCCCACCGCAGGGAGATGAAGGGGGAAGCTTCTGCTGCTTGAATTCTGGGAGATGCCCCAGTTCTGCAAGTGTCGTCCTGCAAGGCGGCTCCAGTGGGCTGTCACCACGTTGATCCCAAAGGCACTGGGAAGGTAGTTCAGGGTGCACGGTAGATCAGCTGCAGAGCCAGCTGCAGCATAGACCACAGGGTTTATTTGGCCCTCAAAACCTGAGCCAGAGAGAGAGGACAATGTGGGGTGGTGGCTGGAAAGAGCTCTGCAGAGAGGTGACTGGCCCGGGGAAGTAAGGACAGGGTGGGAGCTGGGAAGCTGGAGCCACTGGGGTTCATCAGTCACATCAAAGGGAGCAACTTGGGGATGCTGGAGTAGCAATGCAGAGGCTGAGCTCACCTAGAATTTGGAGGTTGTACGTGGCAGAAATGATCTCATTATCGGAGTATCTGAGCTGGCAGCGCCAGGAGCCTGCATCACTCATAGCTGGCCGGAGGATGGAGAGAGCCCCGTGCAAGGAGCAGAAGATCCCGGAGGTGGGGACCAGGCGCCCATTGTGGAACCAGCACGTCTCCACAAGGCTGGCCCGGTGGCTAGAGTTGCAGCTCAACAAGAGCGGCTCGTTTTCTACCACAGGGCTGGGTGGACTGAGGGTTACTGCAAGAAAAAGAAAGGGAGGGAGGCGGGGGAAGCTAAGATCACAGTGGGACTACAAAACCATCCCTTTGTGCCCCTTCTGTCCTAGCTTTGTCCCTCGGGCAGTCCTCTCTCCAGAGCTGAGAGCAGACAGCAGGAAGCTGTGTGCTTTCGGGGGGCTGCTGCCTGTACTCTAACCTGCCCTGGCAAACACAGCATCCCCACCCTGTCCCACCGTTACAGCCTCCCCGGACCTAAAATCAACATTCTCCAGGGTTTCCATCTTCTCCTACCTGTAATTACCCCCAGCTCCACCTGGCAACTCTGGACCTGCGTGTTGTATGCCACCCATGCCTCATACAGCCCGGCATCCTCACTCCGGACCGGGTCGATTCGCAGGGAGAAATTGCCATTGCGTAAGGCAGAGTCCTGGACTGACACCCGGGGCCTCATGGACAGTGCTGTCTTCCGGAGGCCGGAGTACTCCACCTCCAGCACCATGTGTGGCTCCTGGTGGGCACTGGGAGTGGGACAAGTGAGCGGCTCATGCCGGAGGCAAAGGCAAGATCAAGGGTAGGGGGCAGGAAGGAGGGAATGTGGGGAAGGAGAAAGGGGGCTCGAAGTGTCTCCCACCCTCCCCAGTCCCCCCACAAGGACACAGATCTGTCTTGGCCCTGGCGTACCTTCTCCCATGTCGCTTCCACAGCATAGATGTCTTGTCAGGCAGCTGCTTTGACATCTGTCTGGGGCTCAAATGGCAAGGCAGCACGGCTGAACTCCCCGCTCTGGCCCACACTTTCTGCTCCCTGCTTTCCCCCTCTGCTACTCGTGGTAGGATGTGGCCAGCTGTAACGAGATGGAGGGTTGAGCAAAAGGTGGGACTCATGGAGCAGAGGGCAATATCTGGCCATCTTCAATGAGGTTAGCAGGGCACAAATTCTCCCTTCCAGACTTGTCAGGGACCAAGTAACACCCAGACTCAGTTTACTGAGCTAGTCTGCCCTCCCTGCCCCTCTTAGTCCCTCTTACCATTGAAAGCCAGCAGAATGAAGGTGAGGAACAGCACCAGGGACACTGGCCTCATGGTGGCATCCAGGAGAGGCAAGGGGCTGCGTCTTCTCACTTGGGTCTGTGTTTGATCAGGTCCGAAGCTTTAAGAGATCAGCAAAAATGAGGCATGGGCAAAGATGATGTTAGAGTGATTGGATGAACCGAGGGGGGGGGGGTGTCAGCTGGATGTGCTTGCTCTTGAGCTGTCTCTTTCTCTGATCAAAGCATTTCCCTAGATGACCTTATATTGCAGGTGGGCAGCTAATTTCCTCATATCACTAAGAAGATGCGTCACGACCAAGAAACCAGTATAAGTCTGAGGCACGTGAAGGCAGAGCTGAAGGCAGTGAGAGAGAGGAGGGAGGGACCAGAGACACTGCTCTAAGCATCTTTTAGTGGAAATTCTTTGGGTCGCTGTTGTTTTTCTTACAAGTTTCGCTTCTACATAGACAGTGGAAAAAGTGTAGAAGACACTTCCCAGCAAGTGCCCTTCATGTTTTTCTTTCATCTCTTACCTTTTTTGGTTTGATCTTTCCGCCTCTTACAGCTTCTCTCTAATTGTTTCAGGGCTTTTGAGAACATGTTGGTCTTTTTTCACTGTTCTTTTTTGTTGTTGTTGTTGGGGTTTTGTTGGTTTTTTTTTTTCTTCTTTAATCCTTCAAATGTGCTGATTTTTTTGCTTTTTTCTCATTGGCCAGTTCACAGGCAGCATGAGGAAAGGGTCTACGGTGAGCTCTAACCAGGGCACATGTGATCCATCAATCCAGCACCTAGGGGCAATCTGGGACAAAGCTGAGGTGGTCTGAGGAGACAGAGAGGAGCATCCAGGAGAAGCAACCAGCACTGAGAAGGGGGGCTACGCGCTGTGGCACTGTGAAGGGTGTGAGGAAGGGACCCTCCTCCTCCTGCAGCGCTGGGGAAAAGCCACCCGAGCTCATGTGCTGAGGGGGCTCGTCCTAGATCCTGTGTAGCTGCGGAGCTTTGCATAGGGCAATACATTTCCATTTGTGTGCCTCATCCTGGGGCCCCTTTTGCCTCAGAGAACCCCCACTGTTGTGGCTCACACTTTCCAGCAACCCACTGGCTCTGACTCTTTCAGACTTAATCAGCCCTTCATGATGGGTGTCAGACACCTGAGCCCCTCCGTGGCTCATCCCCCAAGGGTTGGGCTGGGGCTTTTCCTGGGGATGAGGGAAGGGAGGTGACTCAGAGCAGCTGCTTCTTCACTGTGGAAGGATCCTTGCTTGCTCTCTAGTTTTCCTCAGCTGGGTAGCGAAGGTGGAGGATAAAAGAGAGCAAGTGGTATGCCTCGCTTCAGCAGCTCCCTGTTGTAGTGACAGCTCTCATCTCTTTTATCACGCATGGCTCTTCAGTCTCCTGAGGAATGGGATCAGTGTAGGGGAACCTGGTGCAACCTTGTGTGCCTTGATGTCCCTGGGGGACTGCTTTGTAGTGATTCTTCATGCCCTCTGTGTTACACGGGCCATGGGATCGCATGAGAGAGGAAGGGAGGAGAGAAGATGGGGGAGAACTTGTGACGGTTGGCAGGAGGTGTTTTTTCCTCCTGTTCAAGAAAAACAGTTTGTGGTGCCCAGTCCAAGCAGAAAGCATCAACCTCTCTTTCCCCTGAATCAGCAGTGCGAGAATGGTGTGAGTGTGTGGGTGAAGATGAGAGAGAGAGAAGGGAGATGGAACTGTGGTGGGGAGACACGTATGGCTCTGCAGCCCGGTGCTGTCTGTTCCCCCTCCCCTGGTTTTGCCCAGGGGACACCGAGCTTGCTGCTCTCCCCCTCCATACCAGCCCACTCTGCACACTTAGCCTCGGCGCCCTGGCACTATTCCCCTTTAGTCCCAAAACCACCCTTAACTGAATCCATGCTCTAGGAAATGCTTCTTTCTTGTAAGAACCAGCAAAGCAGAGACGTATTCCCATTCTGCTGCTGCTTCCTGAGAGGTGGTAACGAGGGACTGATGGAGACCTCAGGAAAGTGACAGGAGCTGTCTGGCACTGGGGGGTGTTTGGGGCTGAGGGGTTATGCTGAGTGAGCATGTTGTGAGATGAAGGTTTTGGAGGCACTGTTTTACTCAGCACCAGGCTATCTTTAGCAGAGACACCTGTGACGTTTCTCTCTAACGACCCATTTTAAATGCTGACTCCCTTGAATAGCATTTTCGTCATCTCCCAGAACAGGACCCCACCGCAGAAATAACGATGACCGGAGCAAGATCAGCACGTGGGCATCTTCTCAGAACCGCCTGTGTAGATTCCCTGGGGCTCGATGAGCAGAGAGGCTGAGAGGGACATGTGGGAGAGGGCAGAGCCATGGGGAATGAGCGGCAGGCTACGATGGGAATAGCCCAGGACAGGGTACAGAAGCCCAGCTCACTAAATACTCCTTTGTCCGTATTAGGCATTAACTAGCTTCAGCATGGCTCCAGACTTCCCCGCAGCAGTCACCTTGCGCACAACCTTAATACCTTGCTTTTCTTGTCTCTCTTGGCATGTCTTACGGGTGCAAACTACACTTACCAAGAAAAATAGGAATAGAAAACACTATTCTGCAGTATCATTGAGTTAGTCGTGCTGAAGGAATTTTCCGTTGGGTTTCCAGATTTCTGTGATACTATGTTTTTCTCTGAGTGATTCCACTTTCATGTTTTGGTCCTTGCAGCATCAAGTCTGAAGCTAGTCATAATCTTCTGCTTCGTGCTGATTTTTTAAGGTGCTCTGTATTTTATTTGCAGACTTTAACTGACCTAAGAACTTGCGCTGTGACTTGAAGACTGGGTTATCAGCCGTGCAACTTGAGATCAGCTGGTCTGGGTGTTCCTGAGATAGAGCGCTCACCAAAGATAGAGCTTGCCCAGAGCTAAAGCAAACATAACAAGCAAAAAGAAGTTACTTACTAATAAGAGATAACTAATAGCTTTGTGGCAAGGGACTGTAAACAGAAAGCAGCCACACCTAGGGAGACAGAAGGGAAAGTCTGGCAGGGGATGTAGTATGAGCAAAGGCTGCCAGGCAGGTTGGTACTCGACAGGCACCTGGACAGGCAACAGGGTTTCCAGGGGTCAGACTGGGATTAACTGCAAGACTTCTGGCACTGACTGGGAAGCTCAGGGAGCTAAAAGAGGTCTAAGCTCAGCTCCAGGGGGAAGTAACAGAGCTGCCCTTCTCTGGGTGCTCAGGTCTGGTGCAGTGGTTCCCGAGTCAACACCTTGTGGCTCCGGAGGGGCCAAGCAGCAGAATCCTGAACCAGAAGGAGCCGGTGCCCACAGCTTAGCAGGCTTTGTGTGAGATGCACAATGTAGAAATGCGTCGAAATAGGCACCTCTGAGGTAGAGGGATGCAAACCACTCTTCCCCCGCAAAAGGCCATGATAATTTCTACCAAGGCACCACCTGAGATCCATTCTGTATATGAAATTGTTCACCTTCTCTAAGTCCAGGGTGGGTACCAAACATGCTTCCTTTCTCACAGGAGGAAGCGGTTGCTTCAGGCTTCTGTCCCCCTGCGATGCCTGGAAGCAGCATGTTATCTTCCCAGGGCCAGGGTGCCCCATGCATCAGAGAGTGGTCTTGGAGGAGGGACTCATTTATCTGAGGCGACAGATCCCAAAAAGGGCTGAGGAGAAGAGGATTAGAAAAGAGAAAGTTCACATCTCGCAGTAGTTCTGGGCAAAACAAAAATGTGCTGCTGCAGAAATGCTAGGAGGAGGCAGAGTGGCTGGCTGCCTGACATTTGTTGGGAGGCTCTTTACTTTTGAAAAGGGCCTTTTTAGAGGATTTGCTGAATGGGCAGTGCCTGGGTCACCACAGGTCTCTGATGTGGCGCTGAGGAGAGTCTAGCTAGAGTCTAGCTGGCCTGCTTCCCAGAACCCCATGGGAACACCTTTAGGAAAGCATAGCTTTATGGATTCTTTGGACAAATCTGCAGCCTCCTTCTTTACAGTGCTAAAAGGCGAGCGACCTTTGTATGACAATCCTCAGCAGACAGCTGAATATCCCAGAGAAACCTGAATTAGAAAGTCAGGAACAACATTGGGGGGTGGTGACTGAAGCTGTGGGCTGCATTTCTGCTAAAAAACCCAGTGATTTAATCACTGAAGAGAATCTGCAGCATTCATGGGCATATTTGGCAGCTAGCATCTTGTATCTGGACAGCACTAGCTGTAGAGAAGTGTGTAACTGTTCTTTTTCAAAAGCCCTCCCGATCCTTCCCAGAGAAGCAATGGGATGCTGCAGGATCTTCTTTGGACATCCACAACTACCTGTGGAGATGGTGATGGATATTGGTACCCTGGCCAATATCTCGTTAAGCGATGTCTTTGATGCTGCAGGATGTCTTTGATGGCACAGCCTCTGTGTTTTGCAACACAGAGGGTGAGATGGATCAACTACAAAAATCCATGCAGCAAGCTAGGTTCCATTTTGACTCACTTCTCATTGCAGCATTCATGCCATGCTTTTAATCCAATGGAAAAATATGTGACAGCCTCCCAAATGTCCCAGAGCTGCAGTGAGTTTTCTCAAGAGCAAAGAGGTACTCAGGAGCCTCTGGGTGCAAGGGATGGGAGAAGCATGCCAGCTGTAAGGAGAAAGCTCTCAGTTACAGTGACCTTACACTGAGGTGAAGGAGTCAGGCACTGACCCAATGTGCCATGTGTCGCTGAGTGACTGGGGCAGTAGCAGAATGGTCCTAAAAAATTCCCTTGACTCAGGTATGGGCTGAAAGGAGCTGAGGAGTGCTCTGACAGGAGCTGAACCTTGGTCTGAGAATGGGACTCCCAAAATGTGGTCTGTTCTCCCAGGGGTAGGTGGAGAGATAGGGTCCGACCATCTGCAGGATCCCTGGGTCCTGGAGGGCTGGAAGCTCCAGTGCCAACAGCAGAGCTGAATGACAGACTAGCGCTGGACATCAGGGGTAGTCCAGAAAGCGGGTGAGTACTGGCAGAAATGTCCAGCAAACAAGACCTCTGAAAGAGCCATCAGCACCAAGACTGGTGGTAAGAGTGAGGTCAGGACAGGCTGGGAGGATGATGCTGGACATGTAGTGACACCAGGGTACCCAGATTCCCCCAAGAGGTTACATGCAAGCCCCTTCTTAGGTGTGGCTTCGGTTTGCTAGTCTCTTGCCAGTTTTGCAGGGAGACGGTATGACTTCCTTCCCTGGGAGCTATTTTGGCCTGAGGGATCTCCAGAACAGATGTGGGTTGTGTCTGCTGGTGTAAGACCTTCCAGCAGCAGATATGGGGGAATATTGATGGTCTCCTGGGTGCCAAGAGAGAGATAGGCTGATTGAGATATGCCAGGCTCAGATTGCTGCCCATTGCTGCTGTTACTCTCAAATGACAATACAGCAAGTATCCCCTCAAAGAAAAACTGCCACAGAAGGATGTGCCTTCTGCCCATGGGGCTTGAATCCTCTCTATGTCTTACTCTTGGCAGCAGTGTGGGTCTTTCTGACAGAGAAGAGGCACCTTGGATGTGTTTCAGATGCTGGGGGATGAGCATTGCACAGGGGTCAGAGGTGTCTGGCTCTAGGCTTAGTTGCATGTGTCCTGAGGAGCTGTGAAAAAGTAGATCTGGTCCATGTGCTGTGTTTTCACAGTATGTCGTGGCAGGAGAACATGAGCCCATAGCTTATGGTACACTGGAGCTCTGGAGGCCACAGGCAAATACTTATTAATAAAGAATATGTTATTTCCTTCTCAGTGAGAAAGCTAGATATAAAAAAAGCAGAGGGTAACTAAAGGAGCATGTGATGCTATGAGAAATAATCTGCAGAAGAATACAATCACTGGGAAGGTTCATGTGGATGAGGGCACAGCAAGGAAGGGGACAGCAGTGTTCCAGAATACTCCTGAAGAGAATAAAGTCTCTGATTTGGTGATCCCCAACCACTTTGCTTTGAACAAAAGTTGCTAGGGAGGGAGATGGTACATTTTTAAACTGAAAGGGCTCATTGTAAATCAAAATGGATTTATTTCTTTATAGTTTAGTTTTCAGCTGGATCAATTCTCTGATGCTCACCAGTGTTGACAAAGGAGAGACAGCAGGAGAGATGAAAGGGAAGACAGGATTGCCCCTTTCTGCAACACTATGCATTTATGCTGGATTAACATGATTGTGTGATAGACTGAAATTCAGAGTTCGGTGGCAGCTGAGCTGTTTTTTCCATTTCTTCTCCATTTGGCACCTCATGGCAGGTAGCAGCCTGCATAATTTTGTAAGATAGCTTCTACTGCCCCACTAAGAAAAAACACAAAATCAAATAAATCCACTTGTTAGTCACAGCATCACAGGAAGATTCATGTGGGAAGGGACCTCTGGGGTCTCCTTGCTATCCCTCTGCTCCCAGCAGGGTGACTCTCAGACTAGACTGGGTTGCTCAGGGCCTGGCTCAGGCAAATCCTGAACACTTCAAATCGTGGAGATTCTCCAGCCTCTCTGAAAACCTGTTCCACTGCTGAAACACCCTCACAGGAGAGGATTTTCCTTGTGTCCCATAAGAAGTTCATTTCTTGCAAACTGTGCTCCTCGTCTCGTGCCCTTTCTCTGTGCCCCTATTAGAAGATTCTGACTGTATCATGTCTCTAACCCCCTTTGGGTAGTAGCAGGCAGCAGTTAGCTCCTCCCTCTTCTTCAGGATGAACAAACACCCTTTGTCATGCATCATGTCCTCCACCCCACAGCCATCTTAGGGCCCTCTGCTGGACTTGCTCCAGTGTGTCAACATCCCACAGTGTTGCAGATGTGGCTTTTCATGTGCTGTGAAGACAGGGTTAATCTCTGCTTGCTATGTTCTTGCTCATGAAGCTCAGCATTTGGCTAGCCTTCAGCACTGCAAAGAGACCCTGCGGGCTCTGGAGGGACCCCCATTCTCACCACGCTGAAAGATGACTGCCTATCCTTATGACACATACAACAGACTTCGTTGGTGTAAGGGCTGACTCTTATTTACCCTCGAAGGAGGCTGGGACCAAAGAGATGGAATTATACTTCTGTGTAAAGGGGCTTTAAAATTCCCAAGAAGGGGTGGGACCTCCCGTGTCACAATGAGGGCTGGGAGACATCTGGATTATCAAGGTGGAGCTCCAACAAACTAAGTATTAGGAAGTTCTGCCAGGACTCGGTCACTGGGGTGCAATTAAAGCCACATGGCGAAAACATGGGTTTAAATTTGGTTTTTTTTGGTTTGGTGCCATTTATAATTTTTCCTGGTTCTAAGAAGTTTCTGTTTGCAGATGTCAGGTCCCGTTCTCCAGGAGGTGAACAGGCCGTGCTGAGCAGCATTCTCTCCACTGTAACAGGCTTCTCTACCAGGTTTTCTCAGAAAGCCACAAAAGACCAAAGGACCCTCTCTAGCGTGTGTGAGAGTAGAAGATAAAGCAGCTAATGCTTTTGTGTCCTGTGTAAATACTTCACAGAACCTTTGCTGATGAGATGAAAGTGTCCTAGAAATATGGACTCTGTGAGCTAGTGCTAGGCTGAGTGCTAGGCTGCCACATGATTTGTTCAACAGCCAACTGCTTTCTGATGTCCATGGCTGTCTTACACCGCCAAAATGTGATTAGGAGGCCTTCACAGCTCTGTAGGTGTGACTGTCTCTTCTGGCATGGTGCACACCTCATATTTGGCAAGGTTAATGGGAAGCAACTCTCTCCTAAGACCCCTGGTGAAATCACACTTAGAATTAAAACATAAGGATATATGTTGAGGAACAAAGTATGTAGATCACACTTCCAGAACAGAATACAGTATCCTGGGAAGACAAGACTCCATGGAGGGAGATCCGTGATAGCATGCTGTATGAAATGGGATCTCAAAGAGTGAACAGATTGTGTTACCTCTGTTTATAGCACAAGTTACTGGAATGTGTCCATGATTACAAAAAGGATGTGGAAAAATGGAAAAGGATTTAGAAGAGTGGTACAAAAAAACTTGACTTGGGGCCTGGAGATCTTGCTTTTGAATGTACGGAACTTGAGGTGTTTGATCTATTTTACCTAATTCAAAGGAAGCAGTGGTAAGCTCAGGCAGCGATTTTACTGCAAACAAAAGGAAATTCATTTTTCATGTCACAAAGACAGTAGAATTATTGTTAGAGGATGTTGTGGAGACCAGGAGTATAAATGAGTTCAAATAGGGATTAGGTAATTTGTGGAGTATCAATGCCTCACTGGCTTTTGAATATGATGGCCTGGGTATGCCTGCCAGCTCAGCGTGTCCTTAGCTCTTCTTTACAGGAAGCTTCTATATGATGCCTTGTCTCTCAGTGCCTTTACTTAGGGATCTTGTATCAGCCATAGCAGAGCACTAGGCTAGGAGACCATTGGTACAACCATTTTTACACTCTTACGTTCACAATCTATCTTTGATAGATTGTGAGGATCTCCCTGTGAGGAGAAGATGTGAAATCGAGCCAGGTTCTCTATTCCAGCAGAGGAGCATAAGGATGACCAGTGGCTCGATATTAAAACCAAAATCTGGCTGGAAATGAGGTACATGTTTTTCACAGCAAGGCTTTTTCACAGGAAGAACTCTTGTGGTGGCCTCTTCACCACCTGCAGACTGTTGACGTGAAAAATGGTCGATGGCATCCTCTTGCTCTGCCCTAGGATATGGGGCTCTCTGCAGGAGCAAGGAGACCAAGCCAGCTGATCACTGTCATGGGAATAAAACACTACCTATTCATATTTCCCCAGGCTTTTCCCTTACTCACAGCCTTGACAGGAGGGCTTCCCTAAGAGTGCATGTGGGCCCTTTATAGGACTCAGGAAAAAAGCTAGCCGATCTTGCTTTACAAGAAAACTCCAGTGCAGCGCTGGGAAACAGCAGAGGAGCATGACTGCTGAGCTGAGGCACATAACGGACAGGGAAAAGGAAGGAAAAGGCTCCTGGACTCAAATGAACTGAGGTGGTGGTGGCATGTGGGTGTGGGGACTTTCCCCTGAGTTTAGCAGGGACCTGCTCTTTTTTCCCTAGCTACAGGTGGTCAGAGCACTCACTTGTTCCAGACTTGAAGAAGATATAGGGGTTTCTCTTTTTTTCATGTTTTTTTATTACTATCATTTTCTTCTGTGTGTTGCTTATTAAGTCAAAATAAAAGTCACGCTGAAAGACTTGTAACCTCAAGGGTTCTGTGTGCCCCCTATCTGAACTGTGAGACCAGATCAGCTTGTGCAGAGGGGGGAATATGGACAAAATGGTGCAGTCATGAGCCAAGGTAAAGTTCAGAAGCCTTAATAATGGAAAAAAAGGAGGCTACAGTCAAAATACTGGCCCAAGAGTAGTTAATCAAAAGAAAAAAAAAAACCACAAACAAGACTAACAGCATTTCCTGCCCTGGTCTGTGAAAAACAAACATTTGGGGTGGATATACAAAACAGAGAACTCCTCAAAGTGAAGGGGCATGCTCACTGAAGGGTCGGAAGATGACCTGGAAACCTTTCCAGGTGCCTGAGGGTGGAATTCCACCTTACAGCTGTTCTCAGGAGGAAACTGATCCAAGAAACTCTCTTCCAAGTTTGGGTTCCTGTCTCAATGCCACTGGGAATGATTGCCCCAGGCTACATATTCACCCCCCCACGCACAATTTGTGATAATATGGCCCTTCATGGTGCCATAAGCCAGAGCAATGTAAACATTAGGTTTAAAAGGAGGATGAGAAGAAAAGATGAGTGTGTGATTAGAACAAGGAATAACTGAAATTACTTCCATGGCAGGTTCCTACAGGCAGCTGCCCTAGCACAACTGAGTGGATGAGAAACTGTGCTGAGGAGTGGAAAGTACAGAAAACTTTTTAAATGCCATTGCTGTCATGTAGAATTCATCCAGAACTCTGGATGGCTGGCTGATGTCTGTAAATGGCTCTGGGAAAAGTGGACTATCCAAGCAGTGTCCTAAACCCAGCTGACAGTGCAGCACTGACAGATTTTAAGATACTTGGGGCAGTTGCCATGATTGCTTAGGGACTTGTGGACCTGCCAGCTAAACCCAGAAGTTTGTTTCCCCAAGAAAATTCTGCAGCTGACAACCCTAAAACAGGTTCTCTAAAAAGTTGCAGTCATCTCAGGTACTGGCTCTACTTTTGGGCATCCAGTAGGTTCTTGATAACTATCTGGAGTTGTAGACAATGAGAAAAACAGGCCCCTAACTTCCTAAGGGGAGACAGTCAAACTCTAAGGCTCTACCTAGGGGATCCAATAAGGAAGGGAAAGCTACTGGGACAGGGTTCAAAATCAGCTACAGCTGAGAAGACTGTAAGTGGCGTGAATGTATATGTGCCTTTCTAATGGAGAGGCTTTGGGACCTGCATGAGTGGAGTCAACCCTAGCCACAGAAGAAGAGTTGTGAGTCCTGAGATTACTAGAGCCTTCCCTCAAGTCCTTTAAGGCTCCTGAAGTTGTGCAAGAGGCTCACAGGAGCTGTTCTGTTCAGCCTTACCTTCCAGGTAACCTTCCTCTGACAGCAAATGAGAAAAACAGATGAGGGGAGGGTATGGTTACACTCTGCCTGATGCACTTGATAGTATGGTAAAACCCCAGAAAGGCTGTTTTTTGAGAAAGGACACACTGGATGAAATATCCCTTTTCTGACCTAGAATTGTTCTTGTTCCAGACAAAAAGCATAGTAAGAGCTGTAACTGGGCCAGGAGAGAAGGAAAGTAATACAGTGTCCCATTTAATAGGAGTGGATTCAAGGGAGGAGGAATCTCCTTCCAGGTCCCCTAGACCTGCCTTGGACTCTCGAGGCAAAGGACCGTTTCTCCTGGAAGCCAGAGAGCCACCTGTGTGTGTTCAAATCACCCTATGGACACCCAGCCAAGACAAATCCGATGCTGATTGACCACACAGGTACTTCTTGTTTCTCCAGGTTTGAGTTAGGCCTCTCATAACACCAGCGGTGTGATCAGAGCCATTCCTGGTTCTTCCACTCTAAGAGACAGCTCACAGCATGCTCTGTGCCAGGTATTTTGGGTACAGAGAAATTTGGATGACGACTGCTTACAATCTTTCCGTGAAGTATTTACAGGCATGTCAAGTTTGGTGCCACCAGGGGGCCCTTGAGGCAGGAAAGCTGTAGACCTATGCTTAAAAGACTCCCGTGGTCCTCTCCCAGTAATAAATCCGTTTGAGAGGATCAAAAAAGCAATATAAGGTTCACCCTTCAAGCTGAAAGAGGTATCAGTTTGAGCTACATTTGGTTGTGCTGCCTAGTCTCCCAGAGTGGTGTTCTTTTTCAGCACAAGTAGAGGTCTTGAAAGAAGAGATTGGGGCTTAGCCTTTGTGTCCCAAGTTATGCAGAAGGACTGGGTCCTGCTGGAGGTCCCCTTGGAGTCTTCAGCAATGAGAGCATGTATAGTGCTGAGATGTTCTACTGTGTAGCAATTGGGACACCACAGGTGTCAGTCACCACTGTATCCCAATTCCATGACAGCAGTCTTCCTTCTTGTCTGCAGTCTGGGATCCCATCAGCTATCTGTAGGCTTTTCACCCTTGGAAGTAAAAGCAAAAGCAGCACTGGGGAATACCAGGAACACCTATAGGAATCCTGCCACAGATGGGAGACCTTAAGTCAGGATTTGATCTGGAAACCCTTTAAAACATAGAGAAACTGAGGTGGAACAGGATCCTCTCCCAACGAGAAACTACAGTCAACGTGGCACACTGTTAGCAGTGCTCTACAAGAATGCTTATTTCTACAGGTATGAAAAGGGATTCACAGACTCTGAAGCAGTCTGTATTTTCTTTAGTTATGAGCAAAACCTCATGACTCATTTGAATTACAAGGTTGGCTTTCCCAAACTTCTCTACTGAATCTTTTGTGAAACTTACCTTGTGGAGAACTGGCAAATTCCCAGCTCAAATCTGGGTCCATATCTAACGTGCTGCTATCCTGGAAGATCAGGAGGTTTGCTGGAGCCATATACAACAGCCTCAGCTGTTTTCAAGGCTGGATCTGGCATAGGAAAAAATTTGGAAGTACCATTTAAGAAACTGTTCTTTACATAAAAAAACAGCAACTAGCTGTAAGTTTTCAGATGAGATTTCTGGTGTGCTTATGGACAAGCCTAACAGAGCACTACCTGAGTTCATGCTGTGGAGTGCTGTCCAGCAAAAACCTTTTTGTAAAGTCATTTGGATGTGTAACAACAGAAAAGGTTCTGAAGGATGCTTCAAGTAAGGGTCTTTGAAAATTTTCCTTACAAATTATGCAGCCTACTAAATGTATCCCAAAATGATGGATGAATTGCTGTAAGACCTGGGAAAGTCTAAGACATGACTTTACCTGAACTGCCAGAGAGGTATTGGCAGACTTGCGTAATCACAGAGCTCTGGAAGCTGACTATTTTTGCTACATCTTACAGCCTTTACTGGTTTTAGGATCTTCCATCTTGGACGCATGAAGCCCCAGTAACATTTCGGACTTAGGGAAAAGATTCTTCATTGCAGGACATGTGGCCAAACACG